>NC_089742.1:26017104-26057104 GCF_040412425.1 Macrobrachium rosenbergii | reverse complement strand
CATAGTAATCCTACACCAGTGTGTGTAAGGGGATCAGATGCGCAGTCGATAAGCCTGCTTTCTTTGTATATGAAGCTATTAATGTTCTTAAAGCTTTCTGCACGGGGTGAAGCTGTTGATGTTCTTAAAGTTTTCTGCACCGGGTTTCGTTCCCGTAGGTGGTTACTGCCGTCAGTGCGCCTGCAGGCATTACTTGTTCTTTCTTGTAGCCTCCCTTCGGCCCCTAGCTGCAACCCTTTTCATTCCGATTACTGTACCTCTGTTCATATTCTCTTTCTTCCATCTTGCTATTCACCCTCTCCTAACAGTTGTTTCATATTGGAACTGCGAGGTTTTCTTCTTGTTACACCTTTCAGACCTTTCTACTCTCAATTTCCGTTTCAGCGCTGAATGACCTCATAGGTCCCAGTGCTTTGCCTTTGGCCAAAATTTAATATTCTATTCCATGTTATTCTGCACGGAATTTCGTCCTTAATCAAGCATTTAATATCTGAAAATGTAAGTACAGTGTGGAATTTGAGGCAGACTGTCGAAAAACGACGAAAAATCGTTTGCGTTATATTTGGAAAGGTTGAGATGTTTGGAGATTCGAAGGAGTGGTAAAACGGAAGGCTACTGTACTTTAGATGTGATGTATCAGCGTCTTGTGTTGGTCGTATCAGAATAGTGGACAATGAGTTTGTGAAAAGAATATAAACTTCAGAGCTGTTGGTAGGTTAAGCCAGAGGATGACCTTGACAGCGCTTGGTAACGGTGTGGAAGAGGTATTGAAAGTGAAGCGCCTTTCCGGTGTGCAAGGTAATGGTGAATAGCGCAGTGGATGTTGGAGATTCGATGCATGCTTCTGAGCCTCTGGTATTGTTATATAAATCAATCATGGTGTGGAAGTTTCAGCCATAGGGCGTTCATCTTAAGTACAGCAGTTAAAGGATGAATGTGAATATCAAACCAGTCATAAATAGATTCAGAATCCTAACAACGCTTCATTTGATTCATTGTTTTCTGTAAATAAACTCAAAGTTTCTTTTTTCCTTTACCACACTCAATCTTAACTATCAAATCCACTTAATTCTTGTAACCATTCAACCATTCTCCTTTTTCCTTTTGAAGGAGATAACTACCGGAAATGTTGACTGTGTGGATTCTCAGGGATGTCATAGTATGAGAGTTATAGATCCATCCCTTCTCTAACCAGACTGTAACCCACCACAGTCAACTAACTATAAGTTACGTAAGATTACTACTTAATTCAGCAATGGCACTGCCGATTTTGACTGAATGTCCCCGACGTGCTCCGCTTTTCATCGATGCTGCTTGGTTAAAGCGCTTACGTTGACACGGGGCATGAAATCCTTCGTACCTACTGATTAATTAATGGTGGAACATTTCGGGTCCGTTTACAGTAGATAACGGGTTTCGACTCTCTGTGGCTACTGCTCTTTTGGTACTGATAATTTCGTGATCATGGTATTTTTGTTTTATCTCCTTGTGTCATGAATGTGTGTGTGTGGTTTCTCTTGTAGTTTCCCAGTTTTTGTTAAAATTTGTATCCGTTTTATGAAAGCTCTCAATTCGAGGAAAGGAAATCTGGGTCGTTTAAATATGAATAATGTTTTGTGAATAATAATAATAATAGTAATTATTATTATTATTATTGTATAGTTGTAATTGTTCTGGGACTTTTGTTTAATAGTCCGTTGTCTTTTTATGTTCTCTTTCTCTTTCTGTATTAGATTTTTTCATATAGTTTTACTAGTAAGCCGTCCTCAGAGTAGCGTATAATTTTAATCTCATGTAATCTGTCTATCTTTCTCTCCGAATCTCATTCAAATTAGCTCATAAGTATATCCCTTTAAGCTTTCGCTTTGTCTCTCTTTAGTACAATTATATATATTATATATATATATATATATATATATATATATATATATATATATATATATATATATATATATACACACACAAATATACACATATATATATATATATATAAACTGAAGACAAAAAAAGTGTAAATTACACACACGTACTAGGCACTGTCGTCCCTTTTTTTAAGTGTATGTGTTTGTTTAATTCTCTGTCACCTCGTGCATAGCCTAACACGAACTTAAAACAGTTAAAAATTACCCAATCTGTATTTCTTCACAAGGTATTCAACATATCTACATCTTTCATATCAAATGGTGTTAATTCCAATCTGTCTTTGTCTCACAATTCTCTCTCTCCCAAGAAAGTACCGATTGCGTATGTTACATATTTCTCTCTCTCTCTCTCTCTCTCTCTCTCTCTCTCTCTCTCTCTCTCTCTCTCTCATGGAACATTTGACCTCATTTTAAACTCACTGAAAACTACATGTGTACAATGATAACGGCAATAATAAGGATTAACAAAAGAGACCTGTAATACCAAGAAGAAGAACCAGCACGGAGAAAGGGGGAAAACAATTTCTTACAAAGCGCACCGGTAACTGCTGCAACAAATAAGAGGCGGTGGCAATTATCCTCGGGAAGAGACATTAAATAGTACTTAAACTAGAACAGAAACGCTTAAACTCAGCTTAATACCAGAACAATAAAGTTGCACAACAGCTTAGAAGTGCAATTAACAAAAGCGAAGAGTAAAGGCAACACGCGGAAGAGAAATGTCCCGGGGCTTATTCTGGTAGGGATTAGGCTCTCTCTCTCTCTCTCTCTCTCTCTCTCTCTCTCTCTCTCTCTCTCTCTGAACTTTGTGGTAAAATAGGAGGGATTTGTCTTTTGCAAGACGAAATATCTATTTGGATGCTGCCAATAAAGGCGATGGTGCTGTTAACGCTTTGCTGGTTATCTCTCTCTCTCTCTCTCTCTCTCTCTCTCTCTCTCTCTCTCTCTCTCTCTCTCTCTCTCTCTCACGGAAATCTATGGTTTTTAAAATTTTATCGTTTGCATGATTTAGTTGACCTCAAATAAGTTGGTGCATGTATTTTGAGGACTTGAAGCTTCTCGTAAGTAGAAGTTTTTAAATATTGTCCTTATATCCTTCCTTTAGCATGAATTTAAACCATACCAGTTTGAGTCTGTTCAAAATTTGAACTTATGAGCCCTTGCTATAATGATTTTTGCGTAAACTGTTCGTAAATCCAGTTCAATGTGGGTTGCACCTTTGCTTTTTAACATTTCCTCATTTTCTCAACTGCTGTTTAAACATGCATATAATTATCCTTCTTTGTTTGTTTATCTTTAACTGTTTATCCATTTATTGTTATTTCGGCATCGCTCGATGCTGTAATTTTTTCCTGTGGGCATTTTATTTACAAGAACTTAGCATATCAGCTTTTAAGATATTTTAGCGATTTCATCGTTAATGTGTACATTATTAATGAAAACAATGGTAATAAGAATTGCTCAAGAAATTCTTAAGTGTTTATTCAATCTCCAGCAGTTTTCCTTCTGTATTAGGTCGAGTAACTTTCCCTCACGCACTCACAAGTGGGTCTGATGGCAGGAAGCCAAATTTTTCCAGTCTTATTGAACTGGAACTGATTATTAAATATCCAGCTAGCGTTCCAGTTAACCATGGCCAAAAGGGCACTATTGCCAAGTTTTTTTTTTCTCTCTCTCCGTTTCCCAAGAATTCTCATAGTAGAGGTTGATTAACGCTACTCTTGAATTTTTGGGCCCTCTAGCTGAACTGAACAAATACATGTACTTTACACACACACACACACACACACACTGTTTGTATAAATATGTATATCGTGTTATATATGTATGTAAAGAATTAATTTGAAAATGTAAATATGGTTTATACTCAATGAAATTTTTTATCGGACATTTTAGTACCATTAATGTTAACAAGGTTAAACTAATAGGAGCGCCGTCCAAAAATTTATCATAATTTTATTCGGAGGGCCAAAATGCACAAAAGTATTTGTACAAGCCTATCCTTGAACAGTCGAAACAATTTTTTATTTAGCGACTTTATTCATAAATTTCAAAAAGTGATACTTTTTCTGTTAAATCTCCAAAAATTTTGTGCTGAGGGGCCGTTTTAATTCCAAGTAAGTTTTATAATCAAGTATCACCAGGGTCGAAATTGCAGTTTCATCCTGTAAAAGGTTTCGCTGCTGATTTTGAAAGTTCATCCCTAGTAGAATAAGATTCAATAGGGCAACCTTTTGAAGTCGGTGGAGGTCACTCTGAAAAATATTCGGGTACGTAGGCACTCAATCAGTCTCCAGACGCAATTCCCCAATCGTTCATATATATGCGTCTAATTTACATAGAAACACGATTTTGGTGTCTAAAAATATGTTTTCAGGGCCAGGGAATCTTATGGCACTAATTTCATAACGACTGGATAGCCCACTTTCACAGAATCAAAGATGGCGTCGTGGCAGATGTTTAAATTGTTACGTGTTACACTTTTTCCTAGTCTTATGCATTGTATTATTTATTTATTTGTTTGTTTTTTGCCATATATACATTTAAGTAAAAGATGGATGAAACTATTTATATGTATGATGCTAAGGTGATGTTATTATGTTTACTTGTATGAATTAATGAAATATATATTGGGTTTAAGAGCTTTTTCGTACCAACCAAATCGTCTGATTTCAGCTTACTAAGCAGGCAATGAATATATATATATATATATATATATATATATATATATATATATATATATATATATATATATATATATATATATATTTAAGACATTTAATCTTATATGATAACTTTATACATTAGTGACACATGGGAACATTTATTTAAAGTAACAAGTGAACTTAATTAAAATACATATATATATATATATATATATATATATATATATATATATATATATATATATATATATATATATATATATATGACATTTAATCTTATATGATAACTTTATACATTAGTGACACATGGGAACATTTATTTAAAGTAACAAGTGAACTTAAATAAAATACAGTAAAATAATGAAAATGGCAGCACTCACGGACTAAATATTTTTAATACCATGGGTCTATGCAACGTTATATCATTCTTAAGACATACTGCTATACTTTCAGGATCATACAAAATAAAATATGCGTTTTTACAAATCAGCATTATTTTCATCTGAGTCTTCCTCTTGAATATCAAGTAATGCTAATGTCTGTACACGGTAACATTTTTCAGTTTTCCCTTCACATCGACATGCTGCCCACCAAGATACTTTGATTGTTGATGCTATGTACTTCTAATAGAGACATGCATTCATCGAAAGTGAAACATTTCAGCAGTACCAAGACAGAATATTGAGAAAGCTGATGAAACTGCTGCCTTCGCACTGTAATAGCATGCACTTCCCTGGTGATAGATATGACCATTTGTTATCTACTAAAAAATGTGAACGCCGAAGGCAACAAAATATTGGAAAACCACTAAAGGAGTATGAAATTGCAGGAATTTATGCCATCAGAAAAAAAAATAAAGCAAAACTGTTGGCTTACATATGTGAACAGTGGGAACAGTCTACCATAACCCACAATTCATGTATTCCTCTGTACATATCTGAAAAGCATTCCGGTCAGTTCCGATGGTTGTGTGGTTGTTCCACTCCTCAGCTCAACACAGGAAGAATGTGACACACGAATAGCCCTACATGCTATATTCAGTGCTGCGCACTTAAGAGTCAAAAGAGCAGTTGTATATGGCACTGATACTGACATCGTGGTCATCCTTCCCTGTTACTCAAACAAATTGTCGAAGGATGTTCAGCTGTGGATTCAAAAGGCAGATAATTGTTGGATACCCATTCACGAAGTTGCTGCTGTACTAGGGACAGACGATTGTAAGCTTCAACCTTTCCTTTATGCCTTCTCTGGTAAGGATGATTCCTGCAGCCTCTTCATTGTATAACAATGAAAGATACTTAATGTTCGACATAATATTAACACTCAAGTTTTGGCTGAGTATGGAGAAAATGGAATAACTGAAATAACAGATGATATTCAGAATGCAGCTCGGAGGCTTTTAATGACTTGCTACACCCACGATATACAATTTGAATCATAACGGCTGCACGCCGAGCTCATCTCTTCCTCAGTGGAGGATGTGATCAAGATGCGAGGTCCTTGCCACCAACAGAGGAAGCGTTTCAACTTCATCTAAAGCGCAGCTTGCTTGCAACATTAGTGCAGATAAGAAGTCATGTTCCAGTTCCCAATCTCCCTAATGTGCTGATGGATAGCTAGAGAGTAGAAGATGAACGACTTAAGCCATTACCAGTGCTTCTGCCATGGTATCCTGAGGCCATTGATAAGTTCAACAGCTGCCAGTACACCAAGAGTCAGTGAAAGAAGAATTGTTCTTGCCAAAAAGCAGAAGTATCTTTCTGGCCAGCATGCCGAATTAAAGGGAAAACTAAAAAATTTCTACCATGTACAGATTTCAGCATTACTTAATATTCACGAGGAAGATTCAGATGAAAATAAAGCTCATTTATAAAAATGCATTTTTTATTTTGTATGATTCCTGAAAATACAGTAATATGTTTTAATAATGATATAACGTTGCGTAGACCCATAGCATTAAAACATTTAGCCAGTGATTTTCGCCATTATCACAATTTTACTGTATGTTGGTTATGTTACTTTAAATAAATGTCCCCAGGTGTCACAAATGTATACTGTAAAGTTATCATACAAGATTAAATGACTTAGATAATATATGTGTATATATATATGTATATATATATATATATATATATATATATATATATATATATATATATATATATATATATATATATATATATATAATGCCTGCTTGGTAAGCTGAATCAGACGATTTGCTTGGTATGAAAAAGCTCTTAAACCCAATATATATTTCATTAATGCAGCCAAGTAAACATAATAACGTCACCTTAGCGTCAGACATATAAACAGTTTCATCCATCTTTTACATAAATGCAAAAATAAACAAACAAATAAATAAATAAATAAATAATCAAAGTATAGGACTAGGAAAAAGTGTAACACGTAACAATTTAAACATTTGCCACGAGGCCATCCTTGATTCTGTGAAAGTGGACTATCCAGTCGTTATGAAATTCGTGCCATAAGATTCCGTGACCCTGAAAACATATATTTAGACACCAGAATCATGTTTCTATGTCAGTTAGAAACACATATATGAACGATTGGGGAGTTGCGTCTGGAGACTGATTGGGTACCTACGTACCCGAATATATGGCCATTTTTCAGAGTGACCTACACCGATTTCAGAAGGTTTGCCCTCTTGAATCTTATTCTACTAGGACTGAACTTTCATAATCAACAATGAAACCTTTTACAGCATAAAATCGCAATTTTACCCTAAATCAGCCGTGGTGCTCCCCGACTATTGATGCTGAAATGATTTGTGAGGTGAGATTCACAAAGAAGACTTTTTTTCAGCGAGACTCAGAAATAAAAGTGATGCAGATAAGGGAAGGAAATGAGCGAACAAACAACAAGAAAGTTAGACAGAATAAGTGATTAACTTAAAAGAGCAAACTTCGTAAAAGATAAGATCAATCGACAGATCTGCTCAACGGAGTCACTCTCACCTGAAACTTTTATGACGGCGTACTGTACTGTCATTCTTAATGAACTATTGATATATCTGTTTCTCTGCATATTTTAATCTTTTATGTCTCCCCAGTGAACCTTCACGGTAAATATAGATTTTGTTCTTTCCATTGTGGACATCATATAGCCCCTTAAATTTGATTAATCGTCCTTGCTACATGCGCCATTTAACAGAGAATTTATTTTCCTTGCCCTGATGCCATTTATCATTATTTCTTAATTTCACACATTGACTTAATGCTGCTCTCTGTCTATCTATCTGTCTACGAAATGTTACACATTATTAAATACAGAATTAACTCTTCCGCTTTCCGGCATTTATTATAAGTTGTGTTTTATAAATGTGAATCAAAATGACGAGCGTAATGTAATATAGTTTTAGTTTTACCTGTTATTTTGTTTTATAAACCATTGATATTTCGATTTTGTTTTATAAACCATTGATATTTCGATATGAACTCATTTAAATTGTTAAAATTTCGGTCTTAATGTGGCCCGTTGCCGCTCCCAAGGTCTGCTGCAAGTTCAATATGTTCGTGTATGAAATTTATTTATGGATCTCCATCCAAGCACTGACCAAATCAAATGTTGCTTCACGTAACTGATCGGGAGTCCAGCTGAGTATGGAAATTATTATTATTATTATTATTATTATTATTATTATTATTATTATTATTATTATTATTATTATTATTATTATTATTATTATTATTATAAAAGCTGCAACCCTATTTGGAAAAGCAGAACGCTACAAGCCCCTTCAGGAGCCCAGTAGGGAATGCAGCGTAATGCAGAAAAAGAAATATAGAGTTAAAGCGTAAACTGTAAGAGTAAAATAAAAAGGACAATAAGTAAGGTAGACATTTGTCTATTTTGCGATCAAATCTCTTGCCAAACTCGATTTTTATGTTAACCCCCCCTCTTCTATGCGGGTCTGGGACCGGCGTGAGTGCACAGGCTGTCGTCAGTCTTTCATAGGTCGATGGAAGACATTATTTCCTTAACATGGTGTCGTATTTAGCCGGAATTTCTCCTGAGAGCCCCCGGATTTTCTCTGCGAATGGTCACGTTCGTTATGGCTCAGGAAGCTGAAAAAGGGACCTGCCCGTCACGGATTAAATGGGGAGCTTATCCGGTTTGTGCAGAACTCTCTCTCTCTCTCTCTCTCTCTCTCTCTCTCTCTCTCTCTCTCTCTCTCTCTCTCTCACCTGTTTTATAGCATCATGGTCATAAATGCCTGCCAGCCAGCCAGCTGCCCTTATCTTTCTTCCTACACATCGTGATTTCTCTCTCTCTCTCTCTCTCTCTCTCTCTCTCTCTCTCTCTCTCTCTCTCTCTCTCTCTCTCTCTCTCAGTATCTTCTTTAATAGCATCATGGTCATAAATACCTGCTTGGCAGGCAGCTTCTCTTATCCTTCGTATTCATATCTCTCTCTCTCTCTCTCTCTCTCTCTCTCTCTCTCTCTCTCTCTCTCTCTCTCTCTCTCTCTCTCTCTTCTTTTCAAATATGTTTTTATGGCGTCATGGCCAAAAGTACATGCTTGGTAGCCAGCTTCCCTTACCACTATTCATATTCACATCGTGATTCTCTCTCTCTCTCTCTCTCTCTCTCTCTCTCTCTCTCTCTCTCTCTCTCTCTCTCTCTCTCTCTCTTAACGTTTTTTATTTCTTGTTGGCACGATGATAATCAATTTCTACTTTTATCGAACTTCTAGCTATACCTCTCTCTCTCTCTCTCTCTCTCTCTCTCTCTCTCTCTCTCTCTCTCTCTCTCTCTCTCATACAGGAAACGCTGTTGTATTCTGTTTTTTTATGCATTTTTTTATGCATTTAGTAGTTTGCCATAGGTAACCAGAATCTAGTGATATACAGTATGTATTATGGTGACATTTGTGATTGAAAGATTTTATGGTAAAAGGGTTGATGAGAAATAAGGGCTTTTTTAACACTTACTTGTCCTCCAAGAGGCTCAGATTATAGTCGAATCTGCAATGGGCAAAGAAAAACGCTTAAAGGTACAGTGATAATGATATTATCATCATTTTCATCATGATCTGTCAGTTGTAATCGTCGTTCCACATATACACGCAAGCAAGATAGCTAGCAATGGATCACAAAATACGTGTGAAAAGGAAGCGTCTTGAATTGAAAGTAATTAAATTGAATTAATAAAAAAATTCAAGTTGCTAGTATTGAGTTCTTGTTGGAAATTGAATCATTTGTAAATTTTCCACTTTGCGACTCCCATTGCGTTATTTTTTTTAATCCTACTGTGATGTATCCTTTTATTTCCCTTTCTTTTTCTATTTGTTTCTCATCGCTACTCTAGTTCTTGGTTGCAACTCTTGATTAGTATTAGACGAGAGGTGGAAAGTGCTGTACAGTAATTAAATCTTGTTTCATATATTGCTGATAGTTTTTCAATGAACTTATAAAATTAAGGAAAGAATTTCGAAAATTCTCAGTGTTCTGTGTGATGACTCACAGTTTATGATTGTATTGTTTACATAAATGTGTGCAAATAATTTTATATATATATATATATATATATATATATATATATATATATATATATATATATATATATATATATATGTATGTATGTATGTATGTATGTATGTATGTATGTATGTATGTATGTATGTGTGTGTTTGTACACGCACACACACATATATATACATATATATATATATATATATATATATATATATATATATATATATATACATATATATATATATCTATATATATATATATATATATATATATATATATATATATATATATATATATATATATATATATATCTCCTTATTTCTCTGCATCTTTTTCCCACTTGTATGTGGGGTCGATGTTTCTGACAGCTTTCCTCCACCTGGCTCGGTCAAACGTCAAACGCATGGTCCTCTGATAATAATTGTTAGTCTCTCAGATCTTCTCTAACTACATCCATCCACCTTTGCTTTGGGCTTCCTCTCGCTTTCCCACCAGGCACCTCCATCTGCATCACTCTCCTCCCTACGTATGTCTCATCCCTTCTCATCACGTGGCCATACCACTGCAGTATATATAATATATATATATATATATATATATATATATATATATATATATATATATATATATATATATATATATATATATATATATATATATATATATATATATATATATATATACACACACACACACACACACACACACACATATATATATATATATATATATATATATATATATATATATATATATATTGAATGTACTGGTCACTTTTACCACATGCATATGTAATTGTAATAGCCACAATGCCCTCGTTACCTTCTCGAAATACCTTTAGAATTCAAGAAGTTAAGAGGGCATTGTGGCTATTACAATTACATATGTATCTGGTAGAAGTGACCAGTAGATTCTACATATATATTTCAGCCTAAAAAGCAATAAACACGATTGCCCACTTGGCTACGATGGTGAGGATGGATCTGTTCCAGCCCTAATAAATATATCTGAAAACGACAGGTATATGTATATACGAGAGGTAATAGACTTTTATCGTGGTCAGGTCGGCAACGTGACCTCCTTGTGATTATGGTGACGGTGGTTCGTTTCCCGCGACTGGACATCACAGCCAGTTCAATTTCTTGCACTTGGATCTTACGGCTTTGTATTGACAAGCATGACCAAAAAAGCGCGAAGAATTCAAGAAGTTAAGAGGGCATTGTGGCTATTAGAATTACACACACACACACACACACACACACACACACACACACACACACACACACATATATATATATATATATATATATATATATATATATATATATATATATATATTTAACACAATGTTCACGTATTTCTCGCATATGTATACGTTCAGCATAATTTATTTTAACGTAATACAAAAAATTGAAAACTTGACTCCTTGAGTGAAATATGATCGTTTGTAGGCTGTTAATATTTCCTGGATTGTTGGGAACGAAAACACTTAGCGGACGTCGAGGGAGACGTCTCTTAAGGCACAGATGAAAAGTGACATCCAGTCTTCCAGCGAATGAAGAGGATGATTAGGTGTCAGCAGGTATTAACTGACACGGTGTATTGAAGCTTTCCCTATTCAGTATCAGTTCAGCGTTAAGAGACAATTGGAAACAATTAGTTAGTAGCTGGGTTTTAAAACGACGTCAAGCTGTCATTTATCCTGGTGTGTAACTACGCAAGATCGGCCATTTGAATTGTGATGTACTTGTGGAGAAGGGAGCATCCTCTTTAAACGCTTCATCTTTTATGAATTGTTAAGATCTGTTTGTAAATACTTTTAATATATTTTGTGGACGAAATTTGATTCGGTTTTATAGTCCCAAATATTGCAGATATCGGAAATGGAAGACGGCGCTAAGAAAATATGAGAAATGAAAACGACGTGGTTTTTCTGGAATTTGGAAATTGTAATTAGCATCATTCAAGAGAAAAGGTACTGTAGTGAAGAAAAATGAGATGCATACCATATAAATCGTTTTGTAATTTAGAAATTTACAGTGTCAGTAACACAGATGTGACGATTAGTAAGACGTTTTAAATTACCTATTATGGATTAAGCTGGCCTTGTGTCTGTACTAGTCATATCCAGCTCTGTGAGCATCACTTACTAGGAGAGAGAGAGAGAGAGAGAGAGAGAGAGAGAGAGAGAGAGAGAGAGAGAGAGAGAGAGAGAGATTATTTAACATTTAAATTTCTAGGTCCATTCCTTCAGGTTCCCCTAAGGTTGCACTGCCCTTCCGGGTAGTGGGGTGGGAATGGCGGTAGCTGGAATCTGAAAGGATGGTCAGGTATTATCTGTCGAAAATAACACTCACTAAAATAAAATTTTTCTAAAAAATGTTTCTTCTGTTCCTAAGCAAACCATTTCCAAGCCATTAGTACCCACCAGGTAGGCTGAGAGCTTTGTGTCCTCCAGAGCAGTGCAGGCAGAACCAACAGCCATTGGACAACTGGCTGTCGACAAATGAAACCCCAGTGAATGCAACCGGTTTCGAGTCCGTCAGTATTACCTGGGAATAAAAACACTTGAGTATAAAATCGTGGAGGGTCGTACCTATAGGAGTAGCTATTTTTTTATTTAAATTTTCAATTATTTTTATTCCTGGTATTTACACTTGGCGTCTGCACGGACGAAATACTAATTTTGTTCGGAAAGAAATAATATTGTTTAACATCTGGTTCTTTCTGGATTAGCCGAGATATTTTTTGGGGGGCTACAAAGTCTGGGATGAGTGTTCGTTTGTGATTGAATGAGACTGAATATACTTCTTCCATCCCAGACTTATGCCCTTTAGTCGAAGACGAGAAGACTAGACGAACGGACGTTGAAGGTAACAAAAGTATAGATAAAAATGATTTTAAAACTTCTCTCCAATTTGTATGTCCTATTGAACTGAAATTCCTGTTGGTAACTTTTTATCACCTTTACCTTTCCTCGACTTCCGCGTCTCTCTCTCTTTCTTTTTATTTTTACCTCTCTCCCCTTTTCCTCTGATGTATCTTTATCGCCTTCCTTTTTTATCTGTTACTTATATACCCTTCAGACTCTTGATTGCTAACAGATGCAAGGCAAAAGGTACCGTGCTGTAGTTAAAGTTCTATTTTACAGGGCCCACTTATTTTATCATTGTTCAGTTCGTATTAAGGGAAGGGGTATGAAAGTGGATGCTTGATATATGCAGTGCATACTTGCCGTACTTGAGAGAGAGAGAGAGAGAGAGAGAGAGAGAGAGAGAGAGAGAGAGAGAGAGAGAGAGAGAGAGAACTTTGTTTCAGGTTTACATTACCAATATATTTAACATTTTAATATTTTCCATATTGTAAATATGATTAGAGAATAAGATTGAGTAGAGAAATGCCCTCATCAGTTTGTGTCCTCAGCCTTTCCGTTTTCTGTGCGAACCATTTAGACAAATAGCCAGGTCAGTGAACCATTTCCAGAGTGAACCATTTCCACCTTATTAAGACCCTCCAGGTTGAGTGCCTCGTGTCCTTCAGGGAAGAGCGAGCGGGGCTAATAGCCCATTTGACAGATGGGCGGACGATAGATGACACCCAGATGACTGCAGTCGGCTTCCAGTCTGACAAAATCACCCGTAAATTAAAACCCTTGACTATTACATTATGGAAGGACACGTGACTTCAGTGACCGTTATTCCTTTTTTCCTCTTCCCAGTTTTTCCACGTATGATATGCGTTGGGTACCTTGTACTTAGGAAATAGTAATTCATCGTGTTTATTTTTATTTTGGTCAGCGGGATTTTATATCTGATGGAGAATGGGAAAAGGAAGCTGTTTTATAGTATTCATGTAATCGTGGATTGGCTAAGACTATATTTTTGGTGTGTGACTGGATGAGACGGCATGCTTTAAGGGACGATAAAATGGATTCTCATTCAACATCATCACCATTTTTATAATCTCCGTATCCTTTAATTCACGACTGGTTGACAGAAAAGTTGAAACAGATATGATTTAAGAATTTCCCTTCAATTTGTACGTCCTCTTGAACTAAAATTTTAGTTGGTAATTGCTTATCACCTTTGCCCTTCTTGGACTTATGCGCATTTTTCTCTCTCCCTCTGTCCCTCACCCCTCTTCCTCTGATGTATCCTAATCGGCTTTCTTTTTTATTTGTTGCTTATGAACCTTCAGAGTTCCCGTTTGTGTCTCCTGAATGCTAACAGACGCGTGGTAAAAGGAAATGTGTAGTAATTCTTATTTTACAGAACTCATATATTTAATCGTTTTTGCTATCGAGGTAAGGAAAAGAATAATATAAAGTTTTTTCTCATCATATAAGTAATGTGTTAGTAATAAAGAGAAGGATAATCTGCTAGGTGTAAAGTTTCACCTTGT
Source organism: Macrobrachium rosenbergii (assembly GCF_040412425.1). Taxonomy (NCBI): domain Eukaryota; kingdom Metazoa; phylum Arthropoda; class Malacostraca; order Decapoda; family Palaemonidae; genus Macrobrachium; species Macrobrachium rosenbergii. The sequence continues at coordinate 26,042,622 of NC_089742.1, read as the reverse complement.
AATATTTTCTTGACAAAAATATTGGAGTAAGGCAGTTTTTATTCATAAAAAACATTTCTGTAAGAATTAATGGGTTTTTGTTATTTATTGTCTCAAATATTTTTGTAGCCAGTGGGATGATGGCTCCTATTACCGCTGAAGTCTGCCAGTATACATACACACACTTTATATATATATATATATATATATATATATATATATATATATATATATATATATATATATATATATATATATATATATATATGCAAACATACATACATCGCAAATTAGCTGTTGCTGTGTGTAGAATTATTATTGGGCGTTCTTCCATGGAAAGGTCTGATATCTTAAAATTGGTGTAAAACCTTTTATATGTGCGTGTAAAAATTGTGTGTTCAGCTGTACATTATAACTATACTAATACACTTGTACCTTGTGTATACATATCGTTAAACAGCCGAAAAACCTGATGTTCTCTTTTATGGATAACTAATATGATGAGTAGGAGGTAATAATATTACTTCACACAGTTCTGAAAAGTGTTCTCAAATTCAAATGACCAGAAAAAAGTGAAGTTGACCTAATGACTTTGCTGGGTTTCCTGATTTGAATTTAATTGTCTTGTGTAGCCTGAAGTAATTAAGAAAATTACCGAAGTCGTTAGGAAAATCGAAGACGAATCAAGAGTTGTCCTTTTTTTTATTTGATTTTTCTTTATTTTAATCAATTTACCGAAATTGGAACTAACATTATAAGATCTGCTTGATTTTATGCCTACTGGAATTTAGTGAAGAAATACTGCTATTCGGTTGAGATTATTTGAAATAGTCGTATTATTATTTAAAAAATAGGAAGATTATAGTTAAGAAGAAAAAATTAGTTTTTTGATTTGTTAAAGAATAATGTACTTTTATGAAGAAGCAAGAATCACAGGTATTATCAAGAGAGGCGTGAAGCTTTGCAAATGGTTCCAAAAAATATTCATGCCACCATGCCAGTGGTAATCCGTCACGTACTGAAAGTACAGAGTATGTCGCACTGACGAAAGAGGGAGAGAAAGTTAGCCGTTTTCGTTGTTGATGTAGTTTGCGATAAGTATGGCTTGTGCCAGCACATGGTGTTGCTTCTTGCGCAGCCTGTTTGTGTGGTGATTTAGGAATTTTAGTGAGTGTGAGAAGTGCTGTTTTGTCAGTCTTTTGTTACTTCAGGTTGAAGTTTTTTACTTCTTAGAACGTTTATTAGATAGGTTTGATTTCTGAAAAGATTTTGCTGTGAAACGGGCTCATCATTTTTCTCTGTCTCGTTACCATTTTCCTGGAAGTACCTTTTCCATCTCCGTTTAACCCTAGAAATTTTGAGCCTAATATATCCTTCAGGGGATTGAAAGGGGTGCTGATAGCCTGTTTGGCAGTTGGGGATTCGATAGATGTCCTTTGGTTGGCTACGTTTGGCTTCGAGTCGAGGAAAATTCCCAAAGGAAAAAGTGCACGGGAAAAAAAAGGCAAACGTTTGGCGATGGAATTGTTGAGGGCCACAGGCGGCCTCCAGTGCCGGATATTTCTTGATCCTTTTCTCCAATTGTTCCATTGTTGGTTTTGGGTGGGTAGAGTTAAGGAAGAAGGAATCTTTTCATTTAGATTGCTTATTTGTACTGTAGTTTTTGGGGTAAAGATTCTTTTTTGTAGTTGCGATAAGAATGTAGTACTCTTGCGTTCTTTCGTGGTTCTTGATTTTACGACATATTTATTTTGGAGCTCAATAAAAAATGAGATAATTATTATTGTGGAGCTCATTAAAAATGCGGCAGTATCTCATCACCTTCCCGAGATTGTTTCTAGATGCCCAAGAATGCATCATCACCATCAATCATTTTTTATTCCTTTCATTCATCACCCCCCCCCACCCGATATTTTTGGAAGTAGGTGGTAGAGGCAAGGGCGTGGGCGTGAAAGCTAATATTACTGGGTGGAAAAACAGAACAATTTGGGCTCTTTCTGTAGGTCCTACTGATGTAAATTTCTCTTGGTAATTTATATAATTCTTTTTTTGTTTATTAATTATTATCCCTTAAGCTGACCTTGTCTGCACCTTTCCTCAGAGATGTTTTTTAATTTTCCTTTTTTTTATCTGCTCCTTACATCCATTGAAGCTCTTGATTGCTATTAGGCCACGGAGCGAAAAGTACTGTGAGGTTCCTTCAGGCTAGTCCTGTGAGAGCTGATAGTCAGCTCAGTGGTCTGGTTAAACTGTTTTAATATTATTTAATTCTACAGAAGTCGCATTTTCATTGTTCCGATCATTTCAAGGGAACGGATATTAAAGCTACAATTCTGTTGTAATTGTCAATGGTTAATTATTATTCAGTAGAGTGGATTGCTCTTTATCATGCCTTACTTATGATTTATCGTTGAATCATTCATTCATTTTTTAATATCCATTTTCGGTTAAAGGAAATTTCAATTTTAAAAATGTGATTCTTTGATGCCAGAATTTAATTGAAGAAATATTTGCACTAAATTTTTAACAAAACGGGAATCAGTTCTATCTTCAAGAGGGGGAAATTTGTAATTAAAACTTACAAAATCATGAATGAACTATATAAAATAATAAAAAAAAGGAATATTCGGAATTACAAGAGAGGGAATAAACTTCCATCAGCTATTCGAAATCATCTAATTTATGAAAAATGAGGCGTTCTCTCTGTGGAGTTTATAGTATAGATTATCTTAAAGTTACGAAAGGGAAAGTGTGTGTGTGTGCGTGTGTGTGTGTGTGTGTGTGCGCGCGCCAATCTTATGTAATCATATTTATTTATATTTTAAATTTTTCTTCATGTTGTATTGATTAAAAATGGCATGAATGATAAGGTATGGCTGCGTGAAGGCCATATCACTTCGCCTCTTCCCCCGTTCTTGGGCGAACCATTTTACTGCCTTTAGACTTCGAGTGCCTCATGCCGTTTAGGGGAACGCAGGTGGGGCTAATAGCCTACTTGGCAGCTGGATAGGCGACAGACGGCACACAGCTGGTTCCAGTTACCTTTCAGTTAACCAAAGTGCCCAGAATAAGAAAACGAGTGAAATCAACTTGACTTCCTTGTACTCAGTGATGATACCTTGTCATAAAATGAAAATTTGCTATTATATTTATGAAATGAGTCAACGAATTAGTGAAATTAAAGGTGAATGTGGTTTTAATGCGGAAAGGAGAAAAATGAAAATATTATTGCTTTCGATGGCAGATGCCACCTAGTTTCATAATGCTAATATACTGTATATAATGGACAAATTTTTAATAACTTGAGGAATTTTAGCCTCTATATTAGTACTTATTTCAGTAATTTGAATTTGCTATATATGTCACATTAAAGTATTAACTAGTGGATAAGGAGGAGGGGAGGATAAGCCTCCCGTCAAAAATATTTCTTTTGTTCTCTCATCTACTCCTGCTGCAGTTTTTGCTTTTTAATGGCTGCGTTGGATGGCTTGATTCTGTGAAGAAGTAATTATTTTCGAATTTTAATTTCTTGCTTTATTTCAATTGGAAAATGCCATATTGTCGCCCCTAATTACTCTCTGATTTAATGCAGGTATAATTTTTGAAAGTTGTTTTTTCGTCATCATCATTGGTATTTAACTTTGTGGCATTAAACTTACAGGAAAGATTAAGAATCATCGTCAACGACTTTATCCGCATCATTTGCTTGTAGTCGTCTTTCCAAACGTACAATCCGTTCACTGAAGTTGGGCGACTTGAACTTGATTGAGAAAGATGTTGCAGAGGAAAGTTGTAAACGTATAAGCTGATAAAAGTGGAGGAAAAAAAAAATAACGAAAAATCTTCAGTTCTTATTTCCTACCAAAGTCAGGTTGCCGTTGGTACTTCTCTCTCTCTCTCTCTCTCTCTCTCTCTCTCTCTCTCTCTCTCTCTCTCTCTCTCTCTCTCTCTCTCTCTCTCTCTGGCTTCCCTCGACTTTTATGGCGCTTTTAATCGGTCTCTCTCCCCTTTTCTTCTGATGTATCTTTACTGCTTTCCGTTTTCATGTGAAACTCATCTCCCTGTAAATCTCCTGATTGCGTCTTTTGATTGCAATCGTAAGCGAGGCGAAGGAACAATGAAGCAATTAGTCCAGTTCTGTGGGCGTACTTTTTTGTTCATTGTTGTGGTTATATCTAGAGAAAGTGTATTACTTTTTTATACGAGAATATATGATTTTAAGAATTGTGCCCTTTTCCAGAAAGGAAAGAATGGTAATTGTGTCAAGTAATGAGCATGTGTATAAGATTAGCTATGTATTTGTATATAAACTTGTATTTGTTATTTAGTCTGTTACACAAACGAACGCGCCCGCGTGATTTAAGGAAAAAAAACGAAGAAAGGGGTGGGGACATAATGAATGTTGATATAAATATTGTTGATTTTTTTTTTATTAGTGATGGTTAAGCCAAAATTGGCAAAGGAAGGGAGGCGGCAGGCTCTTTACTGTACGTTACGAAGCGAAGTAGTGTTTATAGAATCAGAAGCCGGAAATGCAGTGCTAATGCTGCATATGGCAGAGAGTTAAAAGGCAGCTCTTCCGATTAACCAGTGCTACATAAAGGTGAAGTAAAATCGGCAGGAGGAGTGAGAAATGTCTTTATTTTGAAACGACGGGAAGGTTAGCTTATGAAAAAGATGAATCAGTTAATTTTTTTGAGGTCGTTGGTCACGTGAAGGACGATACGTTGGTTAAAGTCTGTATAACTGGTGTGTCAGTAGTGCCGGAGCAAAAGGCCTGTATGTATTAGGAAGAGCTAGAGTGCGTTCAAGGTATATTGCACGGTCGATAATGTTAATGTGTATTTGCTCGCGTATGTCTCCTCACCACGAAATGGTGATCATGGAAGCGAGTAGCAACCATGGTAGTGTTTTATTTTGTGTTTTGAAGTTCATATCTGTGTTATACGTTATTGTGTTTCTCTGTGTATACTCGTACTTTAGCTACGTAGATTATCAACAGACATCTAGGAAGACGTCTCTTAAGGATCAGAATGAAAATTGAATTCCTGTCTTCAGGAGAATTAACATAATGATAAGTTGAAAATAGATGTTAACTCGCATTGACTGAAAAATCCTTCTTTAATCATTGCATGTCGGTAAAGCATTCAAATATAATTGTAGATAATTAATAAAGAGGAGTTAGAATTTCGTTGAACTTTTCTTCGTCCGAATTTAATCGTTAAGACTGGCGATAATTAACTAAGAAATCTGCAAATGCTAATAATGAAATATGAAGGAATTAAGTGCTGGCCATTTTAAGATATAAATCACCGAAAGGAATCAAGAACTCTGGGTGTCAAGTTCTCATTATTGAATGTCAGATTCAAGAGGTATGGTAGTTCTTGTTTCCTAGAAATAATTAGTTGTCTTGAAGTTAATAAATTTTGTTAGACAGGACAATAGAGATCACGGAGAAAATATAAGATACATTAACTATAAGCCTTAAAATAAATTTAAGGGTTGCAGGATTCAATAACATGGGTAGGCAGCTTAGTCAATTATACTCTGAGAAAATAATGTAAATCCAGGCATTCTACTGCAGCCATGAGAGAGAGAGAGAGAGAGAGAGAGAGAGAGAGAGAGAGAGAGAGAGAGAGAGAGAGAGAGAGAGAGAGAGAGATTTTACATTGTCAGCACTCGATCAGTTTAAGTTTTCATTACGGTTTGATAACGTGCATTATATGGAAATTTGACTGTGAAAAGACTCGTCAGTCCCTTTCCCCAGCTCTTAGTAGAACCTTTTCCCTCCTATTAGAACCCTGGAAGTTGAGTGTCCCTTGTCGTTTAGGGGAGCGCAGGTGAGGCTGATAGCTATTTGGCAGCTGGACAGCGATAGATGGCACCCAGCTGGCTGCAATTGTTTTCCAGTCAGACAAAGTCCCAGAAAAGGGAAGTTTTTGAGGCTAAAATTGTGGAGGGTCATAGGTCTCCTGGGAATATAGGACACTTTTTTTTTACCCTTTTTCCAATGTTTGTTATTTCGTGGCTAGAATATAAAAATTGTTTGTATTTCATTCATTTCAGGTTCACTTATATTTTTATGACCATGTTTACCTCTTTAACGGGCTGATAAAAACGAAATTACTTTGTGCAACTTCATTTGGTCTCCAATTGACAGAGATTATAATTTTGAAGAGCCAGTAAAAATGAGGTCAGATCTCATAATCATCGGCGGTTATTGACTGGATGAGATTAAGTATTTATAGGGTAATTACAATGATTTTTCAGTATCATCGCAATCATTATTTTGTAATTTACGTCCCAAAATTGTCCTTTTAAATCACGAATGGATGTCAGGAGTTGTTGATTCTTTGAAGAGGTGAGATATTGTGTATTACAGCTAATAAAAATAGAAATGCAAATGAAAAAAAATGAGAACTTGGCTTCAGTTTATTGGTCGTAAATTGAATTTCATGCTGTTATTTTTTACACATTTCGTTTTCATCAATTCATATCTCTCTGCGTGCCAATTTCCCTTGTTCCTTTGACGTACCCTTTTATATCTCTTTTTTTATGTGTCACTTATCTTCCCTTAAAGCCCTTGATTGCTTTTAGAGGCGATGTAAAAAGCTGAGTGTAATAAATAAAACACTATTGTACAGGATTCACTTTCTTTTCAGTTGTTCTGAATTCTGTTTCACTGTTCTGAGCAAGGTTAAGGGACTGAGCAGTAAAGAACTTCAGTTTTAACAACAAAAAGACAATTTTAGGATGTATGAAGTATTTCATAATTCTCATATACTGTATATGTTTATTGAAAAGTATATCTGATTTTTAAGCAAGCTTTCCTCCACTCAACATATATCGTTCAATTATATCCCCTTATATATATATATATATATATATATATATATATATATATATATATATATATATATATATATATATATATATATATATATATATATATATATATATAATTTTCACCTATACTGCAACATGTTATTAATCTGTCAGTTTCATAGGATAATCTTGGGACGAGGCTACAAATCTCATGCATCGTTTCCACGATGGCTGCGACTCACCGTAGTCGTTAACTGCCAGGTACTTCATACTCTGCTGGGCCCTTTTGAGAGAGACACCGTTGTTTAACGGATTTCTTGGTAGTTAAGTATACCTTAGGTTAACCAGACCACTGAGCTGATTAACAGCTCTCCTAGGGCTGGCCCGAGGGATTAGACTCATTTTACGTGGCTAAGAACCAATTGATTACCTAACAACGGGACCTACAACTCATTGTGGAATCCGAACCACATTATAGCGAGAAATGAAGTTCTTATTCTTCATTGGCCTGTCGGAGATTCGAACTCGCGGCCAGCAGAGTGCTAGCTGAAACGGAACCCCGGCGAGGAACTTCTTGGTAGTGTTGGTAGTGTGAAGCGTGTTGTATGTACTTGCTGAAACAGTCCAACGCACGCTTAACCCCAAAGCGGAATATCAGTGTGCCATTCTTTTCATAATTTGTGGAAATGTGGAACAAATCTTTCAAGAGACATCAAGGGAGACGTCAGTCAAGGATGGGAAATGAGGATTGTCATCCAATCCTCCTGAGAATTAAAGGATGATTGGGTGTCAGCAAGGATTAACAGACATCGCCCGTAGAACCCTCTTCAGATTCAATATTAGATCAGCGTCAAAATGTAACGGAAAGCCATAAAAGAGAGAGAATTAAAATTTCCGTGAACTTTTTCATTTCGGTCCAATTTCCTGGTAGTAATTAATTGAATATTTATAGTTTTCAACCGACCGAGAGAATTTGATGTATGAGAGGTTGGCCTTCAAGATTTACTCTGCATTACGGAAAATCTGACTTTTGAATCTGTCAAATTGTCCAAAAAAGATTTAATTAGAATAATAAAAAACAGTTTGTAAAGAATATAGAGAAGTTATATTTAAAAAAAAAAGAACTATGATATAGGTTTTTCTTAGAGGGGCATGAATCGTAGCGGTGTCATGAGTTAGTGGAGAATTGACAGAAAAAACATATAAGATTAAAAATCTAGGTCTTCACTTAGTAAATTATTTTAGTAAATAATCTACCAGTTGATAGCATAGTGATAAGATATATATCATTTATATAAACTTAAGAATTACAGGTTCCCCTGGAAGAGACATGAATCTTGGGAAGTTCAAATTGTACGAGTTGCTGGCGAGCACACGTTATAGAGAAGACTGGTTTTGTGCTAGAACATTGTCTCACTCCTAGTTAACTCTGTTTTTGTGTTTTTGTGTGTGTGTTCACTCATTCTGCATATTATGCATTTGTGTGTTTGTGTGTGTGTGTGAGAGAGAGAGAGAGAGAGAGAGAGAGAGAGAGAGAGAGAGAGAGAGAGAGAGAGAAGAGAGAGAGAGAATTTTATTGTATCAGATGTATGTTAATTTTTGTCGTTAATGTGCCCTTAATATAATGAAGATTAGAGAAGGCATTATTTATGATATATGGCTATCGAGTGGCTGAATCAATTTGTTGCGTGAGTTATGCTGTGTGCCTGGAAAACCCATTTCCACCCTTTTGGAACCCTCGAGGCTGGAAGTCATTGGGACGAGCTCAGGTAGAGGCAAATAGCCTATTCAATTGTTGGACTGACGATATATGAAGCTCGGTTGTCTGCAGTTGGTTTCCTGTGGGACAAAATCCCTTGGAAAGAAAAATACATAGAAACTGAAAAACATTTGAAGATAAAAGTAAAAATGTATGGCTTCAGGCCTCCATTACCGGATTTTGGAATACTTCTCTTAATTTTTTTTTTATTTTAATGTCTAGTGTGTACTGAGGTGGCTGGAATATAGGTTGTAACGTATAATTATATATGCCAATTCAATTTTGGTGCTTAATTTTTTTTTGAAGAGGGAATTATGTTTCAAATTGCAGATGAAACGAAATGTTATTATTTCGTTCGTTATGGATTTATATTGATTGAAAATATATTTTTCGACAAGAAAAAAAAATGGAAAAGGCTTGGGTCTAAAATTAATTATCAGTTACTACTGAACTGAATACCCTGTTGGCATCATTTTTTAATCAATTTTTCATTTCCTTCAATTCCATTTCCCTCTTACTAGTTGACTCTCTCCCCTTTCCCTGCGTTGCATTTTTATCTGATGGTTATCGACCCTTTAATCTCGTAATTACTATCATAGGCTGTGTAAAATGTATAATGGTGTAAATGAAGTCCTATTCAGCAGAACCGCCCCTTTTCCCTTGTTTAAGTTCTGTTGAGGGAAGAGACACTCGAGTTTGGAATTTTTTTGAGGTTGGTCGTTTATGAATCTGGTCTTGTATAAGTCAATATGAAGGTGTGTACCTAGTATGTATCCAGTATATACACGCATGTATGATGTTGAAAGGTTTGTTTTTGAATGAAAATTTTTTTATAAATATACGTATATACATATATATATATATATATATATATATATATATATATATATATATATATATATATATATATATATATATAATTAATATTAATTATGATTGTAAATATATATATATATATAAACATTAATTATGATTGTAAAGGTAACGGTGAAGTGTTTGTTTAGTATATGTGGAGTATAAAGGGGTTGAGAAATAAAAAAGCAAAAATTCGAACCAGTCATAAAAAGAACGTCTGAGGGAGAAAAAAAGGATGAGATTAGTGTCCGAGGAAGAAGAAGAAGAAGAAAAAAGGATGCGATTGTTTTGAGTTGGTTGGTCACGGGGAGAGAATGGATGATGACTGGGTTAGGCGTTGTTTTCCACTTGGTTGCTGTAGCTGTTTGAAAGAGCGTTCAAAGCGCTATGTTTCAAAAAGTGAAAATATCATGAACTATTAGACACCACAGGTCGAGACACTTCACCTAAGGGTGCAAATGGAAAGTTGCTTTAATCATCTGGAGAAACAACACGACAGAAAGTGTGAGATATTGTAATGATAGAATATGAAGGGACCAAATGATCTATAAGGATGGTAATCCAATATCGGTATAAGGAACTTTCACCTCAAAGTCATGTTAATCTTACGTGTCGGCTTTAAAGGCGACTGATCGTTTATGCTGACAAATTTTTTCCCCACAGCGTCCGCCAGACAGTAAAAAAAAAAAAAAAAAAAAAAAAAAAAAAAAATATATTATATATATATATATATATATATATATATATATATATATATATATATATATATATATATATATATAACTATATACCTGTGTATGATATAGGGAATCAAATTTTAAGAAGGGAAGTAATTAATTGAGTAAATTGTGCCGAAGTTTTTAATTAGAGAGAGAGAATTATATATACATATATATATATATATATATATATATATATATATATATATATATATATATATATATATATATATATATATATATATATATACATACACACACACACACACACACACATATATATTATATATGTATATATGTCTATATCATTTAATGTACCCTTTATGCTTTCATTTTCTTCCCTCATATATGAGTAATATCAGACAAGGCATGAATTGTGAGAAGGTTTGGCTATGAAGTGACATCATCACTTTGTCTCTGGTGCTTTCTCGCGTTCACGGGAGACCCATTTCCACCCCATTAGAACCTTCAAGGTTCAGTGTCCTGCGTCCTTCCGGCGAGCGCAGGTGGGTCTAATAGCATATTTGGCAGCCGGACAGGAATAGATGGCACCTATATGGTTCAATTGGCTTCCATTCACACAGAATCCCCAGAAAAGGGAAACATTGGAAGGTGATGATATTGTGGAGGTCATAGGCCTTCTGTAGTGGAAATTTATTTTTTCCCCTCTATTCTGTTTATTTGTGTTGTTGTTATGGAGGTTGAGCAGAATTTTGCAAAACATTATTTTGTTTTTTTATGAGGGAAATTACGCGTTGAAAGCAGATAAAAGAGATATGGTATTTTGTCACGTTTGTGGTGCATGATAGGCTGAGTTTGTAACTTTGAAGAACGAACAGTAAGAGCCGAATTCATATTCCCCATTGGTTTTTGACTTAACAAGAATAAATATTAGAAGAGATTGTTATAAAATTATTATATATTCTCTCTTATCACATCGATCATCATCATCATCATCATCATCAGTCACTTTGGATCTTCGATGGAAAACTGTACCCTTAAACTAGGGAAGGGGAGCCAGCAGTTGATTAACAGGTACGTGGAAGAGGGAAGGGAATGCGCGTTAAAAACAAACAATGAAAAACTTGGCTACACTTTGCAGTTACTCCTAAAAAATTCATTGAGGATAACTTTTTATAAATTTTCCCTTTATCACCTCACTCTTTTTTTTTTTTATCTTTCTGCAATTCCACTTTTCCTCTGATGTATCTTTGTATATTCACTTTTATGACTTTACTGGGCTCCCCCTGAAACTTTTGAATGCGTCGCTTAATTGGCACCAGAATAGACGTAAATATATTTTTTGGAGTAATTAAAGGTCTGTTCTACGGAATTCTGGATTTTTCACATTGCTCTGATCAGACTCACAGATGCAGAAAGATTTTTTTATTAAAAAAATATAAGAGCGAGAACAATTTCCTGACTGTTTGACTCTATCCGTCAATTTTGAACACACACGATACTTTTTTTCCACTTCAGTGCCTAACCCTTGATAATTCTGTTATCCTTCGTCAAACTCATTTTTCTTTAATCACATTCATATCTACCGTTTCTCCCCCTTCTTCAACTAAGACTTCCGTATGTTGTAAATTGCTAGGCCCGAGTTCGAGTCTCCGGCCGGCTAATGAAGAATTAGAGGAATTTATTTCTGGTGATAGAAATTCATTTCTCGCTATAATGTGGTTCGGATTCCACAATAAGCTGTACAGTAGGTCCCGTTGCTAGGTAACCAATTGGTTCTTAGCCACGTAAAATAAGTCTAATCCTTCGGGCCAGCCCTAGGAGAGCTGCTAATCAGCTCAGTGGTTTGGTTAAACTAAGGTATACTTAACTGTAAGTGTATAATGATCAAATGTACCTCCAGCTACTCTGCTTTTCTCCATTGCATCCCACAAGTTACTCCTCTACAATCTAACAATGCTTTTCCTTCCTATTTTCTCTTTCAAAGTATACTTGTGAATATTCTACTTCGGGATCTATACATTGCCAACAATCATGCCTTTTCCAAAACGCCAACGCCGTCTAGTTAGTGTCATCCAGCTTTCCATTTAAATCACCCCTGCGCAACACTTCCATATTCGTGAGACCTAACCAGCCACTGACTCAGATTATCACAAGAACTCTTTTTACTCTCATTCTTTTCCAGTTGTACGCCATATACACAGAGTTATCACGTCGCTTTCGTCTGAAAAATCAGTAAAGAGTATGTATGTGTGTGTTTTTGACGTTACATTCTAATTCATACTTCATCTTATACTGGTACTCTTGACGTTTTACTTCTTTGGTTTTATTTCTCCTCTAAGGAGAAATTCTGTATTTCTCTCTTTACACGTAGGTGTGTGTGTGTTGCCTAATATACCATATGATATATATATATATATATATATATATATATATATATATATATATATATATATATATATATATATATATACACACACATCTATATCTATATGTATGTGTATAAATGCATATATGTATATAAATATATAAATGTATATATATATATATATATATATATATATATATATATATATATATATATATTTTATATGTATATATATATATAATATATAATATATATATACTGTATATAAATATAATATATACTGTATATATAATAGGTACAGACGTAGCGCATTTGTTTCAGAAGCGAAATATCAGTGTTCAGTTAGTTCATTTTTGTAGAATTGTTGAGACCGAACACAATCAACAGACGGTGAGGGAGACGTCACTCAAGAATGGAAATGAAAAGTGACAGCCAATCTTCGAGGGAATTAAATGGATTATTCAGTTTCAGCTTACATTAGCTGGCACTGCCTGTAAAAGCCTTCTCTGATTCCATATCTGGTTGACGTCAAAGCTAATTGGATAAAAATAAGGTAGATGAAATAAAAATGACGCGGAACTTTCGCTTAACTGGATTTAATTGTTTCACGTAGCCAAGATTGATTAGGACCATTTAAAGCGTTTGACTGGTGGAATAACGAGGAATACAATGCCTGCCATAAGGACGTACAGTATGTTCCACTTGTTAGAAATCCAACTCTCAGCTTTAAATCCTTCGGTTCTCCCTCGGCTACATGATTTTTGACGAGCATCGTTTTTTATGTGTATTCTTTGATAGTTTTATTTAATTTTGCTCAGAGAAACAGATCTTTATTTCCTTTCTTTTTTTTAATTCTTTTCATCGAGCTTCTCTTGTTTTGTGCCATCTCAATCCTGACGGTCTTCCCCTCTTCCCGGATTACCCGTTATTCATCTTCTTTCTGTCGTAACTTCCATTAAGTTCCTTGGCATTTTATCATACTCTCTGAAACTGTAATCTCACGTCCGTTTGGCTTGGCTATATTTCAAGTGGCTTAGCATTAGCCTGTGCAGTACAGAGGCTAGGCTTTCAGTGCAATGAAGTAATGGTTATTACTTAAAATATGTACCATTTCTATATATTTCTGACGTCCGCGTCTGAATATTCAGATGGTGCAGCCACCACATTCTTATTGTAATAAAAAACTTATGAAAGGGGAAGTTCCGAGCAGATTATTAAGAGTCGGAAATACCTATACTTTGGCTACAAGAGGTTGGGAATCGAAGGTGATTAGCACTGCTGCCATATTTTCTTAAACCCGTTCAAAATTTAATGGAAAAAGGATAGTACTGTAATTTGGTAGGTTTGGCATTTTTTTTTTTTTTGTCCCTGCCATTTCCTCGTGTATGGGTGATTAAGTGAAGTGACCGCGGGTCAAGGTAATTAGAGGATTCTCTGTCACCTACCTCGCCTTCGTCAGTAGAAAAGCAAAGCAAAAAGACCTCCCCCCAAAAAAATAATTATACTTGGACCTTGCTGTGCATTTTTCATTTTGCTCAATACAAAATTTAATTAAAGGTGTGTGTGTATATATATATATATATATATATATATATATATATATATATATATATATATATATATATATATATATATATATATATATATACACACACATATATATATGATAGCTTTTACGCATATATATATACATTTTATGTATATAAGTACATACGTTAACTTATATGTATGCATACACATCTAATACATTACTTAAAGACGAAGTCACTTGTAAGTAAAAACAAATAGCTGGACTGTACTCTCGGATATGTCCTTTCTCAGGATTAACCTCATTCTCGAGGGTAATCCTGAAAGTGTACCTTTTTGGATTAGGATGAAATACCTCCTTCGGTAAGATGGGAAACGTGTCAGCGCCGTTAACTATAGGAAAGTCTCAACCTTTCGTAGCTAGAGTATAGTACTCAAAGATTCATTTGAAAACTATAATAATTTAGTTTATACCTTTGTACAGGATGGCGGGTCCTGCTTCCCAGCCCCATTCAAAAAATGTTGTACAGAAAGAAAAAATAATAAAGAAAAGGTACACAAAGAAAGGGCAAATATCAATCGAAATTTTTCAAGAAGCAAACAAATACAAGTTCGGAAGTCTGTAGTACTTTAATAAGAATTTAAATGAAGTCTGACTTTTGATCTGTATCGTACAGCAATTTCACCTCAGACGAAAGGAAGAAAAAATGAAGAATTGGGAATTATATTTACTACCCAAATAGTGAACAGAAAACATTGTCAGAAATGTATTGGAAGTGTGAATAGAGATTTCATTAAGGACCTTGATACAAAGGTTCATCCATCATGGAAAAAGAAAACAGTAATCCACCATGATTCACTAGGCAGCAAATCATAACAAATATTGTTTATTCTTGCCTCTTTGTATTATACAAATATTTATCCCTCCAAACATCAAGGAAGAATAAAAAGAACAGTAAATACGCAGAGGAAGCGTGAATTAACGACAAATACAAACAAACATTTTCCCTTCCAAAAGTGTCCCGAACGAAAGAAATAGATTAGATAAAATACCGGTTCCCATAGTGACCTTTCATCGCATATATGCTTCACATACCGATAACATTCCATTTCAGAACACAAACCTTTTTATTACGATTCCCTCCCTGGTGGAGGGAACTGGTTTGTCGGAGGGAACCTTCCGAGAGCGGTAATTGCTGGCTTTCCATAGGGGAAATGTTCTCTCGCGGTTAATTTTATGTGACCTTCAGTACGGGAAATTAAAGGGGTATTTCCTCTCTGGAGAATTGCTTTTGATGTGCAGTGATTACTGCTTTGTGGATAATTCCAATGAAATTTTACAAGCAGTTATGCCGTCGTGTGAAATTTAACTAGTAAGAATGATAATAATATGGCTACAGAACTTTTTGGTTTACTGTTTTCTGTTTTACGGACGTGAAACAAAGAATCAAAAAGTCTTATCACATTTAGATCGAGATGATGATAATGCTCACGGTGTGGCTTTTATAAACACTAAAGAAAATTAATGAATACTAGAGGCTATAAACCAATTACGAGATGTAGATATGTAACAGAGGTCGTGCATAGTTTTAGTAGCATATGTGATTCATAGTAAGTCATGTATCCAAGGATTGCACTAAGCTTTTCAGTGTTTACGAGCGAAAGGTGCGGGGGAACGTTGGAGCTCTTGTTTTTGAATGTTTTTTCCTTTTCATATTCGTCTATGGGCGGGAAAAATTTAAGGCCTTTCGCTTGCGAGGCTTCCAAACTCCTGCCGTGATTGGGCAGTGAAGAATCTGCATTGATTTTTATTTTTTATTTTTTATTTTTGTAGAGTGGGGTCACATCACGGGTTGCCAATAGTAAGGAAATTGCTTCCTACACACACCTTCAAGTCAGGTATTAAATAACCTTTCTTTTGTTGTTATGGGTTTAAGTTTTCTTTAAAAGAAAACTATTGTGCTGGCTTTGTCTGTCCGTCCGCACTCTTTTCTGTCTGCACTTTCTTTCCGCCCTCAGATCTTAAAAACTACTGAGGCTAGAGGGCTGCAAATTGGAATGATCATCATCCACCCTCCAGTCATCAAGCATAATAAATTGCAGCCCTCTAACTTCAGTATTTTTATTTGATTTAAGGTTCAATTTAGCCATAATCGTGCTTCTGGCAACGATATTGGACAGGCCACCAACGGGCCGTGGTTAAAGTTTAATGGGCCGCGACTCATACAGCATTATATTTTATACCGAGACCACTGAAAGATAGATTTATTTTTTGGTGGCCTTGATTATATGCTTTAGCGGCTGTACAGAAAACTCGATTGTTCTTAGGTCTTGATCTTCAAAGTTTTTTTCTCTTTACCATTGATATTAAATATTTTATGCCCAGCTTGTTTCACTCCACTTCGTATTATAGATTGAGTTATCCTAAAATTCTTGCTCTCTCTTTCTCTCTCTCTCTCTCTCTCTCTCTCACTGCCCCTCCCCTTATCTCTCCCCCATTCCTTCTTCCCTCCCTCACGTGCACGAGTGCTCTCTCTCTCTCTCTCTCTCTCTCTCTCTCTCTCTCTCTCTCTCTCTCTCTCTCTCACATCCTCCTCCCCCCACCTCCATCCTCCGCGCGGACAAACACATATTTCCAAGAAGTCAGCATCCAAGATTTAAAGTCCCAGGGAAGCCGAGTGGAAAATATTCTATCGATGCAAACGTCCTTCTGCTTGAGGTTACGGCCATTATGCAAATGGCAGGGGAATCCAATGTTTAACAATGGGCCTTTTCTTGTTGTTTTCCCTTGGCTTCGTATGGAAATCGTTTCGGTTTCAACACAACCTTCTGAAGGTGTGTGTTCATCACGAAGAGCGACTTTTTTTTTTTTCATGAGTTTCCATCTCGTCCGAGTCATTTTCTTGCAAGCAGGACAGCTTAAGACTCCTCTCTCTCTCTCTCTCTCTCTCTCTCTCTCTCTCTCTCTCTCTTTTCTTTTTATTAATTTCTCTGCTACACTTTTTCTAGTGACTGATTTTCTTCGAAGTTCAGAAACTATTGTTTTGGCGTTTTGTATTCGGCTTTATTTCTAATGGAAATTATTTTCGCGCCCGAAACCATTATTTTTTCGAAATTAATAAATAGGGAGGAATATTTTTATTTGTATTTTTCTTGATATATTTTGTTTAAGGCCGATAATTTGTAGTGACATGGTTCTTGTCTTTGATGCCACTATTACAAAGGCTATACTTCTTTATAATAAATAAATGATGAAAAGAATTATTATCAGCATCGAATATATCTTTGTATTATTTTTAAATGTCCTTCAGTACGGAACTACTGGAAATTGCTAGTTTTCCTAGTTTTTCTTAGAAAACCTGTGGTATGCTTATTTTTCATATTTTATTTTATTTTATTTTTTCTGCGCCATTTCCCTAGAAACATGACGGGTATAGTTTATGGTCCTTTTCCTTAAGAAAACTATTTTTCGAATGTAATCATGTCCTAAAATCCAATTTATTTCATCTGATTTATTTTCATCGAAGAATGAGAGGTTTGCTTTGGTATTCGTCTTCCTTGAGAATAATTTTTTCTTGCTGCCATGCTTTCATTTTTTTTTTTATGAATTATATGAAGCACTTGTTTACCAGTCCGATTTTACTTCACTTTCTGTGAAGTAGGGAAACTCAGTTTTTATGGTTCTCCTTTTTGAAACTTTTTTTGTTTTGTTTTGTTTCTAAGAGAATCTTTTACAATAAATATTTCAACACAGGGTTTAAATTCTTTTTTTGCGTTTTCTCCGGTGTGTAACAACTGTACAACTGCTCGGTTCTCTCTCTTGAAAACTTGTGCATTTGCAAGTTGTTTTTGTTAGTGTTTTAAAGGTTATGAAAGAAGATGATTTTTCACCATTTCCTTTAGCGCCCAGTTATTGTCGTATATTTACCATTGCCTAATAGTTACACCTGTTTACAAGTTATTTTACATTTTGGAAGAAATACACCAGCTTCGCCTTGATACCCGAGGATCATTGGAACACATTGCCAATATTCAGATCTTGGTTTGAAGTGCAATATTTTTCTTGTATTCATGAGATTCTGAATAGCACGGGAAAAACATATCTCGTTTTGGTTTGTTTTTCGTACGTTTCATTTCTTACTCGACTTGGAAATAATTCAAGTTATTATATTTGTGACCCGATTATAAGCCTTTCCTTATAAACAGATCTGTTACTTTGTAGATTTTATTATTTTTTGTGCTTCTGCATTCCCAGCACCTTCTGCTTATAATTTGCCGATAATTCTAGTGAATTGTTTGATTAAAATGGATTGATTTAAATTGAAGTCCGAGCAAATATGGACGTCAACCACCGAAAGTGTGATTTTTGAAATAGCAGTTCTGTATGGATATCTTTTTCCTTACTGCAGAAATTTGGAATTTTCCCCCTGTCGCCGTTTTTCCAGACATAAAATCTTCCATCCATTAAGAGGCCGGTTTATTAGACTCACCCTGCGCATAGCTTTTCCTGCTCTTGGTCTGGTTAGTGCGTGGATAGGTGACCGCCTACTAAACCTGTAGAAAGCCAGAATGGTGACCCCTTCTGGCGTCACAATCTGTGTTGGGGAATAGGGTAAGGAACCTCCTGTGCTTTGGTTCGAATCCTGACAGAGAAGAAAAGTTTATTTTCTCATTCCCATTCGAAATTAGGCTTGTAGAAATGAACCATCCAAAACGTGCGAGGAAATCCAGCAGATATTGCGAACATATTTATATATCTCGTAAACTATATAATTATCATGAATCTGTGTGTGTTATCCTACAGGAACATTTTGAAACTCGTGTCGAACAAAGGAATTTATTTTCTCCTGGTGCAATGTCGAGAGAACAGGGATGGGAATAATTCTCGCCAGATTGTAATAATTGTCATAGTTCAGGAACAAAACAGCTTGATTCAGCGCTAATTGTCTGATATTTGACTAATTAAAGCCTGTAGCAAATTGCAACGCCAAGTGCTTTTACGTTTTGCTTTCTGCCGGACGACCAAATCCTTTTGGGTTCACAATTGCGCGAAGTGAATATACCATTAGCACAATGGATTCAGCGAAGGATTATAACGTTAAATCCGTTAGAGATTGCAATAGATAATCCTGCAAACCGTCCAATTAGCATGAACCCATCAAAATCCCAATTAAGTTCCAGTCACTTATAGCTCTCTCTCTCTCTCTCTCTCTCTCTCTCTCTCTCTCTCTCTCTCTCTCTCTCTCTCTCTCTCTCTCTCTCTCTCTCTCTCAAAGTAAGCCTGCGAGAGGAAACGTTCGTCTGTTTTGTTTTTCCAAATAGGTGTGTGTGCGTTCTCTCTCTCTCTCTCTCTCTCTCTCTCTCTCTCTCTCTCTCTCTCTCTCTCTCTCTCTCTCTCTCTCGTCTCTCTCTCTCTCTCTCTCTCCCTTCCAGTTTCTGCCTTTCTCTCTTGTCTGTTATGTTCCTTGCATGTTGGTCAGCCTTCCGTGAAGGAAGACCTTGCTGATGATTTACTTGGTCGTTTGCCAATAATATGTGCTTGTTGTATGGCCCAGAGTTGCAAATGGATGTCGCTATTATGCATTCTTCGTATACGGTGTTGGTTTTTTTTAAATTTTAAATAGGATGTTAGGATTTAATATGCATTTATTACTAATACATATGTTTTTTCCAAGTTTTAAAGATATTCTTCATCGAGATCTTTGAATGACCCTTAGAGTAAGGTCATTTTTACTGTGCATTATCCAAAATGAACGAAAATGTTGCCATTTTGTGTTTGCTAATAGCACATTCAGAATCGTAAGTTGAAATAAGTGTTACGTTGTTTGTTTTTGTTAAATGGATATTGCAAAATTAGTCGTAATCTCCTTGATCACTCTATTTTTATTAACGCACATTATTTAGCACCCGTTAGGTCTGCTCTTCTCAAAATTCTTGTAGAGTTCACGGATCTGGATCAGGAAAGACTTGACGTTCTCGTCCCGTTTGATTAGACCGAGTTCAGAGGTCCGCCCCAGGTCTCTCATGCAGGATCCGTGCTGGCATAAGGCCAACTTAGTCTAAATAAAAAGAAACATGTCTTTGTGTCCCTCTGCTGCTTCACTTTGGAACTCTCTTCATTCATTTTCCATAGTCTTTAGGGCTTCCATTAATTGAAAGACAGTCTGCTTCAGAAGCTAAGCGCAACCCTTTCCCTTTTTAGTTTTAGTTTTCTGTAAAAGAAAGCTGTTGAGATGGTTTTGTCTGTCCGTGTGCGCTTTTTCTGTCCGCCCTCAGATCTTAAAAACTACTGATGCTAGAGGGCTGTAAATTGGTATGTTGATTATTCACCCTCCAATCATCAAACATACCAAATTGCAGCCCTCTAGCCTCAGTAGTTTTTATTTTATTGAAGCTTAATGTTAGCCACAATCGTGCTTCTGGCAACGATATAGGACAGGCCACCGCATGTCCATGGTTAAAGTTTCATGGGTCGCGGCTCATACAGCATTATACCATAGAGCATATATACCTGGAGTGGCGATCTTCCTGCCGAGCGTGTGACCTCGGGCGGCCATATTGAAAGGTCTCATCCAGCTCATAGTACTATACGGTAGAGACGACGCGCTGCGGCAACTTTGCTTTTTTTTCTGGTTTAATTATTATAAGTGTGTTATTTTTTATAGGTGAATTAACCATCACTACACAATCTATCTATTTCGAAGTATTTCTATTCTGAGGTTTATTCAAGTACAGAATTTTACATTCTAATCCGTATCATCTCAAATACTTGAAAGCCAACTATAATTTGATCAGTAAAACTTGTTCCCTTATTAATATTCTTTAATGATAAAAATAACAATACATTCTCTTATAACAAAAAAACTAAAATGTTTATATTTATATAAAGTACAGAATTTACATAAAAAATCATATACTTTAATTTGTATATATCTAAATTAAAGGAAAGTCAGATACAACTTCATTCGAAAAATTTATTCCCTTGCTGAATGATCTGTTGGCATAATAATAAGTATATATACCTATTATTCTCTAAGAAAATAAAATGAGATGTAGAGATATCTCAAACAATAAGAAATCTGTGTACATCAAAATAAATCGCAATAAATATTCCTTGCCAAAAAAACTGAAATGGTTTATGATGAATAATTAATTGTATACACAGAAATAAATTTTATATAACTCTCTCTCTCTCTCTCTCTCTCTCTCTCTCTCTCTCTCTCTCTCTCTCTCTCTCTCTCTCTCTCTCTCTCTCTCTCACATGTATATATGTGTGTGTAGTCACTGATGTTTAAAGACAATCAATCTTGACAAGTGCCTTCTTATTTTTGTTCCAAGAGCCTCCTCTGTTATTGACTTCTTTATATGATGAAGCCTAACAGTATTGTAGCACTGCGATACAAGTTTTATCAATTTGTGGACGTGATTATCCTCTACCGTTGTATCAGACATGTGACTGTGTAAACAATAAAATATTCTGTCTCTTGCGGTGCTGCTATTCAAGGTATTGTTTAACACAGCTGTGGAAATGACAAGCGGCATAGGGTGATGTTTAGAAAAATATTTTTTGGTTTTCAGGAGAACCTAAATGCACTTTTCAGTTTGTTCACAGATTTTGACGACGCTCTCACTGGCGTGATGGAGTCCTCCCTTATCTTTTTTTTCTTACAGAGCAATTCATATTAGGACTTATTTCTTCATCTGGCAATAAGGCTTCTCGGCAAAGGCTACAGTTAGTGTTCTTTATGGCCATTTGACCACATATCCAGCAATGTATGAAATTGGGGCTGCTTTGTATTTAGATAGATTGAAAATAATAGGGACATCCACATATCCATGGTTAGTTTGTTCTGGTTCAATATCAGTGATATTAAAATGTTTATCTTCAGTAAAGCATGATACTAAAGGAGTTCCTACAGCATCAATTACAATCAAAATATGGGTATTATCTGCTGGGAGGCAATTACCAATGTTCTTTACGTTATGGCATGAAACTTTGTAGCTGTAGGGTTGTTATTAAAGCCACCCTTTGCACGAACAGCAGAGAAGAAAAGTTCTAAATGGTCCTGACTCACACTTGTATGATAAAAGATATTTCAGAGGGGCTCCTTTATTTGCAACATAGTTTTGAAATACGTTTTTTACTGAGTAAATGTTCAGTAAAAGTCCTAAAAATCCTGTCTTTTTCTTGGGATGTTTATGCAGTGGGACACCGTGATCATCTGTTAGGCCTAGGATATATTCTTCAGCTTCCTTGTAAATCGACAGCCATGTCTCAGTTTGATATCCTCATAGGTGCTTTAAATCCTTGCCCTAGATGGTTCCGTAAATTCATAGTATCAAATAATTTGTCAAAAATTCTCAGAAATTCTGCAGTTCCTTCAGAGTCTTTAAAATTGTTTGAATTAAGGTCATTATCACGATATTCAATGGCATCAGCAACACTTGAACTTAACACTTGTGCCGCTAAGTGTACTTTCATCTTCTGCTTCTGCCACTGAACGTGTGCTCTTCTTAACTTGTTTGCCAAATGTAAGCCTTCTGCTTTTAGAAGTTTATGAAGACTTTCAACATAGTCCCACGAAATTTGTCTTCCTTCTTTGTCTCTCATCTGCAGTGTTCCCAAAGTGTTCCTAACCAATTTTAATGTATGGCACACATCTAGAATTATACTAAAATTTACATTTGGGTCAGATGGATGTGGAAATGATGAGTTTATGTATGGTACAGTTAAAACTGCCGCTAACTCTTTTTGCCATTGTCAAATCACGGGAAGGACTATCACAGGCCACTGATACGACCTGGACACCCACGTCATGAAGTCGGTGAAGAGTCTCATAAACTATATTTGCTCTTTCCTTGCCAGATAAGACATTAATCAGGATATATCCTAAGGGTAACTTCCAGGACGCATTTACAGCAGCTGCCATTATCCCCAACGCGTCACTGGCCAAGGTTTCCTCATCTGCATCCTCTATGATCCCACTACCTACATTGACGTATCCATATGACTGACCATTAATTATATCCAGTTGTTTACGAATGGACATTCCATCCATTACTAAAGAACAGACTGCTGCCTTATTGTTATGTCGTTTTTTCACTAAGTTTCTTTAAGGTTGCAAAAGCCGCCTGAGTAAATCCTGGTTCACCATCTACTTTATTATACTACGTACGGAGCGTCCTTGAATGGGGGAGAGAATAAGAAAATGTTTTTCTTACATACTCATATGCTTTGTTTGAGTAAAATTGCAAGGTCATTGCATATGCCTTGAGCTCTTTAGAATAATTTTTTCCCCTTTACTTTGGTATTGTTTCTAACATTCACTCAACAACAGCTTTAGGGGCATCATGTAGTACTTTATTCAGAATTGTAGCACAAGAATCTGAAACAAATTTCTTTTGTTGCAATGTAGTAACAACTGAATAAAGGTCCTCCACTTTCTTTTTCGGTCTTTTCACACGTTGATTCTGACTTACATCTTTTCTTGCGGGCTATAAGGTTATCATACGATTTTTTTTTTTTCGTTTTACTCTCTTAGGTGATTGTGACATTGCATGCGTATGATCTGGTATAAAACAAAAACTCATATTTTCCGGGGGATAGTGATGTACATTGAGAGGAAGTTTGATCCACGTGTTCTGACTGCAGATAGGTCTGCCGGCGGAAATATCGAAGCTGACGAGAGGTCTGGTGATATAGAAGTTTGGACTGAAGGTGGGTCAAGTATTGCAGAAGTTGTGGATGTGGATTGTTCTCGAGATGCTGTGGTTGAAGATGAGGATGGAACTGACGATGTTGCAGCGAGCTGTGATAATGGTGCAACATCACTGCCGACAGTTGAATCAATGTTCAAATCTTTCACTAGTGCTCTCCTGATTGGTGGCTTCCTTTCTTTCTGTTTCTGAAATACACGAGTGGACTACTATGAGTTCTGGACCTCCCTAGGTCCGATAGTGCCTACATACTTATGGTATGTGCACAAGTATAATCTAGAGGTCCAGTGGAGTATAAAAACGCGTTAATAAATTATATACGAATATTTATAAAATCTGTAAAATTATTCGAAACAAGAAAATACACAAAATTTAGCTGATAAGCATAAACGAATTACTTGTGAAAATGAAAATATATAGAATATATATGTATTTTACCTTGCAAAGATGAGGGGGAATGGCAAATATCGTTGGTACAGCTGAGGAACGAAGTCTTACAGTTTTTCCTATTCTGTCAAAGGAGTCAGCAGAAAAGTGGTTTGAACAAATTACTGAATGCATTGAAGGTGCCCAGTTTTTCCATCTCAAATTCTTTATCCATCCTCTTTATCTTTTATTATTTTTTTTTTTATTTAGGAATCCGAAATACCATTGATACATTACAAATACACTTGCATACAGTGTAGCAGTGCAGTATGGTCTACATAATGTAGATCAAAATGTTGATATTCCAGTATAATCAGTTACCGATGCACAATTTACGGATTGACACAATAAATTTTTGGTTATGAACGATTTTGAAAATATAAAGTAGATTGCAGCGCTCATGTATCTGTATTATACAATGTGTTTGTATGTGTGTGTTGTTCCACCATGCTCAGCGTCTTGTAAACAAAACCAAAGAAAGAAAAAAAGCCAGCAGTCATTTCTTTCTTTTCCTAAGACTTTGGCTTTGCAACGATACTGAGAAAGAATTGTTAAATAAGGAATTCCATAAAGTAATTTTGATATATATTTGGAATAATGAACAATAAAAATACGTGCAGATCCGTAGCCATGGGGCCTAGGACCTGCTAGGTTAATTTTCTTTTTCTTCTTATTACGGTTAAAAGTCAACATTTTCCATGCTGTGATGGTTCGATAACTTTTGCCATAGAGAAATTATTTTTATATATTCGAAAACAAGTTGCACTTAGAGAAAGGTTTAGATTATACAGCACCTTACCTAATGAATAATTTGAGAGCATAGGTTTAGCCTGGGCTACCAAATTTCATTTTCTTGCTATTACCAATCTGTGAGACATATGGTTCAGTGAAAATATACATAAGCCAAAATTTGTTATTTGTTATACAAATATTTTCACTTCGATTAATATAAGTTTTTTTCAATAAGTTAAGTCAAAGAATGCTTTCATTTAACATGTTTAAAAGACGATGCTTGTTGATGCAACCAGTAACCTACACGCCCACTTACTAAACCTTTCCAAGAACGGACAAGCTCGTTTTTACTTTATATGATATGGCATATATAAAATGGATGATAATGTGATTTGCTACAAAAAACGTCACCATTTATACTTAGAATCGAATAATATATTGTTTTCAATTTTCGTCCTAAGAGTGACGTTTCAATGTATGATATGCATTTCAACCTAACACAAAACTGGAAAAAATGATGGCATAGATTATCTGTTAGACTTTGGTGGTTCTAAAAAATTTGGCTAATCCTCTCCTCCCCTCTTATTTTCACAGGATTGTTGATTTATAACTTAGTCAGGTTCGGGCATAATAGAACAGGTTGTTTTCTT
>NC_089742.1:25997104-26012104 GCF_040412425.1 Macrobrachium rosenbergii | reverse complement strand
ACATGATGTGGACAGGCCGGAGATCCAGCATTGTAGTGGCTAGCAGCCCCACAGGATTTGCACGGGCCTTTTGGATGGGCTCGGTGGCCTGCAGTAACTGTTGGAGGAGAGGGCTGAGCGGATGAATCGGGAGCGGAGTTCTGGCTGGTAGGGTTAGGCTGCTTATTAGTGCCGAGTTTGTATCGGCACTCAGCTTCAGCGTGGCCCCCCTTCTTGCAATAGTTGCACAGGGTCTTGCTAGGCAGTCCATTCTTCGGGCGAGTGGAGTTCGAGAGGTAGGCGGAGGGATGATTCGCTTCTGAGAGGTGCTATGCGACTGATTGAAGGTTTCCACGAATCAGCCATGCGACAAGCTTCCATAAGTGTGGAGGGCTGTTTATCGTTAAGATATACTGCAAGGGGCCCTGGCACACATTGGAAAAGGTCTTCTAGCATGGTCGATTGAAAAGATCCTCAAACGTCGTGCAGGCCAAGGAGTCGAACCAGCGCGTACGGACTGGGTTTTGTGACATGCCCATTCCGTCCAAGACCAGCCGACTTCCTTGGCAAGACCTCGGAACCGTTGTCTCCATTTTTTCTGGGGTTATCTCGTAGGCCTTTGTAATGACTCTACGAACTTCTGCCATGTTACCTCTCTGGCTCTTCTCCAGTGAGCTGGCGCTGCCACTTTTCCCTCCATATGCTTGGCTAGTATTAAGGCTCTCTCCGTCTCCGTGGTGCTGTAGTTATCGAAAGAGCCTCGATCTCCTCCAGCCATGCTTCTGGCTCGTCCTCAGTCCACTTGGGGACTAGGGAATTGATGCTCGAAATTGGAGCGTTTGATGCAGCAGGTGTAGGACTGGAGGCTTGATGGCTAGCCATAGCTTCGGCATTCTCCATTTTCGCTCTCTCAAGCTCAAGCTCCTTCTCCTTTAGGGCTAACTCAGTTTCCTTGCAGGCTAACTCATGCTGTCTCCTTCTTTCTTCTCTTTCCTCTTCATATTGCCTTTGCTCGGCTTCATACACCCTTCATTCTTCTTCATACTTCTTCTCTGCTCGAGTCTTTCTTCCTTCTCCCGCTTGGCCAAGTCGTCCACTTGCTCCTTAACCCAGGTGGTAAGTTCAGAGCCGGTGAGACCTGCCCGTCCCCAGCCCCAGGAAAGTTTTATAATGCTCTGCTGCCATGGTTCTGGTGGGGAAGGGCGTCTAACCAGGTCGACTGGGCGTACTTGGGCAGCGAGGAGTGTCTCTTCAATAATGACGTGGCACCCTTTCAAAAGGTGGCACTGTAGTTTGGGTGTGCCGTGTACAGGTCACACTGGTGGCACTCAGTATCCCTAGGCACTGGTGCAGGTTAGGTTCAGAAGAACTTTCTCTTCTGTGTTCCCTTTTGGTTTTGTTTTATTTATTTTCTGGATTCTTGCTTGGTGGCACTTATGGTGCCAATGTGTTCTAGGGACCCTCTACTGGAGTCCAACTAGGCTATATGGGAGGAAAGGCACTCTACACCCCTGCAGAGTGCAACAATCAATGAGAGAGAAAGGGAAGGTAAAAGAGAGAGAGAGAGAGAGAGAAGAGATAGAGAAGTAAGCTATTCCAGTGATGAGTGCTGCAAATTATTGGCACTGTGGAATAAAGTGAATTTGGGTTTTTTTTTTTCTTAAAGATCCTCGTGAGTGGCTGGTCCCAGTACCGGCCCCAGTGCTGGCCCCTTCTTTTTTTTTCAGAGGGTGAAAACTACTGTTTGCTTCGGTCTGGATAGCAGGCCTCACTCGTGACCGACAGTTTATCACTGTATCGTAATTACTCTTAACTTGTCCTCATCTATTGTGGGACAGAGGTGTTTCTTTTATTTGGCTTATTGTATTCAATTAATTAGCCTAGTGTCAGCCCGTTCTTTCTTTGAAGAGGGTCACGTACACTTAGGTTAGGAATGCTTACTTGAATGGAATGAGAGAGAGAGAGAGAGAGAGAGAGAGAGAGAGAGAGAGAGAGAGAGAGAGAGAGATTTTCAATCAGCGAATTTCTTGCTGCTTGAGAACATGTAAACAAAGATTTTATACATGCACAATGGCATGGATCTTAATAAAATGATATAGATGCGTCGTCTTGGCTTCCTTAGGATTACTTTATTATCTTAATTTTCCCGGAGCCGACGTCACAAAAGTTTATCGTAAAAATTTTAAATTTTCTTTATATGATTTTATAGTAGGTATTCGTATAGGAACTTGTTATTACTCCTAACTAAGGCCTAACTTTCCTGCCTAAATTATCTTTTTGGTTTTTTAGCTAAGATATTATTAAGGTGGGTTAACTACTGAAGGGAAAAAAAATGCCCCCAGAGTGGCTCACAACAGAGGTCACAATAACAAGGTCTTTGAGATGGCGGCCAAGGTCCCGTTAGGCCTAAATTTCAAAACAACCTGGGCGGCGGAAACGTCAAATGGCGGTTCCTCTCACAAACAGTTCAACAATTCTGAATACCCGCAATTTCACAAGAATCAAAATGGCGGTTATTTTCTTTTTTGCACAAATTCAAAACAACGAACGAAACAAATGCAGGTATCCAGATTTTACTTTAAATATACCAATCATGCATAGTGTTTTACGTTACGGATGGAAAACTAAATTACCAAACAACTTTGTCTTTGTTATCGTATTCCTCACCCGGACATTACACAAAAGAATGAAAAGAGAAATGCTAGCTTGCCTGCGTAAATTTACGTTGTTAAACGGTACCTTTATTGTAAAATTACTATTTCAGTTCGTTTGCTACTTCACTGACACGGTTTTGAATGATTCCCGCTATATGCAAACAATAACGATCGGAATTGCCGACGCGATTTCTAAATTACTTTGTGTACATGAAACTGGCTCCGCTTTTTCGGCCTTAAGATACGTTATGGACGACTTAACTCGAATACTCCGAACACAGTAAAAATGCCATTCATAAATTATGTCTCGTTATAAATTATGTCTCTGCTCTGTTTCTACACCCTTCCTACCTATGCTAATTCTCGCTACACTTGTTATTATAACTATTCTCTTTACTGCTTATTATTATGCCTGGTTCCTTGTTTGGAAGAATGAAATGGAGTTCGATATCTGACTTTTATTTTTTGGAATTAATGTAATTTTAATTTCCTTTTCTCCAGATTCTTTCTCTAAAATGTACTTTAGATTCTACGCAAGGTCGCCAATGTTACGTGTGTGAGTCTTGGTTGATCATGTATTATTCAATTTACGTAAATTTTGGCCCTGCAAACCAAGATTACACGTAACCTGTCACTTGAAGCCAAAAGTTAACCTCAAAGACAGACGTTAATTAGCCAAAGGTCGCCAGTTAAGGTTATTAACCTTAACAAAGAATATTTGAGATGAATTTGATTTTAAACGCAACGGTTCTTCCAAACATTCGGACGCGAGGCATACAAAAGCATCGAGATTTAACCTGATTTTGCTTACCCTAAATCCTAGGTATTTTACTGGAATAACGGGGTTGAAGCTAACAATAAAATAATTTGACTTAATCTAGACTTCGTGAACACATATACCGTAAGTGGTGGCTGAAGGAAGAAAACAAAGAAAAAAATTTGAAATACAGAAAACAAAGGATAAAAGAATGGGCGAAGTTTTGAACAAAAATCGACTTTACCTTAGGATGAACGTTGTGCGCATCAACGACCGACCTCAGGAGGAGTTCTTCTGGCAGCCTTCCCAATTCACTAATAGAATAATAGACAAAGGAGGGAAGAGGTCCATCTGGACGTGTTATCTCTCGAAAGCTTGGTTCTCTCTCTGACTCAGCCTAGGTCCAGAGAACAGTCACACCAGGTGTCCACGTTCTTGTTTCAAAACATTCATAGAATAGACAGGTAGAAAGGAAAAACTAGGGCCTTAGGACCACCCTATTTTTAAGGCTGATATGCCCTTTTCCTATAGGAAAAAATGGCTAAATGCTACCTATCCTTCTACCAACGGATTGTTATTTTGAACTGAAGACTGCACCTATATAGACAATGTCTTTTCCCGGTCTCAGTCAGACTGATATTTTTACAATCCAAATGTTACGAGGGCGAACAGCAGTAATATTTATAAAAATATATATATATATTATATATATATATATATATATTATATATATATATATATATATATATATATATATATATATATATATTTATATATATATATATATATCTATATACTATATATATAATCTATATATATCTATATATATATCTATATATATATCTATATATATATCTATATATATATATATATCTATATATCTATGTATATATCTATATATATTATATATATATCTATATATATATATCTATATATATAACTTTATAAACTATATATATATATCAAATATCATATATATATATATATATATATATATATATATATATATATATATATATTATATATATATATATACACACACTTTCTACACATACAGACTCACTGTTGACATATCACAAATATACTATTAATAAATAATTATCTCTAACTTTACAATAGGTTAATCCCAGAAGGAACTGCTTAAGGTAAATATACCCTTCTCGATCGGGATATATATTTGTGTATGTTTGTGTGTGGTTGGTTACTGTTTATTCGTATTATTATCACAGGGATCCGGAGTACAACTGCGGCACAATATGTTGAGTTTCGGATGATTTAAATGATGAAGCACTGTATATATTATGAAAGGTAAGCTTTATTTGGTAAGCTAAATGCATGAGAAGTCAACGCACTGCTTATGCAAATTTTATCAGGTGTAGGAAATAACTGATTGAAATTTTTTTTGTGTTCTTTTTCTTTATCTTTGATTCATCAGAGGATGAATTGGGTTGGAACAGCGGTCATTTTTGCTCCATAAAACAGCACATGTTTGCATACACACGCATAATGAGGGCATACAGAGGCAGAAGTTATTTAATTTATAGGCATTTCATTCTCGTGAAAGTAAGTAAAAAAAGAATAATAGTATAAAGTTAATCTATGTCGGTTAAGCTTTTTCATCATTTCGTTCCAATAAAAAACCGTGCATTTGTGTGGGAGCGTGTATGTGGGTTTATACGCATGTATGTGCCTGCGCTGATTATGCTCAACAGGTGTCTCCAGTATCCTGTGTTCTGTAATGAGCAGGAGGTGTAAATCCCAAAGTTCTGACAAACTGTGATAATTAGTCGACTCCTGCAGCAGGGAGCAGATTGGAGAGCTTTATGTTGAGGAAAAAGATATAAAGCTGTGACTTTTCAGCCCAAAGTCGGACGTTAAACAGATGCTATGGGTGTTCATTTGGACATAAAAAAAAGTTTTTATTTAAGGACGAGGCGTCGACGACGACCTCGTGCATTTGCGTGCGATTTTAGCTCCTCTTATCGCCAAAGTTGGGACGACATGTCTGGAGAGCTGTGCGAGAATTGCGTGAATTGGGAGACAGAAAAGACGCCATTTCCTCGTTCCTCTGTTTCACCCTTTATTTTCTGTTGTCGGTTGCTGCATTTAGTTTTTGTATGATTATATTTAATGGCATTATGAGGTCATTTCTTCTTTTCTTACTTTCTGGAATGTAACATCGGCGAAGTGGGTAACATAGTGTAAAATCGTAATATGATATCTCTTTGATACCCATTTTCCGTTTTCAGATTTTCGGTCTCTCTCTCTCTCTCTCTCTCTCTCTCTCTCTCTCTCTCTCTCTCTATATATATATATATATATATATATATATATATATATATAATATATATATACTATATATATATATGCATAACATAAATAAATAAATTTCTGACACATCAGGATCGAACCAAGGTCTTTCTATTGAAAGGCAAGGGCGCTGCCCACTAGGCCATACAAGTTATAAAAGAAGTTGGAACCTGAGGGCAACTGCACCCAAGGAATTAACTGGGCAAGCTAACTGCTTGCATACCAGCGAGTTTTCCCCAACTTCCCGACTCAGCAATGACCCAATTACAGCATTTCATTCGAATTATCCCTTCTGAGTGAATAAGATAGAAATAATCAACACACAGTCACGTGTGGAACAGAAATAAATTTCTGACTCACATCAGGATCGAACGCAGGTCTTTCAATTGAAAGGGAAGGGCGTTGCCCACTAGGCCATACAATTCATAAAAGAAGTTGGAACCTGAAGGCAACTGCACCCAAGGAATTATCTGGGCAAGCTAACTGCTTGCATACCGGCGTGTTTTCCCCAACTTCCCGACTCAGCAATGACCCAATTGACAGCATTTCATTCGAATTATCCCTTCTAAGTGAATAAGATAGAAATAATCAACAGATAATCACAATTGAAAGACCTGGGTTCGATCCTGATGTGAGTCAGAAATGTATTTGTTCCACACGTGATTGTGTGTTGATTATTTCTATCTTATTCACTCAGAAGGGATAATTCGAATGAAATGCTGTAATTGGGTCATTGCTGAGTCGGGAAGTTGGGAAAACTTGGTATGCAAGCAGTTAGCTTGCCCAGGAATTCCTTGGGTGCAGTTGCCTCAGGTTCCAACTTTTTTATGACTTGTATGGACTAGTGGGCAGTTATTTTGCTTTTCAATTGAAAGACCTGGTTTTATATATATATATATATATATATATATATATATATATATATATATATATATATATAAACATAAATATATATGCATATATTGTATATATGTTACAGGCAGATACCGAAACCAGGCATTTAGAGAACTGCCTGAAATTTCAGGCAGATAGCAAAATGCACTTAAGGACATTTGATCCCCCCAGGGCCTAGTATTAAACTCGGCGAAACAGTGATTCACCTACACTGTTTCGCCGTGTTTAGTACTAGCCCCTGAGGGGTCAAATGTATTTCCCCTTGGGGGATCAAATATCCCTAAGTGAATTTCACTATCTGCCTGAAATTTCAGAAAGTTCGTGAAATGCATGGTTTCGCTATCTGCTGTAACGTATGTTTACATACATACATACATACATACATACATACATACATACATACATACATACATATATATATATATATATATATATATATATATATATATATATATATATATATATATATAATGTCCCTAAGTGCATTTTGCTATCTGCCTGAAATTTCAGGCAGTTCTCTAAATCCCTGGTTTCGGTATCTGCCTTTAACATATATATAGTATATGCATATACATTTCCATTTTCTCTTGAATCTAAATCGTCAGTATACATTTCTGTCCAGAGATTTTCAAATATGTCGTGAATCAAACCGTCTATCAGAAAACATGCAACCTTCTCAGGCATTCAGTGACATCATTATTCAGTAGAGAAATGGTATTTTCATTCGTTAAAAAGTACTGCTTCTATTGACAGCTGCAAGTTTCACCTGACGTGTATCGTAGATACTGGCGTCTGTCAGATAAAGCTGTACCATTTCTCACCGATATAGTTTATTGAGTAAGCGATTGCTCTTTTCATTCGCTAAAAAAGGTGTGTCGTTTAACTGCTGCAACTATTTTCGGAGGTGTAGAATGAAATGTTTTTTACTCTTGGTTAGAAGTGATAATAGGTGTACGTCTTTCTTGACGCACTAGAAATCAATAGTTACTGTGTGCATGATAAGAACGGAATTCTGGGAGGGATTTCGAAATGTTAAGGCAATATCACATGCCCAATTGTTTTCAACTTTTCGCCAAACATATCACCAGTTAAGCTGCCTGGAAACCAAATTGAAACCAGCCATTATCTTAATTGTATACCATCACTAATGAATTAGCGTAATTTCGACTTAGTTCCAAGAGAAAGAAAAGACTGGATACTTGGTAAACTTCATAAATTAACAAATATTTGTACTAAAACTTAAGTCTTGCTCGCGGTACAGCTGCTGCTGTTATTTGTGATTAAGCTGGCTGTGTGCCAGAACATGCTCTTGCTAATAGAGCAGCCCATAAGTTCGGTACAGCTCCTTAACGAAAGTAATTTTTTATGAGAAAAAATACTGGAAAATTTTCTGTAAAACTTTCTGGCAAAATACCAAAAAGATATCAGAAAATCTGATCGTGTTTCAGGGACTTACTCTGGGTAATCTGGAAGTGCGAAAGGCCTCCGAGTTTGTAGCGATGATCATCCGCTGTTTCATTGCAGGTGGAGGGAGATTCGATTCTTCTTGAGGATTTGCCTGTGTAACTTTTTATCGGTAGGTACGCTCTCGAAAAATTCAGAGCAGAAATTTGTGATAATAGGTTCTTTTTATAATTATCCTTAGTTATATTTTGTAGGCAAATTTTATAAATATCTTTATAAGGTATTTTAGAAAAATTGTACTCAGAACATTAGGACACTTGTGACTGATGAATCTTGAAGTATGGTATCTGGAATTCTAATATTTTTACCCTTAGATAAGAATGATTTTACCGCAACATATAAAGGTTCAAGAGGTATTAGTATGAGAAGGTCATATTGTTAAAGGAAAAGGAAGCATTAAGTTTTCTCCAAGCCCTCCCCCCCAAAAAAAAAAATCAGTCTGCAGTATTCATCAGTGCCGAAATCCTGAACAGAAAAGAAACGCTTCAATTGCTACTAAAACTGAAAGAAACATACCTTGTTTATTCAGACAGACTGGAAATCATGAATTCTTGGCAATATCGTCTTTTAAGACAAAACCTGGTAAAAAGAACAACCAAAACATCTTCATCTAATTATAACAGCTGGATGTAGCGTCCAACGAACATTCTCACTAGTATCCTAAACTTAATTTCTTATTTCTAAAGTCTTCTCTTTCTCATCCTTAAACCTCGTTTCATCCTGTTATGCAATACAAATAAAAAAGCAATACAAATAAAAAACCATCTTCCTCTTGTTTTTATAGCCAAGAACTTTACTTCCAAACAAATATTTGCTTGTGGATTTTTCCTACTAGTAGCCTGTCTTTGTTTTGTATTTTTTTTTTTTTTTACAAGACAGCTTACCAGATGTCAGGTATTTAATGCCGTACATACAAAAATGTTTTAGATTCTTTATTTATAACAATGTGTAACGCTCAAGGAACTCTCCCCTATCTGTCAGAAACTAATGTTCACTCTTGTAAAACAGCTTATTCGTCCAACACAAACTTGAGCACGGATTATAAATTTAGTTTATATTTCTTCATCCTGTGTACAAAACAGCATGATTTAACATTGAACATACTTATGCCTAAAAATCAAGACTTGATTTAATTTTCTAACAGCAATGTTTTTCTCCTGAATTTATGGTAAAGGGATTTAACTTCAAACAAACATTTCTGCAGTTTCGTGCTTTTCAGAACGTTGATAATTCGTTTTGCATTTATGACAAAAGGCCTCACCATCCAACAAACGTTCCGCGGACGTCAGAGACTTAAGTTTCAGCATCCGATCTCAACTTCCTTTCATGACTGCGAGACTTTGTGGCCACATCATCGCGCTTCAACTTATTCTAAACTCGGGTCAAACTGCATTCATTTGCTTTGGGGCGTGCTTGCGGGCTCGACCAGACCTGGAAGTTCCTCACTGCACAGGCACTTTGAGGAGAGATGTCGAACGAAGGCGCTCGCATTCGCATTTACATAGGCAATTTTGCCACGCGACAAGAAACTCGTTGCAATTTGATCGCAAATGTAAGCTTGACATTATTGCACTTCTGAGACTGCGGCTTCGCGTGGGGCTAAAGCTGAGGTACAGACTGGTATTGTTGATGGTTTTTTTTTTTATTTTTTTATCTAAAAGTCCATTATGTTCCTGATATTTTTATTGCTATTTTGATGTTGAAGCTGAAGTTCAGTCGAAATTATGATTTTGTTGGATAGCCATTATTATTATTATTATTATTATTATTATTATTATTATTATTATTATTATTATTATTATTATTATTATTATTATTATTATTACGTTTTTGTTTTTGTTGTAACAGCTCCAAGAGTTCTTCTAATTTTGCATGATGTTACGCAAAAGAAATTGATTTACAGGGCAATTATTTAAAAAAGAATGCATGCAAAATAATAAAGGCTTTCATCTCAGTTTGATATTAAAGACTGACTGACTGGTTTGGACGCACCACGAACTATTCCGAAGCTATTTGATGTCAACATCTGGTACTATATTTATAAAGTTAAAAGCACGATTTTTATTACTGAAAAAATAACGTTTAATCACCAGAGAATTATTTTTCGGGGAGAGAGTAAACTGAGACCAAGAGAATGAGACCCACTCTTGCCCAATCTCTGTTGTTGCTGCGTAAGTGAATCGGTTAATTCCATTTGCGTCCTTGAATACCAGATTGGCTGTTGCATAGGGTTCCGGCAAGGCAATGTTGGAGAGGAGTCTGACAATAGAACCTGGAAAAGATTTTCGGTATTCTACTGCCGGCAGGGTATAGAATATGCTTGCCCAACGGTTGCATGAAAGGTTAATACGGTTGTGTCTCATGTATGGTCTGTTCTGTTAACCACAAACATACACAGAATCGAGCTTGAAATTTCCAAAAGTCTGCTGGTCTCACAAAGATAGTATTTTCAGGGTGTATTTGTAGCGTATTTCCATTCATTCAGAGCCTAGGTAGGAACTTTAGTTTTTTTATTTTCCATATGCGATGTGTTATTAACAAACATTTCATTAAATTATATATTTGTAATTTTACATAGTTGTTGTCCATCAACTGTGGCTGTTTCATTGTGATTTGAGTATTGCTATGATTCATACACACACACACACACACACACTCTAGGATTACAAAATCCCTGCGTCCTCACCATTTACAAACCCATTTAAAAGTCCTGATGACTCATATCACTGTTTAATTTTTTAATCTTTGAAAATGCACTCGGACCTCGACACCCATATTTATTTTTGTTTTAGGACAGAGAGGTAGCTTCATGGTCTTGAAAGCCCGTACTTATTTTTTCCATGGCCATTTCATTCCTCCTCTTGTATATTTGTAGTAGCGTTGTCCTGGAAACTGGTATCTGTTTCCAATATTTTAGTTTTTCCTTGTCTTTGAGCAAGGTGATTATTCCTGAACGCTCTCATCTGTATTTTTATTTTTATTGAATTTTTTGACGCAAGTACTCGAGATAATTCACATGCACCCTTTCCCTCTTGTCTGCCCCCGCCTCTGAGTGAGCTGTAGGGTTCTGAATTACCATATCTGTTATTTTTATTAAGGTTCGTAGTATTAAAAGCTTTAATTCATCTCATAAAATCCAGAACACACACACACACACACACACACACACACACACACAAATGAATGTATATGTGAATATATATTTTTGCCTAAAATACTACTTTGTTTTTCCTTTTTCATTTAGTAAGGAAATTCTTATTCGCATCGTCATTCTCTTTTCTCACTTTCCTTTCCTTTCCCTTTTCATTTCTTTGTCCTTTCTTTTCTCTCCTCATTCCTTTGTTTTCCTTTTGGTTTTAAAATCACATTGATTGACAAGAAAATGGATGCGAACAACCAATGAAAAACAGACTTTGGGAAATAGATAATGGAAAGGTACAGGGTACAGAATCTGTTCTTTGAACCCTAATGGCTATGTTCTTTCCTTTATTTCTCCGGTGTTTTGCTGTGCTAGTTAATGGTATTCTTAATTGTACTTCCCTATGCGTCACTACGTGGAAACGTGAATTGAAAGATCACAGTATTTTTTGATTTCTTCCATGTTGATGTTTGCTCATTTTGAATAATGATACAAATGTAGAGTAAAATATAATTTTTTTATTTTATAAAAAAAAAACTGGTCTAATGTATTCTATTGTATTACAATACATTATTGGCATGGGATTTTTCATAAATTCAAAGTGCCTCAGTAGTTTGGAAAGAGTAACAAAAATATTCTTTTTATCAAATTGATATTTGTGACCGATCTTGAAAAGATTAATAACATTAAAATGATTCATGTAGTAAATCAGAGAGCGGGGGTAAATATTGATTTTAAAAAACAATGCTAGTCACCTGGTTTTTTGCGAGATTAATAATTTTGCTGAACGATAGAGTAAATCCGTTCTCGGGATTTAATTCATGCTTTATTATTGTTATCTGAAATGGCTTTTTGAAACTTTATTTTAATTGTTTCCCCTTAACGAAACAACACAGACAGGTAAGCCCCTCTTCCTTGAATATGTTTTGTTAAAAGACCCGAGTCTCTAATTGAATAACGTATTTATTTGCGTCTTTTTGACACTTACAGAAAAAATGATTTAGTTTATTCTGTTTGTGATTTCACCATGTATTATACCACTTCGTTCTTGACGACTTCCAATAACCAACTTTAAATGTTTTGAAGAACGCTGATATTTTTAGTATGGTTTTGTTTCCATTTTATTAGCAAATTATATACTAAATGGGTTAACTGGTCTGATGCATTAATATGTCTTTTAGAAGTTTTAATATTTGTAAGAGTTATCTTAGATTTACTAGCAATTAAAGAATCATATCGGTCCCTGTGAGCATGGCGTGTCTGCAACCAGCTAGGTTGTCATTTACGTTTATGGAATTGTTTTTGGTTGCCTCACTTTCAGTTCATTAACAATCGTGAATTGAAATATTGATTCCAGTGACCAAAGCGATCGTGACTCCAAAACATTCATAATTAATTAATTGACTAGTTAAAACCGTCAGTGTTCAATATTATAAGCAATTATATCCACTGTTTTGTTTTCCAATTACAAAACCTATCCGGCGTCAGTGATTCTGTCAGTTACGGCGCCATATCAATCATATTCCCCGGGTTAATTAGTTTAAATCGCTTACGGCTACATTCAAAGACTAAGGCAAAAATACCCGGAAATTCTATCATCAGTATTCATGAAACCGAGGCGAAATGTTACAATGCGTACTGAATTCAGGGCTCAAGTCATTCACTTCAACAAATTGTTTTAAAAACTTCAGAATTCATCAGCGAATGGCTTTGCTTTATTCAGATCTGGAGCAATAGAGTTAACAAGCTTTCTGAAATAACAATGAACTATTAAAACAATAACACAGGCAATCGGCAAAGCCGGAAGACTAAGTTATTGTTATTTGTTACCATCCACCAGCGATTCGACTTTTTCCCCTGTTAGTTTTGTTGTTTCTGCCGCAGAAGGGAGATTGCTGAACCCGATTTTTGGGGGGGGGAGATTTTTCTCTTTTGAGGTTGGGGAGCGAATAAATTTAGTTCGTTTGTGGGTGATGTTGCACATGCGACGTTCTGTCAAGGTAGTTATAGAAAGAAGTCGAGACGAGATAATTTTTTGTGGCAGTTGTTGTTATGGCTCATGCGCACTCACACCAAGTTTGATGTTTTAAGGACTAAAAACAAATTTGATTATGATGATTATATGATAGGGGAATTTCTGAAGGTGATCTGGCGCATGCAAATTCATCTAAAGTTTTAAATTTCTTCAAAGGGATCTGTAGGAGATAATGAGAGTGTTTTGGTGCTGTGGTTATTATATGGTATGATACATGGCGGGCTAACCTAAGGTTGATGCTTCTAGTATAGAAAAATCCAAGCAAAAAAGTTCTTCCCATTTAATTGTGACGTTCTTCATTAACTTGCCTTGATATTTCTATGCTTCATGCTCTGCCCTAAAAGTTGATTTTGATTCTTAATTTGTAGCTTTTACCTTTTGTGTTTTTGCTTAAGTGTCACTAATAAAAGCTATTTAAAAGCAATAATTGCAAATGTACATATGAGGTGTCGGTCACCATTTCTGATTTAGAATTGTGGGTCGTAACTAAAATTGGCTTGAGGCCACTGGTCTAGGATATAATTTCACGGCAGGGTAGTGTCATAGTGATTAGTGATTTTGCGGTGGTGTCTAGGCGTTGACCACAAAAGTGAAATTACTAAGAAGAAATCTACAGGAGGCAGTTTTATTAAAAAAGGACATTGGTCCTATAATGTGATGCGCCGTATTCACAGTTTCTAGAGTAAAATATGTCGAGGATAGTTATAGGAACATATTTCATCTATAGAGGCCAATCTATGCAATATACTATATAGTGACTAAAAGGCATTGGGATTGACCTTAGACTGATCGAAAGGGTACCCGTGCTTACCAGGGTCCTTTCTTTAGTGGCGTTTATTGCTTCGTAAAATATTGATTTTAAAATTAATCACTCTCTCTTGGAAAGTGGTGGGTTTCAAAAGAGAGGTATCCCATTAATTGCAAATACAACCAAAATTATAGTACAACCAAAATTATAGTGATTATTAAATAAGCAGTGATGTTCAATTTCATACAGTCAGAAAGTGGCTACTTTACAGGTAGGGTTGATTAATAACATTTAATGCGGTGAAATTTAATCTTGAATTAGCTTGGTTAAAAGTGAAAGTATAAACATTTAGATGCTAAAAGATTATACTTTTTTTTTTGTCATATCCATATAGAGGAGCTACGCGCTCTGAATCCCGGCGCTGCTGTCTCCCTTACCCTCCCGATCCCCCTACCTACCCCGCCGGACAAACAGATATGCAGGAGGAGAGTGGATGTCTTCCCTATCCTCCCGTTCCTGTAACTACCCCGCCCCCACCCAGGGTGGACAAACCGGTTTGTAGGGGCGGGTAGCTGTGTCATGTCTAACCTTGTCACCCGGGGAGGACAAACAAGATCCACTCGGATTTTATTATTGTAGTTGGTGGAGAACGAGAGAATAATAGTAATAGTTAAAAATTATGAGTATCATAACGAAAATTGGTCAAATGAAGGCACAGGAGCAAAACGTTTTCAAGTAGCTTTAGTAATTTGAAAAGTAACATTGCTCATTTCACTTCGTTTCCGTAATAGTAATCACATAAGATCAGATGAAAAAAATAAGTAATGTAAGTAAGGAGGAATAACAGATTTCAACTGAGTGAATTAGAAAAGTAAACAAAAGACGAAGTTCAACAAGACTTCTCTTGCTCTCGAATTCCAACAGAAATCTTACGAATTGCCTGCAAAAGACAAGGAAGGTATGTGATGGGGTAGATACAAGCTTCATAAAAAGTGTTGAGGACAAGAGAGTGTCCAGTTC
>NC_089742.1:25974604-25992104 GCF_040412425.1 Macrobrachium rosenbergii | reverse complement strand
ATTTAAGCCCATGATTATTTTCTTTTGACCCTGTAATAAAACATATGTTCCAAGATTTGAAAGACAAAATAAAGAGGATTACCAATAGGTAGATTTCGATGTTAATGTGTTGACTGTTTTGTGATCTCCCAGCCTTTTTGTATTCCCTTAGGACTTATACCCACCATATATAAACACCCTTGCCTCTGTATATCTTTAGTTGCTGTGACCATGTCTTGGTAATAAGACCAAACTACTTAGCATCTCATTGTTTCACGCTTTCCTTCGTGGCCGTAACTTTGTTCATATATATATATATATATATATATATATATATATATGTGTATATATATATATGTGTGTGTATATATATATATATATATATATATATATATATATATATATATATATATATGTATATATGTATATATATATATGTATATATATATATAATGTATATATATATATATATATATATATATATATATATATATATATATATATATATATATATATATATATGTATATATATGTATATATATATATATATGTATATATATATATATATATATATATATATATATATATGTATATATATATATATATATATATATATATATGTATATATATATATATATATGTATATATATATATATATATATATATATATATATATATATATATATATATATATATATATATATATATATATATATATATTATACCTCGACAAAACCAACTCCTTAGTGACACAAACACTTATGACAAATTAACGAAAAATCTCCTCCAAAACGTCCCCACAGAATTTTTTTTAGAAAAGTAATCTTAATTGGCAAAAACGAAAAGAGCATTGAACTACTGGAGAAATTTAAAGTCATTAACCCAAAACTACCTTACTTTAATGGCCTTCCCAACACTCATAAAGATAATCTTCTGTTCAGACCTATTGCCTCATGCGCCGAAGCTTTCAATTATAAAATTTCCAAGTGGTTAGCCGGCCTCCTTTCCTCTTTCTTAGTCACATTTTCTTCCAGTCACCAGTCACAGTAAACATTTTGAAGATTTGTGCCACAAATTCAAGGAAGCACATATACGACTTCACAACATAAAAGTTTTAAGCTTAGATGTAGATTCCCTATTCACAAAAGTATTAGTAGAGGACGTTCTACAGTTTTTGAGAGAAAAATTAGCCCCCTATTCAGATGATTTCCCACTAGCCTTAGATAAAATAATAAAGTTTATTGGATTATACGTATCAAATAATGTCTTTTCATTCGGGGAGTCATTCTATAAACAAAAATTCGGGTGCAGCAGGGGTAGCCCTGTAAGTCCTGTTTTAGCCAGTCTATACAAGGAATATTTTGAAACTATAATAATAAATACAATAAAACCTAAAGACATGCTATGGATGAGATATGTAGATGATATCCTGACATTTTGGGATAACAGGTTGGACAATTTCAACGAATTTCTTTCAAAATTAAACGCATTAGTGCCTAGCATCAAATTTAAAGTTGAATGGGAAACACACAACAAAATTTCTTTTCTTGACTTTTAATAATTAAAGACACGACAGATTACAAATTTATCATGTACAGAAAACCAACATTTTCACTTTAATACATTCATTTTTTTAGCTATCGTGACATTTCTATCAAGATTGGTGTAGCCAGCAATTTATTCCTAAGAGCCTTAACGGATTTCCTCCCCGGATTTCCTGGAAAAGGAAATTGAACTAATCCGTAAGCAGCTTCATCTTTAAGGTACCCTGACAATATAATTGAGAAAGTGATCCACAAAGCAAACAAAATCTCTACTGTCCCCCTCAAAACAAGACTAGAGAGACGCCCAACAATAAAAAAATCCCACACCTGGACATGATTAAGACGTTGACACAGACACTTGGAAACTCTAACCCTTTTGCTTTTACCTACCAAAATACCTTAGCGAAATCCCTGATTAACGTCCAACAAAAGCCAGTCCTCAAAGACACAGGAGTTTACGAAATCCCTTGCTGCGCCTGTGACCAATCTTATATCGGTTTTACAGGTAAATCACTCCCCCAAAAGATTAATAAAGCATCAACGTTCAGTTAGGTATGGTCAACAGAGCTCGGCTATTTTTTAACCACATAAATAAACATAATCAAAGAATAAACTGAAATTTGTCACGCATAATTTATAGCAGCAATTGTTGGTTCAAAAGCCAGATGTTAGAATCACCTTTGATTAAACAAAGAAATACGATGAACCTCGCAAAAGGAGCCTGGGACTCGGATACCATAGATAAAATCTTCCTCCAACCAGCGATTAAGAAGATTAAAGAGAAATTGTCAACTGGAGTAACGCAACGGCTGACCTATGGACCTTTTGGTATAAATACCACTTTTCTGTAACTCTTCTCATTCATTACTTGCCTGATGAGAGAGACAGTTGGTCTCTGAATTACAGCATTAACATTGTACGTTTTATGGCGTCTTTATGGGCTCCTTATATTTGATATATATATATATATATATATATATATATATATATATATATATATATATATATATATATATATATATATATATATATATATATATATATAAATGTATAAATATACATATATGAAATGATTATGCAAAATTTTATTTTTGTTCCTACTTTATTCTTCGCCAGTATTAATCTCAAGGTTATACCATATACCTCAATTGATGTCACTTTGTCGAGGTAGTAGGTAAGAGAGAGGATAAGAGAGAGAGAGAGAGAGAGAGAGAGAGAGAGAGAGAGAGAGAGAGTTTTAGAAAAACTGCACTAGTTTTATAATGGTTGACTGCGTCGTTGTCTGGGAAAAAATGAAATACAGTGTTTTCATTATTATTATTATTATTATTATTATTATTATTATTATTATTTTTTTTTTTTTTTTTTTCCAACTTAAAATTATTTTCCCAACCGTAGGGCATGTTTTCATATTAAGCATTCAGGCTTAACTTGTCCATTACATTAATAAAACAAATGAAGGCAGAGGTCAATGACAACTTGTCTGGAATACGATTATTGATTGTGTATGTTGTCTTTAAAGCTCAACAGTCATTGTTACTCTGTATTTGGGTTTTAGTTTATTTTAATTTGTAAATATCCATTATTGTTTATATTTTGTAACTTTGTCGTGTATAATAGCTTTCCACTTTAATCCTATGTTCCATTTTATTTTATTGTGTTATATTTTTTGCATTTAGTTCATTGGAATCTAGTAAGTATATATATATATATATATATATATATATATATATATATATATATATATATATATATATATAATACACTGTTCCAGGAAAAATTCAATATACTCTTTATTTAAGAAATATCATTTTTCTATATCTATCTAACTCTATACACTTTTCAAGGCGCTGTTTCCACCTCTGCATATTTGTAGAAATATTTCTATTAAACCATGTTGAAACTGCAT
Organism: Macrobrachium rosenbergii; assembly: GCF_040412425.1. NCBI lineage: Eukaryota > Metazoa > Arthropoda > Malacostraca > Decapoda > Palaemonidae > Macrobrachium > Macrobrachium rosenbergii. The sequence continues at coordinate 25,988,672 of NC_089742.1, read as the reverse complement.
GTTTAGCAGCATCCAAAGTTTCAAACCGGACTCCTCTTAAGTGTTCCTTGAGTTTTGGGAACAGGAAAAATCTGAAGGAGCAAGATCAGGACTATAAGGAGGATGTGGAAGAGTTTCCCACCTAAATTTCCGTAGGACTTCTCTTGCAACCCTTGATGAATGTGCTGGAGCGTTATCATGATGGAACAAAATATAACTTTCCTCGACGTTTTTAGCCAATGCAGTCTTCAGTTTTTATTTGTATATTCCCGGTGATTGTTTTTGTCCTTCAAGGAAATCAATCAAAATCACTCCTTTGGAGTCCCAAAACACTGTTGCCATAACCTTCTGGGCAGATCTCGCCACTTTGAACTTCACTGGTGCAGCTGAACCTCTTGGTAACCATTGCTTTGATTGAATTTTACTTTCTGGGTCATATTGATGGATCCAAGTTTCATCTCCAGTAACAATCCGGTCAAAAAACTCTGATTCATTTGATTCAATCTTCGTTAAAATTGCAAGAAAAGTTCAGCTCTTTGATGCAGTTGGTCTTCGCAACGCTTTTGGGACCCAACGTGCTGAAAGTTTACTCAAACCAAGATTTTCATTTAAAATTGAAAATGCGGAACCATGGGAGATCCCAGTTTCATTAGCTATCATATCGATAGTAATCCGACGATCTTCATCCACTAGATTCTGCACCAAAGCCACAATTCTTTCATTTTTGCAGTCGATGATCTTCCCTCTCTTGGGTTGTCTTTGAGGTCCTCCCGACCATCCTTAAATCGCTTTATCCAATCATAAACAACTGATTTAGATGGAGAAGAATCTCCATAAACTTGTTGCAAAGCTTCAATAATTTTCCTGGTTTCAATCAAGCTTGGTCAGGAACTTGATGTTAGCTCTCATCTCAAAATTTTTATTTTCCATGGGTTCAAGAAGTTACTTTTCTGAAGCAGATGTTAAACCACGGTAACAAGAGGATGACTGAAAAAGTCATGATCAAAACAGATAATTGTTTACCTATTTGGGTTGTTTTTATTTCTGTGTAAATACATCAGTCAACAATTTTTCCTGAACTTTTGTCCAATAAGCTATATATATATATATATATATATATATATATATATATATATATATATATATATATATATATAAACACTATATATATATATATATATATATATATATATATATATATATATATTATATATATATATATATTATATATATATATATATGTATATATTATATATATATATATATATTAAATATATATATATAAACACTGTGTATCAATTTGTATATATATATATATATATATATATATATATATATATATACTGTATATATATGTATATATATATATATATATATATGTATATATATTATATATATATATATATATATATATATATATATATATATTATATATATATATATATATATATATATATATATATATATATATATATATATATATATATATATATATATATATTTGTATATATACATACTTTGCATATATATATATATATATATATATTATATATATATATATATATATATATATATATATATATATATATATATATATATATACATGCATATTTTATGTATATATATATATATATATATATATATATATATATATATATATATATATATATATATATATATGTACTGTATTTTCAGTATATATTTTGTTTATTATCCGCTGAAAAATTAACTATCGAAAACATGCAAAAACAAAATGCTTTCCTACTCTTTGTAAACGTAAGTTCAGATGTCAATAAGCTATATATATATATATATATATATATATATATATATATATATATATATATATATATATATATATATATATATATATATAATATTCTGGTGTGTTGTGTTAGTTGTAATTATAGCTGTATTAAATTTTATGTCAAAGTGGTCAATTTGTGTATAGTGATGGGACATTCATTATATACACACACACACATACACACACAATATATATATATATATGTGTATATATATATATATATATATATATATATATATATATTGCAAATATAAAAATGTATAGTGTTAGCACGTAGGCGTTAGTATATATTTTTTATTCCTATACCTAATATCACAAAACTTATTCTTATGAAAATATTCAGGGCATAGTTAGAAAAAAACGGAACAGTGTTGTTAATTATGATAATGTTATAAAATAAATGTTAAGGCACTAAGATAACGGTGACATTGAAAATTTTGTGCTAATAGAGCGGAGTTCTATCTGGTTATTATTATTAGTTTATAACACTAGGTACAGTCACTCAAAAATGTTTTGCAACATGTTCCAGAAGTTTTCGTTCACCTAACAGTAATTTGTTCTTTTGATATTTACAAGGAAATGTAATTTTCTTATTCGATTTTGGTTATTAATCATACGGTTAACAATATAAAAAAGAATGGTGAGTGAAAAATTCATATTACGAAAAATGACGAAACATTTTGAAAAATTTCACTTCAGATGATTGGGCAAAAGAGTCAAAGAAGAAACGATATTTCGAATCCAGATAAAAGCTTATTGACTAATAAAATAATATTGAATAGCCATCAATGAAATTATATATATATAAAGAAAGAAAGAATTCAACCATTATCGTTGTCAAAAACAAAAAAGAAAAAATCTCATAACTTCGTATGTTATCGTGTGACTCCACATTCGGGCAGGAAAAGTTTAAACTGTCTTGTCACTAAGCCGGACCACAATCATTAACTTGCATAAGAGTAATGTTTCTATCGTAGATATCTCGGCAGCTTATCGTAAATAAAACTACCATGTATAGAGGGATACACCAACAGAGAGAACGAGGAAGCATGATAAATTCATTGTAAAAACTGGAGGACAACCTCATTGTTGCACTACTGTTAAGTATCATCATCGGATGATCACTGAAGGAGCTCCGCCTAACTCCCCCCTGACTACCGATGTTGCTATAAAGAGAGAACATTACGCTATCCCTTCAAGTTGCTGCTCAAACCATCCGTAACAGGCTGCATGAGACCAAGATATTATTTCATCATACTCCTGCCAAGAAACACTTCATATCAGTGAAACACAAAGAATAGAGGCTAGGGTTTGCGTTATAATATAATCCAGTGGCCGATGATTTTTGTACGGGTCATCTTTTGCGATGAGGAGGAGACATTCTCCACTGATGAGCATGGTAGTCTTCTTCACTGCTGGCATTTAGCATTAGCTAAATTAATGTAGATAATAAGAAATACAAAAATAGGCGTTATATGTTCAGTTAACTTCATAAGAGGCATCAAAATGATAGGCCTAAGTAGCAATGAAAGAAATGAGAAATCACACATGATAACGGCATTATATATATATATATATATATATATATATATATATATATGTATATATGTATGTATGTATGTATGTATGTATGTATGTATGTATGTATGTATGTATGTATGTGTGTGTGTATGTGTGTGTGTGTGTGTGTGTGTGTGTGTGTGTGTGTGTGTGTGTGTATGTGCGATTATATTCTATGTATTACAAAATAGACGTGAAATTTGTTAGTCTAGTTCAGTATATTTTATATTAAGTTTCACTAGTTCACAATAGGTATAGGACTAGTCATTCAAAAATTTAATTAATAATAATGTGAAGCAAATCTTTTACAAAAGTCGTATTTGTTGATGTTAATAAGACTAACAGTTCAACTTTTAACAGTCGTAGGCCTGTGTCTACAAAGTTCACACATATGAAGGAGATAAAACAACGATAGTGATGGCAGTTGGAGATGAAAATATTAAAACATAAGAACTGCGATGACCTCTGGGTATTATAGTAACATCCTTTAATTAAGTAAAATATGACAACAGTAAGCAGTATCAGAAAAAGCCCTGCTTAAGGGAAACTGCAGGTAATTTCTCGGACCCACCACTAGTGTTCAGTTGTTTCACGCGCTTACAACTGAGTTGCCAAATAGCGCCAGATGTCGCTATTATAAGCTGTTGTCCGAAAAGTTTTGAAGTATGTTGGAAAACTTTTTTGAGTGATTGTACTTGCGTTTTCTTAACACGTTCTTCATGTAATTTCTTCCTTGAACTAAGTTAAACCAAACAAAAGTTGAATGTAGACAGTCTAGAAACTAGACAATGGAATATATTCTTGGTATTGAAAATTTCAAATTATACAGTGAGTTATTAAACCGAAGTTGTCTGAATATGACTTAAGGCCAGGGTTCTGGGAATTAGTTATATTTTTTGTATAAATTTCGTACGCGCGAAGCACTTTGACACTCTCCCACTATTGTCATAGAAATTTTTGCCACTTGTGCTGAAAGTTTTGCTGCTAGACTCCAAAATTATCGTACCGGAATCACCAAGTTCCTTTATTGCTGAACAGCTAGTCACCGAGGAATCTCATAGTGCAGGTATTCCAGGAACATCTTCAGGCTTATTTTTCATGTAATTTAGCTGTTCACCAACGTTGATCCTCAGAGAAGCTCCTCAGGGCTTAAAATAGTAAGCCTGTGCAAATGAAAGCTATTTCTTGGAACTTACGGTTTGATCTTAAAAAAAAGAAAAGAAAGGGGTTTCCATAAGTTGTCAACAAAATATCTTTAGAAATTCATCTGGCCTTCAAATATAGAACAAATCTTTGAGAATGAATTTTAAGTCCATTGTCATAGTAAGGTGCTTAATTAAAATATGTTTATTTTTCATTTGTCCTCTTGTTTTTTTTTTGTCAATTTACGCGTTTATATTCATGGGTAACTTTGTAATGATGGTTTTAGCGGTAATGATTTAGCAGTGAGTGATGATGACAAAATAGAATAAAACGAATAACCTCAAATATTTATATAACATCCAACACACACAGTATTTCTAGACAACGCATTCACCATTTATATAAATTCAACGAAGAGGGACGTCTTGCCTTTCTGCCCTAATAGAAGGAGGAAGTGGCATTGAATGCTTCGGCAGACCAATCTTCTTTGCACCTCTTTGTGTTGGAAGCGACTGTGTAAATAGATATGAAATAGTAAAGAATGGCGACCTTTACCTTGACTTCTGTTTTGGTAGAATGCCTAGGAAGGCTTGTGTATGTGGATCTTGAGCAAGACTCCGAATATGACACACTGCGAACGTAAGTAATCCTTCCATTTAATTGTTAAATGACTATTTCTTACCCTCTGCTGCAACACTTTGGCCTTGTCATCTCACTTTCGTTTCACCTGACCTCGGCCCATTAATCATCAATGTTTTATGACGTGGGTATATTGTGTCTTTCGGAGTGGGACCCCATTTCCCTTCCTTCCTTCTTTCTTTCTTTTGTTGGTCAAATGAAGTCAGTAATTCCTTCGGGAGGATGAACAACTTCATAATACCACAGTTCCCGTCAGGAGCCTTTCATAACTTGGTAAAAGACAAGGTATCTTGATTTTAATGGATATCTTCTAACACTACTGGTAGAGTGTATTGAGCAAATAATTGCGGAGTGACAAAATCATTCTTGTTGCGCAGCTTGTGAAACACATCTTGTCAGCAAATAAGCAAGAAAGTTATGGAAAATGCAATTTTGCTTGCTTAGTACGTTGATTACATGATATATTGTAAGCGAGTAGGCCAGAAAACGTTTGAGACGTATGTAATCGGAGGTTAATTGCCTGAATATTACTGGTAAGTGATTACATAACAGCAACTGCAGGTGTCTGAATGACGAATAATCCGATGCTTTGTTTTGATGGATTCACCATCGTTCTTTTGGTTGCGAAGCTTGATTTCCACGGCAGCCCTATCAAAACTCGATTGAAATTCAGTCAGTTCCCAGCGGAGCTCCCAGCGACGGCAAATATTATTCCAGCAGGATGGAAACTCCACCGCTCGCGTTTCCGGCCAAGTGGGGAAGCGGAATTGGAAAACAAATATATCTTTCATGGAAGAATATTATATCGTCGATCAACAGGCCAGTCCAGCCATCGATGGCGTTGTCATTTTTGAACTGACAGAATAAGTCGAGCTCGAGTGATCTAGGACTGAATATAACACAGTTCGGAAATTGTGTTCTGTATGGAAACGTGAGACTTATACCTCGATCAGGGATAGATATATAAACTTGCGGACGTAATGGAATAAGAATAAGCTGATCAAGAATGTAATGAATACTGCTGTTAAGTGGATAGGTAAACGGAAAATGTTACAAAGCTAACAAAATAACATATTAACAGTCAGATGGAATGGTATATGGATAGTGCAGCAAAAGTGTCTGAATGAAAACGATATACGAAGAACTGTACACGGAACAGTTCAGCGAATAGGACCGAGAATTAAGAGGTGAGTTATGGATCGAGCAGTGTATCGTTACCAGAATCACGCGGATCGTGTCTAATGCATTTTTGTAAATGAATAGGGAGAATTATTTTGAAAATGCTTCCTCCCTTATTTTCTAGATTAAGAGTGCGTTATTCAGAAATTCATACTTTCGAGTATTTTTTATTTCATGAATAGACGGGAAAAAGTATTTAGAAATGGCCTTTTTTGAGTAGATAAATGGTAACAATAATTTAAAAATGTATATATATTGTAAATAAATAGCTACAGTCATTCCAATGCCCGTATCTAGCCCAGGCCTGATGAAAACATGAAGAAAATAAAGAGGGACTTCATCTCATGTAAGCAATATATCCCATCATAAGCTAAAGGATGAAAAAAAAAAAAAATGGATATTTTATTGCTAGTCATGTGTTAAAACTGCAGAATATGCTAGCGTTTCCCATGCTAAGTTCAAAAGAAAAAACATTTATATGTGTATAATTCACTATTTCAGGGTATGGAGAAATGAAATATCGTTATTCTAAAGAACGTAGGAAAAGATAAACCAGAAGGGTTGAAAAGAAAATTATCCTAAAAATTCAGTGCCATACTTAACACTTGGATGTAGGAAGTGCAATTGAAATAACGAATTAAATGACTTATGACTTTGTGACTTATGTCCTATGGATATCTACTTTACTCGTTTCTTTTAGAAGAAGAAATTATTATTATTATTATTATTATTATTACTACAATGTGCACACGTTCATAGGAACTATCCACTGAATGACTTATTTGAAGTAAGACACATCCTATAGAAGAAAGCGTCCTGTTAAAACTGAATACTTGCCAGACTAATAGAGCAACGTTAACGAGATTATAAAAAAAAAAAAAAAAAAAACAGCGAACGTTTCTCGTCGTTTTTAGAAACATTTCGTAGATGCATATTTTGAGTTCATTGCCATTCCTCCTAATGAGCCACTTGTAGCCATCAGAGTTATGGAGCAAATATAGTGGCTTTTCTTCAGTTCTCAAGAATAGGTAATGAGGGCTGAGTGGTTTTATTTATGAGACCAATTTGAAATCATTTGCATCGCGTAACAATCGCCATAATGCAGGTAATACATTCACCTTAAATCTTGTCGAACATTATGGGGGCTTGTTAAGGATTTATGAGGCAACTGAATACTTGTTTTAGAGAGCACGGTTCTCCAATATGTTAACGGAATCATTCCTTGAATATAAACAGCTGATTCACTGTATTAATGAGGTTTTAAAAAGGACTTGACTGAAAGGGAATGTTAATATATATTGGACTGAAACGTCACTTGGATGGCAGTAGGCAATGGAAAGTCGAGGAAGTGAGATTATGTGAAAGGTGTTAATCATTTGCTCGAAGGTTACAAAAAATAGGTATTTTTTTTTATTATTTTATGATTTCTGCAGTTTAAACTTTTGCAGCATGTGAATGTATATGATTAAATATCCCGGTTAGAAGCTGTTGAGGTTAATTAAATTTTTTTATTCTATGTCATACAGTTGCGTTTGCTCACTGTGAAATATACGTGTATGGAAATATCAAGGGCATCACACTAAAGCATTAAAGGTATAGGCGTCCAGTTATGGTTAAATACTAACTTTCCCGAAATTAGTATTAGTGTGGGCTGGATTTCTTTTTGTATGGCGTATTTTTGGCACTTAGAGATAACCACTGTAATGTTCCCACCAGTCTGGACTGAAGATCCATATTGCCAGACATGAATAATTGCCACGGAAGTCTCTGTGGAAGGATTCATGGAAGATGTGTGAATGCCAAACAAGTATTTATTCAGGAACTCCTGAGCGGGGTTTTTCTGTGACTTCTCTAGGATTATTGTTGTTGTTCCAGGAAATTCTGAGTGTTCGTAAACGTTGATGCGCAAAGAAGCTCTTCTGAGTAAAATGCTCAAAGTTGGTATGAATCCAGGTTATTTTATTCAGCGTATGGTATTGACTTTTGGATAAAAAGAAAGGAGGCTTATTTGCTAAGCCGTTGACAGCACATATCTTTGTGAATTGAGGATCGTTTCTGCTTTAGAATTCAGCATAAATCTTTTAAAAGGATTTCGAAACCTTGTTTATAAATGAGCTGCTTGAAGGATGTTTTTGCTTTTTATTTATTCATATCTCTATTCTACGGTGCAGTTTATATGCTGGATGATGATTATGAAGAACTTGCAAGAAAATGATGAACCTAAACTCTTATAAGCAAACCCAGCATATATATAATAATTCATTGAAAGATAGGCAGATTCTGGAATAGGCAATGCCTTTTGCTCTCAGTGAGGATAGAAATGCGGAAGTGACTGAATGTTTTGCAAATCCTCAATCTATTTTTTTTTATCTTGCACTTATCGGTTCTCGAAATAAATTGGTGTAAAATAGTAAAACTATGACTAACGCTGATTACAATTTTGTTAAAATGCCGAGGAAAGATTGCGTAGGTAAACCTAGAACCAGGCTTTGAATAGCACTAACTGCGGACGTTAGTCATTCTGAGATTGTATAGTGCGTTGACCTTTTCCTTCCCTTTACAATTGATCATCAGAATTCTCTCTCATTTTTATTATTTTGACGCCAGAAGAATTATAGTCAATCGCTGTCTCGTGTGGCCCGTGACTCCCTCAATCATCTGTGCTTAAATGCTTGGTCTGCAAAGTGAACCCCAAAAATGGTATGCACTTTTTTTCTGTGAAATGTTTGTTTGTTTGGTATCTGTGCTAGATACAGACATTAGATGAAGGTAACCGAAAGTGTCAGACCAGAAGATATGATTGATCAGTTCTTAGCAGCTGTAAATAATTTAATTGATGATTATTCCCTTTTCCCTTTTTCGTTGCGAAGCTTCATTTATACAGTAGAACTGTCAAAACTCCCTTGTCACTTAGTCAGTGGCCAGCGGAGCTTCCAACGCTGGCGGATATTAATCCAGCAGGATTGGAAACCCCCCCGCTCACTTTTACTTACAAGCCGGAAATCGAAATTCAAATTCAAAAGAGAGAGAGAGAGAGAAAAAAAATCAAACAAACTCTACTTTGTCTGCCATGTATTTGGTATTTTCTTCGCCCTTTTTTCACGGTAGGAAACTTTATTTTGCAGTAGTTTGCTTTATAGGTTTATGGACTTTCAGGACTGTCCCATGGTAGCATCCAATAAGATACCGCATTTTCTCAGAAGGACACCTCAGTAATGGCTGTTCCTATATAAACAAACTAAACACCATAAAGAGAAACTAAATAAAATGCAGAGGATGCATAATAACTTGTAAATGGCACTGAATCATTAAACTTAATACAAGGTAACAACATTATAAAGATCTCCCAAACATTAGAATAAAATACTTGTTAATCCCAATAAATTTTCTAATTGATTATTAGAGTCCATTAACTCTCTTAATCATCCTCATGCTGCCATCAAAGATAGTGAGCGAGTTTGGTGGCCTTTCGTTTATTCTCATCTATAATAATAAAGTTCGAGTGGATCTTTCTTGTTGGCCCTCCCCCCGGGTGACAGTAGGGGAGACATGACACAGCCACCCACCCCTTGCAAGCCAGTTTGTCCGCCCCAGGTGAGAGCAGGGTAGGTAGGGGAACAGGAGGGCAGGGGAGACATCCACCCTCCTCCTGAAAACCTGTTTGTCCTCCCCGGGTGGGTGCGGAGTAGGTAGGGGATCGGGAGGGTAGGGGAGACAGCAGCCCCGGGTTCCAGCGCGCGTAGAGCGCGCCGACAAGCTCGTGATTAAATAGTGTAGGTAATTTGCGGTTATTTGCATCACGCCGGTAAATATTTAGTTGGCCTTGCCGAACATGACTGAGGTTCGTCAAGGAATGATGTAGGATCTGGATACCTGTTTTAAACACGTGATTCTCCCGTATGTTAGCGGAAGACATGCCGTATCCTTGCTTTACACGTAGTATTTCTCTACTAATAAGATTTCAGAATGGGAGACCTGAAGCGAATTGGAAGAATGTATTTGAAAGTTCTGTGGATGGCAACGGAAGAATGACTACGTGGGAATCTGTACAGGTCTAGGAGCCTATATATAGATATTATTTCGAGTTACTAAGCATCCTCCAACACAGTGGACAGTGTTTCGATAAGATTATCTTATATTTCATGTATATTCTTATTTTGTCTCTAGGTTTGATTATTTCGTCATTCTTTTCTTACTTTCGCTAGGTATCGCCATCTTAATCTGTTCTTTCTGTCCGGATTACTGCATGAAGAATAAAAACAACCATCTTTAAAATTTTTTGATAAAATTTGTCTGACGTGAATTTACTTTTCATCTTTTTTTTCGTAGCGCTTAAACGTATTTCTTTATTCATCAGTTGCATACTTATGGAAAGACAAAAACTTCACATTGAAACATTCATGTAGCGTTTCATTGTAATAGTTTAAGAGTTCGTGACAACAGCTTACGGCAAGCTATAACGAAACATGTTTTAGCCGTTTGCGTAAGTTCTATGATCTGATTACTCATTTGTGCAATGTCAGCCTTACTGGGCTGTTTTCAAGAATGTGTATTGCAATTATGCTACGTGGGATGGAAAAGGTTTAATATTGCTGCCAGTTTCCAGTTAATCGTACTGGAAGTCGCTGTTGCCTTATTTCAACGAAGATCATTATTGCGAATCGATAATTGCTTCAGGAGTCTCTTAGTGGAGGTATTCCAAGAACATCGTATGGTTTTATTTCTGCTGTTGTTCTGTGAAATTCCGAAGCGTACTAAAGCACTATTCATAGAAGTCTTCCATAACTTTACACAGTAAAGCTGATGTGAATTAGAGTTATTTAAATCCTGCTTACGGTATTGACTTTTGAATGAGAAAAGAAGAGATTGTCGTCTCTAAGCTATCGGCAGGTATTGACTTTTGAATGAGAAAAGAAGAGATTGTCGTCTGTAAGCTATCGGCAAGAGAACTGTGATAAATGCTTTAGTTAAATGAAAAGCGGTTCTGTATTCAAGAATACATATCGAGAATGTAGTTGAACACCGATATATAATTCTGTTGTACAGAAAAGTAACATTATAATGACCGCCGTGCAACTCTTAAATTGAAAAGAAAACTAAGAACCAAAACTCTGTAAATCCACGTCCAACATTTATTTGATATATCTGTGCAAGGTAGTAAACCTCAATTATTCATATGAATACTCATTGTCTGAGCTCCACTCCCTTTACTAAATAATGCGCCTACCCTTAGGGCATAAACCAGCCACCACTAAATACTCGATGTTTTTTTCCTCCTATCCGAACAGAAACGTGGACGTAATATTGGATGCTTAGCCGTTCAAGGTTCTTTACCCCCATTTGCGTTGGGAATGAATGTGTACAAGGAATATCCTTTACATTAATATCTACTTTGATGGAACGGTAAAGAAGGTCTTCGTAGGTAGGTAATAATCACGGCTATGAGTATGATATCAAATAGACACTACTAATCCTCGCATTGATTTTGTAATGAACTTGTTTCTTTGCATCTACTACTGTTTTCCGCGATTATTAGAACCTTGTATTCTTCAATAGGTGGTTCCATAACTTCCCTCTGGGGTAGCTCTTCGTTGGGTGAGTCGGTAGAACTGTGGACTAGCACTCGCTAGGCCCGAGTTCGAGTCTCCGGCCGGCTGATGAAGAGTTAGAGGAATTTATTTCTGGTGATAGAAATTCATTTCTCGCTATAATGTGGTTCGGATTCCACAATAAGCTGTAGGTCTCGTTGCTAAGTAACCAATTGGTTATTAGCCACGTAAAATGTAAAATAAGTCTAATCCTTCGGGCCAGCCCTAGGAGAGCTGTTAATCAGCTCAGTGGTCTGGTAAAACTAAGGTATAATTTTTTTTTCCCTCTGGGGTGAGCCCAATTACCTTCTTTTTCCTTAATATTAATAAAATAATCATTCCGTTTGATGGATCAATACTTTCTTAATTCTTTTATTTCATTCAAATGCATTACATCCCGTCACAAGAACGGAGATCTGAATTGGAAGCATTTTTTATTCATATATTCCACACACATTTGACAGAGAATGATTAATCATTGATTTCATAATGACAAAACATCAAAAGTTATGCTGTTGCTTATTGATATGTTTTGAACAAGTGTGTTGTAAAGTAATATACAAGAATATTACAGAAAAATTGCTACGTAATATCAAGGTTTATTCCAGTTATATTTGGAACAAAAATACCAGAAAACATTTTCCGTAAATAATTTTATAACGTCAGTAACAGCTGACTGGTTACAAGAACAGCAGCTGTCAGCACGTCGAATATTCAAATACATATCTTGATTGATGAATATTTCCCATTACACTTTTTGTTGCGAAGTTTGATTTGCACATAGACGCTATCAAAACTCGATTGGAATTCAGCCAGTCCCCAGCGGAGTTCCCAGCGCCGGCAGATATATTATTCCAGCAGGATGGGGATTCCACCGTCCGCTTCTGCAAACAAGTGGGAACGCGAAATGGGAAATAAAATAGCATATCTTTCCTGGAAGAATATCGCATCGTCCATCAGCTTTTCGGACTGACAGGTGAAGGCAGGCGTGAGTGATGGAGAAATGAAGAGACGCAATTCAGAATCTTTTGTTCTTCGTGGGGAAGGTTTGGAATTCAGGCGTCTGCCGACAAGAACAAATTGTTGATGTATGAGCTTACGAAGTGTTATATAATAATTGAAATGAGCTTAATTATTAGGATTGGGGAAACATAATGTGAGAAGATGTTAACCAAACATTTTATGGATAGGCAGATAGTAGGAAGAGATGTGAATAATTTGTAAACTTTTTTTTTTTTTTTTATGCAGCGTATAGGATTTACCAAATAACATACTAAAGGGCATATGAACATGGAAGATAAGTTTGTTGACCTTAAAAAAACTTTATTAATAAAAACATTACCATGAAAATAAATAGCACCATAGTAAGCATAGATTGCAGACATAGCTTGGATGGTGGTAGCTATAGCACGTATACTTGCAATCAACAGGGGAGAAAAATAAAAAAGCGAAAAATAATTTGGTTTTTAGTTGTTATAATGAAAGGGAAATAAATTAATAAAAGAATTGGGAAATAAAAGCAGGTTTTCTTTACCGTTTTTTCCATGCTCTAATATTAAATTTTGTTCCCTTTGAACCTTGTGTCTACACCTACGCTTATGAATATGTACGATCGCTGCCGGAAATTTGAAGGTAAACTTAATGTTGGATGTTGAAAGTTGTTAATAAATGCACCACAAAGCTCACAGAACCGGACGAATGACGAGCAAACTATTGTTTTTTCTCGCCGCCGAAACGAGTAAATCCGTTAGTTTACTCAACAGGGTATTGAGTTTAATGAGAAAAAGTGTTCGTCTTGCTTATGAATACATTTTTGTGGAGTAGAATAATAATAATAATAATAATAATAATAATAATAATAATAATAATAATAATAATAATAATAATAATAATAATAATAATAATGGTCTGTTTTGAAAATCCACTTTTTCATAAATATTAACATTCATCTATTTGCATATGAATTTGCAATAGTCACAGGGGTGATTAAACCATGTAATAATTATTCTTGCATGTAATCGGGTTTGTCTGTCACTAATTGTGGGAAAACAATTCTTCTTTTTTTTTATATAAGGGTCTATAAATAGTCCTAAGTAGAATATGTGGAGAGATCTGAAGATTGTGCAGCAAATACACGTTGTTTGCCTAAAATCTAAAGTTCTTATGGGAAATG
>NC_089742.1:25934604-25967104 GCF_040412425.1 Macrobrachium rosenbergii | reverse complement strand
ATATTGTGCCGCTCTAACCATCTTATCAGGTCATCTCTTTTGGTGGCAGTATTTGGACAATGCGTCCCCTCTGTAAGTTGACTGTGGTATGGCGCATTATCGATGACGAGGACTGATGGTTCTTCTAGTGAAGGCAGCAATTGCATAGTGAGCCATCTGAGGAACAGTTGGGCATTCATTTCACCATGATAGTCTCCACTGCTGTTCCTGGCGGCATAACATAAAAGGCCTCATTAACAAAACCGTTGCTGGTACCGGCTGCTACCACGACAAAACGTTCACCTTCACCTGGTGGTACCTGACGGCTATAGGTGGCACTAGTGCATGGCTGAGTGGAGTCCACCCACTCTTTGTTGTGACTCATCCTTGTTTGTAAACCAAGTTTCGTCTACATATACCACCTCCCTTCCTTCTTCATGGAACTGTCTGAGAGACCTGAGAGCACGGATTCTTTTGCAGACTATATCTAAAGACTCTCCTCTTGCATAAATTTTCCGCTGAGCTGTCTTATAGCGGAATCCCATCTTATGAAGTATTCGCCATAAAGAAGTTTCTGAAGTTTTTTGTGGTATTATTCCCTCCTTCTTTAGATCTTTTGTTAGAGTTGAAATTGTGAAATTTTGCTTGGCTGAAAACTTCTGGTGTACAAATCTGCGAATATTACCAATAGTGAACTCATCGTATACGTTCATCTGTTGAATTAATGGCACGGTTTCTGGTGACTGTGTGGTAGACATTTGTACTGATTTTGATGGAGGTGTTAGCACTGATGATGGCAGCTGGGATGATGATGGCAGTGGAGTCGGTGGTGGTAGCAGGGATGATGATGGCAGTGTAGTTGGTGTTGGCAGCTGGGTTGATGATGGCAGTGGAGTCGGTGGTGGCTGGGTTGATGATGGCAGTGGAGTTGGTGTTGGCAGCTGGGTTGATGATGGCAGTGGAGTCGGTGGTGGCAGCTGGGTTGATGATGGCAGCAGAGTTGGTGATGCCAGCTGGGTTGATGATGGCATTGGGGTTGGTGGTGGTACTTGTTACACTACAACTGGGCGTGACCTTGTGTGGCGGTTGATCATCCTACAAACGGAATTGGTTGACATATTGAATACCTCAGCAACACGGTCGTATGGTCTGCAGTGATAAAGAACAACCATTTTAATCAAGTTTACTCTTGATGGATCTCTGAAGGTTCAAGGCATATACGAGTAATTGACAATCTTAGTATATTGCAGTGTCCTTTCATTCCATTATGAAATCCTTTCCTTGAGGGGACCGGCTGGGTAAAAATTTTTTTTTTACGGCAGGAATAGGATTCATAGCCTATTTGATAACAGATAGTGGCCATCTGCTGTGGAAGAAATTTTTGTTCAGCGAATTTTGGTTTTGCGATGCCATAATTTTTCCAAGAAAAATTGCCATTTTCAAACTCTTTTGTTTTGCTGTTTACTGTGAGTTCATGAAATCTATTTGTGTAATACAATAGGTTCAGAGTTACAAGAATTTAATCTGACTTTTTAGGAATAGTTATTTTTTTTCAGTTATGAGTTCTTTTCCTTTATTTCCCACTTTTTCCACTTAAAGAAAAAGTGGGAAACAGAAAAAACTCGGAAAATGATAACTATTCTCTAAAGTCAAATCAGATATTGTAGCTCTGAACCAAACCTATTTCTCATGTACATTTCATGAAATCACAGTAAATAAAAAAAGAAGATAGAGTTTGAAAATGGCCATTTTTTGAGGGGGAAAAAACTATGGCACCCGCTAAACTAAAATTCAATGAACAAACGCATTTCCACAGCAGATGGCCAAATATTGCCATCTATCAAATAGGTAATCAATCAAATTCCTGTCACTAAAGAAAAAGTTGCCCAGCCGGTCCCCGTTCATTAGCTGATAAACAGGCGGCCAATCAAACAGCCCTATGGGATAGGGTGGGGCACGATCGTGGGGTGGGGTGGGATGAGAGTGACGTGGTAGTGGGGTAGGGTTGCTTTAGATTGGGCCATTACAGGTGTTCTTTTTATGGATTTTGATGAGTATGGATAAAATAAGACGACATAGCTTTTGTTTTTCTTAATTGCAACGCAACGCCATGGATTGTCATAAAACTGATCATACAGCATTAAAAATGGTTGCACCGTTTGGATTAGGTAACGACATTTAGCATATCCCTCTCTGCTTCGGAACGAAACCTTATTACCCCCTTTCCAAAGGTTCATGAGCCCTTTCGCTAACAAAAGGGGTCCCATTACTTTAAGGTTATACCAAGAATAAAGACGCAAACTTCCTAACAGTATACTTGCAACTCAGTAATCATTTCGGCGTGTTTGTTAATGTACTCTCTAAAAACTGCATTGCCAGACGTCCGATTAACTAAATGTTAATAATTTGACATCTTATCAAAATATGAAAAAAAAAAAAATTAAAAACTTCACAGGACAGTTTGTTGGTAGCAACAATAATTTTCCCTCTTTTTCAAGGGGATATTCACATAATGCAAAAAATAATGAATATATATATATATATATATATATATATATATATATATATATATATATATATATAATTAAATAAAAACAATGCAATACCAACTTCAAAATGAATTTTGCCCTCTACAATAAAATTTCGCTAGATATGCAATGAATATTTTTACCTCTTGAGTTTCTTCGATAAAATCTTGGGATAATGCCTTTTTTCTATCATGTAGCATATAATTGTCCAGACCTTATAGATCCATTTGTGTCTAAAGTACGCCTTGCAGAATTTATTCTCTGGACAACTTCGGTGTTGATGCCTTTGCTTGTCCGATACACCGTTTTAAGGATAGAAGGAAAAATAACAAAGTATAAATTATCCAAGAGAGGTTTCCCCGTAATTAAGAATACGCAAAGAGTGCTAATGTGGCATCTGCTTGATTTTATGCTAGACATTCTTGTAAACACAATGAAAAGGAATCTGAAATTTTCAGAAAACCTTATTTTATTTTAAGCTAAATATAATTTTTGCCTCTTGGCAACTCCATTACAGGGTGGGAAACTGTAAAGACGATACCTACCTATTCAGGCTAATCCTCAAACGATTGTTTTCTTGCTCCTTCTTAAAGACGTTGAAGAGTCATAATATGAGCATATTACGGCAACCTTGCGGACAATTGCTCATTATGTTGGCCATATTGTAAATGCTATTATATTCAGGTGAATACGAATACAGCAAAACACAATGCTCCGGCTAACGTTGCTTCCTGTCAAAGGTCTCCGAATCTGACTTGACACCCTTGCTCATAGACTAATCAGTGTTCAGGTGACAAATTGATAATTTCTTTGAATTGATTGCTTAGGGATATAATCTCAACTTACTAAGACCAGATATAAATTCATTCTTAAACAGCATAGGCTCAGTATCCTTAAATCCCATCAGTATCAATATATTTTAGTGTACGCACGGGGTCATCCATGAATGGGAGGTGGGGCAAAGGTAAACGTCAGTCATACGTCATGATCCACACTTCACACCTGAGCCGTCTTAGCGGCTGAGTTGCCTATTGTCATATTAATGACTATACCTTCACCCAGCTTATTCTAATGATGTATCGATATAAATTTCATCAACGAGAGGTACATACCTTATTGTATTTTTTCCTAAATAGGGGAAGGTCTAAAACGAACTGTTTTACAATGCCATGTCAATCAGCAATGTAGTTTAGATGTAATTACAATAATACGATAAGACACGGGCGTTGAAATGCTTCATAATTGCCTATATTTCCTTTACTTTGGAGACTGCTATCCTGTGCTGCTGGCTGTTAGTTTTCAAATAGATTTTTCTCCATATATCACTATGAGTAGACGTATCCAACTGGGGACCTTGTAATTTACTGAAGCCAATCACTTACAAAACCTATTTTCAACATATTGTATCCATATTCACTTATCTTCTCAGCCTAATGTCTGTTTTAATGTTCAACATTGTTTAATGGTATTCATGGACTCTCCCCAGACATACAACCACCTCTATAGAATAAAACTATGGAAGAAATAAAACAAACAAAAGACATAAATATCATAGACATCCAAGTCAATAATCAAAGCCATTTCAATGCTAGCCCTATTAGTTCTGACCAACAGTGCAGAATTCATAGGGAATTCGGCTGTGTAGTCAGTTGAATGAATATTCACAGTCATTAATCTTTTTATTCATCTTAGTTACTAAAGTTTTGTGATGACTTTGTTCAGTTACTAAAGTTTTGTGATGACTATGTTCACCCTCTCTGGTGTTGCGTTCTTATATTTTCAGTGTTCCTTTTGATTCCCTACTAGACAGGTACCAGACAGCTTTTAACTATTGGCCAAGCGTTTAAATCAGTGATCCCGTCTTTACCTCTTCGTACGACTTTTTCTCATTTTCCAGTGCCGGTGACTTTAACGGCAGTGACAGAACGCTTAAGCTTGATCATGGTAACCTCCCCCACCCCCCTGATCTAAAAGTTGCTGTTTTCGATGGTTACCATAACTTTCATAATTAGAGTAAAGATTTGGGTCCTAATCCTTTTTTTCTACTTGTTTTTCTTTATGCTTCATGGGCCGACCTACCAGCCTTTGCTCAAATTTATTAAAAAAGTAGTATATATTCGTCGATGACATTTCCTTGTTGAAATGCCATTTTTTTGAAAAAACAAATAAGGAGATATAAAAAAGTTTTCGTTCATAATGTCACTGACATTTTAAACTTTTTGGTTCCAAGAAATTCCTGGGCGTTGTAGGTAGGTTAAGGGCAGGCTTCATTGACATTCATATTATTCATGGAAAGACACGACAATGAACGTTTTTTCGTCGTCTTTTGTAATCATTTATTTATTCCAAAGAAGGACTATTAAGATGCAAATGACAAACGAGCCATAGACCAAAATAACAACAAAGACAACAGCTACTTCACTGATACATTAATAAAAACGACAACATTGTAACAACAGCAATGGTACACAGTATTATGTGCAATACTAGGGAATAATTATTTTATATATGTATGTGTGTATATATATATATATATATATATATATATATATATATATATATATATATATATATATATATATTTTAGATTTTGCTCTGACCTGCTGACTTTATTCTGGCTCAGGATCCACTTCTAGGGCCTGGCTGATGGACACGGGGCTTATCATAACAATTATAGGTTCTGATTGCAATTGCTAGGTCAGGTAGAAACTCGCAAAGAAAATAGTTGGGCTGAAGGTCTTACTTCAACAAGGAACTGTTGCACATAAACACTAGGGCTTGCTTTAACTGGAATATATTTACATTAAACACCTAAATCAGAAAATTGGGGAATTAATAGGCAGATAAAAAAAAAAGTTGTGCCGAGTGATCAAATATTACAGCAATTTTAAAATACTGTTTCCACAGTAATTGTCTGCAATTAAGAACGCAATCGGTTACGGAGGGAAAACTAGCGATTCCGGGCGAATCAAGTGTCGCACATATGGTGCCAAGACAACTCAGTTCGTGTGCGAGAATGCTTACGTTAAAGTTACACATTGTACTAAGTCAGGTCTGAGAAGTTGCACTTGAGAAATGAAAATGGAATTCAGTAAAAGATCAAAAGATACGTGACTGTTGAAATAACCTCATTTCAGGCCGTTACCCTCGCCGAATGTCACCAGGGATGGAGGGAAATATTGCGGGACTGCACTGGTAAGTGACCACGGGGGTTGGGGTGTTTGGTGGCGAAGGTAGCCACGAGTGATGAGTTCAAGAAGGAGCAAGCAAGCGGCAAGTGTGCAGAGTCTGCTACCAAGAGGGTTTCTGAGGATGATGCCGGATCATACCGCTGGAACCCCTTTTTTTATGACCTCGGTGGATTATTTTTCCTTTCATCTCAGATGGCGATCGGAACGCTGGCGTTTGCCCCCGGGGGTCAAGATAGCGGTCAAGTCACATGTGCCGCAAAATTTTGTTTTCTATGTCGAAGCCCTAGTGTGGACTTCCCAAAGTCGGTGAATCTGTGAGGCAGTATTTTCATCTCCATTCACTTTCACCAGAAAGACGTTTTTCAAAAGCCGTCACCAGGTCTAGGAAAGATTAAGAGATTTACCAAAGGGGGAAGCAGGGAGAGAATTAAGAAGGGGCTGGTTTTCTCACGCCCTTCCTCAACTAGTTATCAGTATTAACAACAATACATTTTACGTTATAAGAAAGCTTTGAGGTTGAGTTGTCTTATTAAGAGGTCTCCCTTATTGCAGTATGTATATATATATTATATTATGTATTTATATACATACATGTATAAATGTTTATATATATACAATATATATGTATATATACATATATACATACATACATTCATACATACATACATACACACATATATATATATATATATATATATATATATATATATATATATATATATATATATATATATATATATATATATATATTTCTGACTCACATCATGATCAGAGTCAGGTCTTTCAATATATATACACACACATATATACATATATACTGTATATATATATATATATATATATATATATATATATATATATATATATGTATATATATATATGTATAAATATATTTATGTATATATATGAGGTATGTTCAATAAGTAATGAGAAAATGTCATGAGAGATACTGTTTATTTTCATAAGCTTACACAACTTTGTCTCCTTCAAAATAATTGCCTCTCGCAGCTACACACTTCTGCATGCGTCTCTCCTAATCTTGGAAGACCTCCTCAAAGTCCTTTTTCAGTAGTCCCTTCAGGTAACATTCCGATGCCTCTTTCAGCTCCTCTGCTGACTGGAATCTGGTTCCCCTGAGGCTGTCTGTCATGTGTGGGAACAGGAAGAAGTCGCAAGGGGCTAGGTCAGGGCTGTAGGGTGGGCGTTGTACCACTTTCGTTCCCCTGTCGGACATCCACGTGGTCACCAGCATTGACTTGTGGCATGGGGCATTGTCCTGGTGGAACCACCACTGACCACTCCTCCACTCCTCTTCGGTCAGAACTGTCTCTGCTGTGCCAATACTAATACCAACAGCTTCAGATAGCATCCTCACAGATATTCGACGTTCTTGCATCACTAACCTTTGCACATCCTCGATGTTTTCGTCCTTGAGTGCACTTTTCGGTGCTCCAGATCTGGGTTCATCCTCAACCTGTTCATTTCTGTCAGAAAATCTGTTAAACCACCGATAGAAACTTGCTTGGCTCATCTGTTCATCCCCATAGGCCTCCTTTAACATTCCATAAGCTTCTTGTTTGGTTTTCTTAAGTTTAACACAAAATTTGATGTCGTAACGTTGCTCCATGTTTCGCTGCATTTTGACAAGTGTTCACAGATCGGCAAATCGGATCAGATTGGTTCCACCACGTTCACCGCTGCACTCAGACTTACAAATATAGAAAGTTGCCAGTTTGTCATTTTATAGAATATATGTATGTGTACTTCACCATGAAGCAGTATTTTGATCAAATCATATTTAGTGTCTCGCCTGACATTTTCTCATTACTTATTGAACATACCTCGTATATTTATATTTATATTTATATATTTTAGTTTATGCGTCTGTGTCTGTGAGGTTTCTGTCTGTGTGCGCGGTAAAGAAACGGGGGGAAGAGCGGCTGGAAAATATACATCGTAATGAAATATTTCCTACGTGACAAAGAGATGAAGATGGCAGACAGGTAATATCCTTTAATTACCTTTAATTACTTCGAGAGAGAGAGAGAGAGAGAGAGAGAGAGAGAGAGAGAAGAGAGAAACGCCCTCTTGCTGCCAGACTCACTACCTGTCATTCAACTGTACTGAATAGCAAGCCTCTTCGTTTAACACTTAACGCCGCACCACAAAAGGAACTCCCTTTTCTGCCCTTCAGAATTTGTCCTCTATGCGTGGTGTCATTCGGTGTCAGATATGTTTCAGCGTATATCAAAAGCTGGTGAAAAATTCATCAGTTTGTTCCCTCGAAATGTTATGGCTGCTGCTCTCTCTCTCTCTCTCCCTCTCTTTCTCTCCTCTCTCTTTCTCTCTCTGCATATGCACATATATATATATGTATATATATATATATATATATATATATATATATATATATATATATATATATATATATATATATATATATATATATTTGTGTCTGTACAATATGTATGTATGTGTATGTACTGTATATATATACACATATATATACATGTATGTATGTATGTATATATATATATATATATATATATATATATATATATATATATATATATATATATATATATATATATGCATTTATATATATATGCATTTATAAATGAATTTGCTCCTGTATTCAAGAATTACTATTCTAGCAACTAGTTGCATCAGATGTTGTTTCGTCTCGAAGGAAATAAAACATTCATTGGAAGCTTTGTAATATTCAGCCATTTTCCTTCGTATTTTGAAGGGTGGTTTATCCTCTCGCCTTGGGGAACCTGAAAGACCATAAGAGATGGAGGAGCATGACCCAAGGCTTGTGAATATAACTGTAATTAACGTTATTATTATTCCGTGTCATGCTGGGTTATTGCTATTAGGGAAGAAACCTTCTCTGAGGCAGAAGGGATGAGTGCAATAATTATAGTTATTTCTATGGCATTTAATTTGTATAGGGTCTTCTCTACGTGCCCTATACCACATCTAATTTGTATTCTCTATGTGGCTTGATAAAAAAATATGGGTAGAAGACGCATAAAGAGGACTATACAAATTAAATGCCGTATGAACAAATATTATATTGTTATTATAATTCTAGCGAACACTTTATCATCATTATATTAATGATAATAAAATTCTTCCTTTTTCATAGATCATGCCGCAAAGGCCAAGCAACTTTCCTCAAATCAGTGACCTTGTGGGAGTAAGGGAGGTAAAAATAACAGCAGTTAAAATTTCGGCTTAGGATTTAGCTATGCGTATTAATTTCTTGAATAGTTTTAGGAGAAAAATTTTCATCTCGAAATAAAGATTTGTCACATTTGGAACTTAAAAACTATGTCTTAGAGCTAAAGAATTTTAGCAAGTCTGTCGATGTCATCTGGGTAAGCATTCTCTTAATCAAGTAGTAGAACGTTTACTCATTGATATGAGAGTGCATTATGTTTTTCCTACCAACTATACTTCCAGAATGAATGTGGGATATATATATATATATATATATATATATATATATATATATATATATATATATTATTATATTATATATACTGTATATATATATGTATATATATATATATATATATATATATATATATATATATATATATATATATATATATATATAGATAGATATAAGCATACGTACTTGCATTTATGTATATACATACCTACATACATATACACTATATATACATATACTCATATATATTATATATATAATATATATATATATATATATATATATATATATATATATATATATATATATATATATATATATATATATAGATAGATAGATAGATAGATATAAGCATATGTACTTGCATTTATGTATGCTTGTATGTATATATGAATGTATGAGTTTGCCATCATCTTAACATCTTACACATCTGGATCTTCAATAAGGTGAGAGATATTCCTGAAAGCTCGGATGTGTTAATTGGTCCTGTTGACACAGTGAGTGGAACAGTCTGTGTTTCCTGCAGCATTTAATGTTCAAGAAGTTAATTCATTTAAATTTTGAAAGGTATTGGAAAGCAGAACTCATTGTTGAATTACGAGGGCTTTTGGTGAGCGTCAGCGAAACTTCCGAATCCATATCTTGAAGGAAGTCTTGAGACGGCAGTTGGAATGAAGAAATTTTGAATGGATGAAGTTTGAATGTTTTTGAAAATATTTGCAATTTAGGAAATAAATTTTCTGTCTGGTTTAAAGAAAAGTCAGATTCAGTGGTATGTTTTAGGATGAAGAGACCATACATTTTGTAGTGCGGGTCGAACTAAAGTAGTTTAGGTTAGGGTAGGTATAATCTAAAAAAGTTTGCTAAAATGAGGGATATAAGTCTGTTTCATCTCACATACATGTATGAGTCGAATTCAGATCTACTTTACTATAGCTGGAATGAACCTACCTTCACTATCGTAGCATAATGTTTTAAGTCTCATTGCGGCTTACATGGAATGTGTAGAATCTATGGATCACTTCAGCCAGATTCAACACACACACACACACACACACACACACATACATATATATATATATATATATATATATATATATATATATATATATATATATGAACTGTCAACATAAAAATCATTGTGAATATTGTTAGGATGGCCCAGTTCCAGCTCAAGATAAATGTCTCTGAATTCGACAGATATATGTGCGCATAAGCTCAAATAGACTTACGTGTTGCTTTATAGCAGAGCGGTTAACCTAACCGTAACGTAGCGCATGTGAGTTCGAATCCCATTCAATTTCAGTAAGGATTCAATGCTGGTAATGAAAAGCTAATCCAGAAAGTGTAAGGAAATCGAGAAGTTAAGAGGTCGTTACGGCTGTTGCAAATGAAATATCTGGTGGAAGTAACCTGTACACTTTAATATATATATATATATATATATATATATATATATATATATATATATATATATATATATATATATATATATATATATATACACACACACACACACACACACACACACACACACACACACACAGCGGATCCAGAAAAATTTCATGGGGGCCACCAATTTTCATATTATACATACATGCATACATACGTATATACTGTATATGTATATATATATATATATATATATTATTTCTAAAATAGATTTTTCATTTTCTTATTTTTATATGTGTCATTTATGTTATTATCTAAATCTTCAGTATTCTTAGTTTGTCATTACTTTTCATGGGGCCACGTGCCCAGGTGCCACCTGGATCCACTAGTATATATATATATTTATATATATATATATATATATATATATATATATATATATATATATATATAATGTGTGTGTGTCTGTGTCTGTTGTGTGCGTGTGCGCGCGTATGTATGTATATGTGTATGATTACATCAGTTTTTATGAATTCATTTGAAAGATTGTCATTTTCCCAGTAGTCGCTAAATGCATTTATTCACTTTCGGATTAATCATCATACTCATTAGCTTAGAAAAAGGAATAGAACCAACGTTACTGGAATTGGAAGACAATATAGCCTAGACCCAGTGCGACAACTTCACATATATTTTTATATGGTAAATTAATAAATTTTTCATTTGCTTTATATTTTTTTTTAAATTGTTAACTGTGAGCAAAAAAAACGTGATGTCTTGTTTCACTATATTTTTTTCTGTTGTACATACCGTAAATACACTTAAAATAAAAGTATAAGTTACAGATATTCTGTACATTTGCAAGCGAGTTTCATTTTAGGATCTTTAAAAGTCAGTTGTTTTACAAATTCCTCACACACAAGATTTATTGAATTTTGTCACATCCATTTCAGAATGGCTTCCAGACCATCATGGCTGCTTCATTCTAAGAAAAAAATAGAATATTTTCTGGATGATAATTGCTTCCGCTCTTTACATGATTTGCCAGTTTCGCCATAGTACCGCTTCTTCACAGTCTAGACACGCTGCCATATAAACCCCCTCTTATCTCTTCCCCCTCTACCGACTTTTTGTTTCTATTTTATTCCTAATGGTGTTTTTGTAACTGCCTATCAATTTGAAATTATTTATCTTCCTGTTGATGGGTGCAATAGAGTTGTTGTCCAGGACTGTAATTATTTTCTTTCCTACCAAATGTTCCTTTTCTATCCTTTCCCTCTCCCCAAAATAGTTTTTCCTTGCTTTGATATGTGCCCACTCCCACCAATACTTAGGGTAGCCTAATCTCCTAAAACTCTCCCTCAGGTAATCCAACTCTTCGTCTAAAAATTCAGGTTCACCAAATCCTATAAGCCCTGATGGCCAACCCTGTCATTAATCCTATTTTTATTTCTTTCCTATGACTGGAGAACCTATGTATGTATGAATTGGTGTGTGTCTTCTTCCTATATACCTTGAATTTTAAATTCTCTCCTACCCTCTTGACCAGGACATCCAAGAAAGGAATTTCTCCCTCCTTCTCTTCTTCTAATGTAAAGCTTGATGTGTTCATTTTCATTTATTTTATGTTTTCTAAAACTTATGTAGATCTTCCCTTTTCTCCCTTGTAAATGATCAAGATGTATCATCCGTATCTTACCCATTTTATTATATTTAAGTTCCCTTTATTTACTTTGCCCACCTCTTCCTTTTTCAAACCATTCCATAAAGATATTAGCTAGAATTGGTGAAAATAGCCAGATCCATGGCCACGCCATTTTTTTGTATATAATGGTTTTCGCCCCACTTGAAAACATTAACGCTGAGGGCCGCTGTTAGCATTTTTATTAAAACGTCATAATCTATGTCGCATGTATGAACCCTCCTCCATGTGCTTTTTATTATTTCCATCAATCGTCTTTACTGGTACTTTAGTGAACAGGAAGTTACATCAAACTTGCAAATTTGCAGTCTTTTACGTTAATTTTGGATAATTCGTCTATCAGGTTCATGTTATGTTTTAAATGCCCTTCGGATACTAAGCCTACCCATTTTCCCATTATGTTGGAAGAAATTTCTCAGCCTCCTCTGCGGTGATCTCGTCCGATGCCGATCGGTCTTAGCGGGCACCCTTCCTTGTGGATCTTAGGTCTACCATAAATATAATGGGATCTCTGGACTTTCCACGCTGATTTTACTCTGTGTTCTAATTCCACTTTCTCTTGGTTTTTCGTGGATTTTTGTCAACGCTTCCCTTACTTTTGTTAAAATTACTGTACCCCCTAATGTCGGTTTTTTGTTGCAAGCCTCATATATGTTTTCATCGTTTAACAGTTTGTTCTAACTTATTCCTCGTATTCTACGGCATCCCACATTACTACAAGCGCCCCTTTGTCTGCCTTACAAATCTTTATGTCCTTGTATTTTCCCTAACTATCAAAGGGCCTTGCAGTAACCTCTCCGGAAACACGAATCTGTTCGACCTAATCCCCGCCCACATGACCCCCTGCACAAAAAGCTGCTTCATCCCCATTTTTGTTCCTTATCTAGTTCCCTTAAGCTTCTACACGATTTCATTCAAATCGCGTGACTTTCATTCATGCAAAAATTAAGGCCATATCTAACACTAGCACTTCATCCCTGCTTAGGTCTCTTGAAATGTTCATTGATCGGTTCATTTTTTTTTACCCACCCCGACCTATCGAAAATGGCAACGAGTCTATTCTCGTGTAGCTGAGAACTACGGCGGGCACATGCAACACATAACTGGCAATTCCTTTGAAAACGTTGTCTGCGAAATGCAGGCTCGTATTTCTCCGTTAGTTCTCCTGATTTTTCTGCTTTTCATCGCCTTAGTTCTTTAACTCGATCTTTTCTTCCTTATGTCTTCTTCATGGTCTCTTTTACAAAACCAGGAAACGAATGTTCATCAGTGTCTCTCTCTCGTATCTTGTCCAGCGATTTCGGTGCCACACAGTCTGCTATGCAGTTCTTAAGGAACCGGATTTTGTTGTCTGTCACCGCTATCCTCCTCCTCACTTTCTCATAAATTCTTACTTCCAGCATGGCTCAGCCTCCATACATTCTTTTAAAACTCCTGAACCAATCATCTCAGTGCCTAAATTAACTTTATCACATACACAATTGTTCTGTGCATTAGTAGAATTACTAAAAGGACCTCATTCAAACTGGATGGTATCTAATGGAGTTTTTATTAAAAAAGTTACAAGCTTTCTTGGACAAACAGTCCACATTATCAAGTATCCGTACAATGAGCAGACGCTGTTGTTGTTGTATTGTATTAAGCCAACTCTTGTGTTGGCACGGGCCTTTCCCTTGTTTGGCCCATAGGTGATCTGAAAATTTCAGAAGGTCATTTGTTATAGGAAATGTGAAAGAGATTTAGTAGTAGAGACGGTTGTGGATGGAGGAAGGATGATGGTTGTAGTGGGAGGGGGCCATCATGTCCGGATAGTAGTAGTTTGAAGATGTAAGGCCTTTGAAGGAAAAATAGAGAAACATTGCAGGTGGGGTTGTCCAACCCTTTAAACCCTAGAGTCCCTGCAGAGTATTCTTAGTGGTAGAAGTAGTTTGGTTGGGCCAAGACAGAGATGATGTGTATAGGGCCTTACGGTGAGGGGATGGGATGAAGGATTGAGGAGGATGATGGTGTGAAGTAGTTAAAGGGCCATCTTGGTTGGTTGAGTGTTAGTATGAAGTACATGTTAAGAAGTGAGTTGGTGGCCAGTACATACAGACACATACTGTTCACATTATGAATTCAGCTGGAAAGTAGAAGTGAAGTTTAAGTATTTCTCATTGCATTGTTTTCTATCTTGGTGGCGGTAAGTTTACTGGCAGCTGGGCATGTGTGTCGATAATATGACCTTGCCTTGCAAGTGTTGCTGCTATTTTAGCTGCGTCTGTTGATTACATCAGCTTGTACTTCGCCTCTGAGCAGTACTGTCTCTCTGCATTCTAGCAGGTAGTGTAGGGAGAGGCTGCTGTGTTTCTTCCTCACAGTGCTCACATGGTCTGACACTGGGGTTAGCAATTTCCAGCAGGCTCTGTATCCTAGCCTTAGTCTGTGAATACATACAGCTAGTTTTTCTCCGGTGTGTGCCTGTCTATGAGGGGAGGCACTGGGTCGGTTGCCCATTTGTACCTGCACTGCATGGCGCATCAGATCGGCGGGGAGTGATCTGTGTTGTCATGCGCTAAGTCTTCAACATGTTTGCTTTCATGAGCAGTTTTATGGCATTTTTGATCTGTTGTAGTGCAGGTTGTATGTGGATCTGCACTCTGTCAATGTACCTTGTGCTCTTGTGGATTCATCCGCTTTATCGTGCCTGGAATTCCTATGTGACTCGGTATCAGTTCATAGTGACTGAGTCTTCCTCTTCGCTGTGCTGGTAGAGCGGTGACTTGATCCCAAAGCCAGCAGACCGCGTCTCTTAATTCTAATTTGTTGCAAGGCCTGCATGGAGGATTTGGAGTCAGTGTGGATGATGACGGGTCCTTCCTCATTCTCCAGAGAGTACAGTAGTGCCTGTCTTATCGCTACTAATTCTGTCTGCATTGTTGAGGCACAGTTTGATGTTCTCAGCATGGCAGAGGTATTTGAATATACCACTGCTCCAGTAGTTTTATTCTCTGGATCCACAATTGTCAGTGTAGTATGTTTGGGCCCCCAGGATTTCAGTGTTCCTGATAGACTCGTAGGCTGCTGCTCTTAGTTCCTCTCTTGAGCAGTCTTCTTTTGCTCTGGGAAGGTGTGTGTAATGGAATTTTGCATAATCCTTTTTCCAGGGCGGGATATGTTGCACATCCTGCGCTGTGTCTGGTCTCATGTTCCTTTGCCTCTGCCATATCTAACCTCTTGATGTTGTCACTTTGGTCTTTTCCGTAGGAGTTCGGGCTCAGATCTCTGCAGATGTTTATTTAGTTCTCACTGTTCTGGTCTTGGAATTGTAGGTTTCTCTCTAGAGAGGAAGATTTTGCCATTGTACTGGCATTTCTCTGTGCAATCCTATCTTCTACTTTTGGCATGTGTTTCAAGCCTGAGGTTGTGCACAGTCTTGTCCATAGGTGCTAGCATGAGTCTGTTGCACTGTGTATTACTTCTAGAGTTTCCTTTGTGCCTCTGTTAGCTTTACCAGGGCAGGGGGCAGCATAGTCTATCAATGATCTGGTGCAGGCTATATAGTATGTTTTCATGTACATGTTCATTTACCATCTTAAAGATGACATATATCTCATTGCTGCTGTTCTTGCTTCTACTCTCATGGTATTTGATTTCATTCTTGAAGTTAGTTGCTGGTCTAGGATGATTCCCAGATACATGTGCTTGTCCACCACTCCTAAGCGGTTCAGCTCCTATTGTGAGTGGTTAGGTGGTCTGTGTGCTTTACTGCCATGGCCTTTGTCTTGGTATATTGATTTTGAGGCTGGATTCCTCCCGACTTTTGCTGATTTCATTGAGGCTCTTTGCATTCTAAGGCATCTGACAGGTCCTCTTGCGACTATGCACACATCGTCAGCGTATATGAAAATTTCTACGCCTTCGAGGCTGCAGTGAGGCTAGGTTCTCCATGAGAATGAATAGGAGAGGACTTGTATTCCTCCCTGTGGTGTGTGCCATTTTCCAAGTCATGGTGGTGTCTTATGGGAATTTGACCCTCCTTACTGTCTTCTTAGCACATAGTTTTTGTCAGGCTAGAAGGTGTCCTTTGACTCCTTTCTTCATCAGTGAGTGGAGTACTGCTGCTGGACTGGCTAGCTCCGAAGGCTTTTCAAAGTCTATGAGGCCTACAGCCTTTCCTTGATTTATGTAGCTGAGGACATCTATCAGACACTCTGTAGTTCCTACTCCTTGTTGGTATGCATATAGCTGTTTGTGTAAGAGGACCAATTTTGTATGATATCCTGTTGAGCACCATTTTCTCTCAGTTTTCCATGGGAGACTAGGTGCCTGGGTCTCGAGTTGTCTGGATCTTTAGGTTTTGGAATTGGCTTTGTGTCTTGTTGCCTCCAAGTCTGCGGTCTTGTGTGCTCTGCATGTGTTTTGTTCATGATCCTCAGGAAGCGTTTCTCTACCCAGGCCCATGTTACTTATCATTGTGTGTGTTCTCCTGTCTGCTTCTGGTGCTGTATCTTTGCCAGTTTTGTATCTGCCCTTAGTTCTTCTACTGTGTAAAGGGGTGTCCCACGTGTCATCTGGTGTGAAGCAGCCTCTGTTAACTTCTTCCCATCTGATCTCGGGGTGAAAGCTGATCCTGTCGTCTTCTGGTTTCAGGAAGATTGTCCAGATTTTGTCCTGTTAGCAAAGGACGTTGCTAGATCTCTCTGCTTCTTCTAGAGGTTGGTGAGTTGCTATCGCTGACTTCTTTTTCCGGCTACTCTGTTCAGCCATTTCCATAGTTCTGAAAGGAATGTATTACTCTGATAGTTTAGCACACCATTCCAGCCATTTTTCAATTCTTATTTCATGGGCCTCTGATGGACGTCATTTTGGCTGTGCAACAACTCTCTGTTTTCTTTGTGCTCTTCTTCTATCAGATCTTTGTCACTCTGTTTAATAGGGTTTTCAGCTGTCTTATCTTGGCAGTAGTACCAGGAGTCTTTGGCTGCATTCTCTGAGCTATCAGTGTGGCATTGCTTTGTTGCTTTGCATTATGTATGGCATCATCTGGTCTTTTCCTAGTTGGTCTATATCCTCTGGGGGCGTGTGCTGTGCTGCCCATTCTTTAAGTGCTAGTCCTGAAAATAACCCAGTTTATGATCTGGGTTCCATCTTGGTGGAGGTGGCGGTATTGGAGGTAGTTGCTGCATTTCCAATTCATCATTGTTGCAAAGTGGTCGCTGACTAATATGGGATGCACTTGCCATCTTGTAAGGTGCCTGATTGTCGTTGTGGCAAATGTTGAATCTAATCTGCCTCCTCTTATGTGTGGTTGCTGTGGTAGACGGTACGACTCCCTCAAATTCCTCCAGAGAGTAAGCTACGTGTTCCCTGCCTGGTTAGTGATTGTCGGGGGAAGATGGTAGGGGATGATGTGCGTTGGAGATCCCCACATATTGTGTAGGTGTGTCAGTTGCATGGCGAAGAGCTGCGTCAGTTGTGATTCTCCTGGGCTTTCTCTGTGCTGTTTTTCCTGTACAGAGATTGTATATGTCTAGTCTCTGGTTTTAGAGTTATTCTATTGCCATGCTCTCATTCTCTCCGCAGGGGATCAGTTGTGTACTCTTACTGCTGGGATTGTATTCTTGGTGAGAATAGCCAGTCCTGTGGTGCCTATGTCTGGAGTTGTGTCTGGAGTTGTATGGCATTATACCCAGCTATTCTAAACTTAGTTCCTGTTTTTAGACAGGTTTCCTGAAGTAGGACAGTCATACCATTTTCTGTTTGCAGACTGCAATAAGTGTAGCTGTTTTAGGCCTCACTCCATCAGCATTCCAGTTAATTATCTTCAGCATTGTTGTACGTTAGGGAGAAGCGCCTGGGGTCTCTTGGTGCAAAAGTGATGGAGTTATCATCTACCGTATTTGATGAAGATGATGAATGTGAGGGGAGAGGGGTGAGGTTTTGGGGTTTGGTGGATGAGGAAGGTGTAGGATCATGGGGGGAGGTGGTATGTTGGGATGAGGTGTTGGAGGATTTGTTGCAGCCACGGGGCTGTCTCACTGCACTAAGTAGAGGAGGACTTGGAATTACCCTTGAGAAGGCTTTTTAATAGTTCTTCTATCCCTGTTTTGATGGCTTCTATGTCCATGCCATTCTGGATGATGCTGGTGGAGAAGTTTGTAGCCTCTTTAGCTCAGCCGTTTTGAACCACATTGTTCTCAGCAGAGGTTTTGGTGCTTGCCGTGTATTTGTAGCTGGTCTGGACGGTGTTCTTTTCCTGTTTCGGCTGAAATCTCTTCTGGACTCTTCCAGTTCTGCCCTCGTGTAGAACCTTTTACGGGGCTGGGGTTTGGGGAGGTTTCTTCCCCTAGATCTACTTCTTTGCCCTTCTGGTTCCTTTGGAAGAGCAGCCTTTACTATAGCCAGTCTTGCTGGGCAACCCCAGGCCATAGCGGTATGTTTGAGGTGGCAATTTGAGCACCTGGGTGTGGTTGGTTCTCCAGCTTTATGTTTGTTTATGCACTCTTCAGTCGGGTGCCTCTTGCTGCATACTGCACATATCTCTACCTGAGATATGCATTGAGCCTTGTGATGCCCAAATTTCTGACATTTGTAGCATCTGAGAGGTTCAGGGTAGTAGGTTTTTGTGTATATTTTCCAAAAATTCCCAGGTCTGTATTTTCTCTGGATTTTCCTACGAAGAAAGTTACCAGGATTGTTTTTCGTCAGGCTGCCCATGCTTATTCTTCATTCTTTCCACCCAGCAGTTACATATTCCAGTTCTTTTGATGGCTTTCATGTAGTTCAAATGGTAGCCGACAACAACTCTTTTTGATTCTGTCTTCTTCTTTTAGTTCTTTAAGGTTGATGGCCGGGTGTTCCTTAGGATGGATGGGCCTTTTGATCTCTTGTTGAGATTGTCCAGTGTCCCTGCTTATTGGGTCTTGCCAGCATTTTTAGGTTTTTATTCTTTCTTTCGAAGTCCGCTACAGCTCTGTAAGCCTCAGTGGGGTTACTTGCAAGGACCCTGAAGTAAGTTGGTTTTGGCTGGTTCTCATTCCTTGCTTGGTTGGCTCTAGTTGATGTTGTTGGGTTGGTTTCCTCGTGTTCGCTGATCGTGATTCTTTTACCGTGCCTTTTTGTTCTTTTAGACTGTGCTATTTGCCAGTCTTGGTTTCCATCTTCATCCTGTTCATTGGTTCTTTTCCTACGTCCTTCTTCAGTTCCGGTTCCGGTTTCCATGGTGGTGGGGTTCGTTTGGGTATCATTTCCAGAGTCATTCAAGTCGTAAGAAGGGGGAGGAGAGACGAACAGTGTGACTGGTCAGTTTATTGACATGCACCTAGGCCCCAGACAAAGTTATACTTGGAGTAGAAATATGAGTTAAAAAAGAACCTGAAATTCAAAATCATTGCAATTATGAGGATGGGGAGGCCTATCTATCCTATCAGTAGCTATGTACTGACTGCAGCAGTTGCAGCTGGGGATTCCCCCTTACTGCTCTTGGAGCACTAAGACGACCAACAGTCAAGTCCTGATCCAGGGCTTTGAGGTAATCAAACTCTTACCGGTTATTTTTAAAACTTACTCTTTTCTCCGTCGTATTCTATCCTATCTCTACACACTTGGCTTATGGCGCCAAGCCTAGCGGTCCTGTGCCACTTGCCACAGACGGCGAGTGGAAGATTTCGACTCTTTATTCCTGCTTCAACTGGGTTTAAGACCACAACGGCTACCAGATGTTCCACAGGAGTCTAGTTAGTAGAAAAGTTAGTGTCAATGTTTTATTTTTCTTATAGAAAGAGCTGTAAACCAGCCAAATATATAGGTTGAGCCTTCTGCAGAAGGCTCTGAAGACGCCCTTCAGCGGCGTGCACGGCAGGAGCAGCAGCAGGGCAGCCCTTACAAGCAGTCAGCAGGGCTGAAGCAGTGCATGGCAGGCGAGTCCTGGGGTGTCAGCAGCAGCAACAGCAGCTCAGCAACAGTGGCAGCAGCAACGGCAAGAAGCAGAGCAAAGCAGAGCGAGGTCCTCAGGAAGCAGCAAATTGCGAAGGTCTGAGGTGTTCTCTCGATGGGAGCTGAAGAGAGCACTGTGAGCAGACGCGTAGTCGGCTGTATTTATATCTGTGTGCTGGGTGCGCAATCCTATAATCGCCCTAACTCTTCCTGTGTGACCTCACTCTGACCTTGGTCTTTCTCTGATCCTTCCTCCTAGGTGACCGTTTTCCGTTCGTTCTCTTACGTTTTTTCTTCGTTTCCTTGCTACTGTAACGCTTCAAATTTAACTTCCTTATTTACGTGAAAACAGTTTTACCAATTACAGAGGATTTCAAAACATGTAAATAAAAGCGTATGTTAGGTGTTAGGCTGTTGGTACAGTGTAATGAAATAATATGAATAACAAAAAGACTTATCATTTCATCACTTCGTTTTTTAAAATGAAGGGCCAATGGGACTGCCAAGCCTATGCCCTTACCTAGCCTAGACCAGAAGGCAATTTTTAAGGGTAGAGGAGGAGTGGGGGGAGGGGGTTAGAATTGGTGTTTGAACCAGAAGCGATTGATTGATTCCTATAACATGTAACTCAGTTCTGCTGTAAATACAAAAAGAGTGAAATTGTTTAATCTGTTAAACAAAGCGCATTCAGTGTCACAGAAAATCAACTTACTATGTGACTTCATGTGAAAAATTAAGTCCTTTTAGGATGCAGCAGAAGCAATTTCAGATGGGAGTTAACGCAGAATAGCAGAAGGAAAAAGCACGAAGGATTCGTCTCCGGCTCCGTTTGACGTGTCTTAAAATGCTAAGCATAGGCCCCATTTGCCTTCCTTTCTACCTGTGACAGCTCAAAATTGGATCATCTCACTCTGCCGTCCGATTCTGAAACGGAGAAAATTGGGGTCTTTATTCAAAGATGTGAGCTGCTAGTGGAAGCAGTGCAACTATAAGTACACACACACACACACACACACACATATATATATATATATATACAATATATATAATTATATATATATATATATA
This sequence comes from Macrobrachium rosenbergii, assembly GCF_040412425.1. Taxonomy (NCBI): domain Eukaryota; kingdom Metazoa; phylum Arthropoda; class Malacostraca; order Decapoda; family Palaemonidae; genus Macrobrachium; species Macrobrachium rosenbergii. The sequence goes on along the minus strand of NC_089742.1, from coordinate 25,945,867 downwards.
TATATATGTAAATTATATATGTGTGTTTTCAATGTAATACACAAACACTATATCTGTTACTCGGTATAAACTCTGCGATTAAAAAGTACTATCACTGATTTTAAGCTAATGATCATAACTGTGAGACCACTGTCTGAATTTAGAATCAAAGAAATATCTGTGGTAGTTTGCGTCAAGGTGAATTTTCTTTTTGAAACTGTTTATAGAAAATGGCTCAAGCAGATGTTGGAAGTAAATAGCTATCAAAGGTGGCCTTTCCTCGTTAGCATTTCCAGCCCCGTGCATTTGGATACTGTAGACATCTGACGTTGATTTTGCTTTCTGTGTTCGGTATTTCCTTCGTTGCTGTTGTCGAGGAACGATGTAGTTCCTTTGCTCCCTTTGGTTGCCATCGGAGTGCAACCTGTATTTGGATATAGAATGGGAAAGATATATGTAGGAAGAAGATGGACATTTGCAGTGAAGAAACGTAACGTCGGCTTTTTCGGATTCGGTTGATTCCAAGTACAAGGTAAAATACTTTGGTTCGAAAGGTTCTCTCTCTCTCTCTCTCTCTCTCTCTCTCTCGCCTCTTGGTTCAGTGGTGCTTTACTCTGAAGATTCTCTTGATTTTTCCATAAGAATGCATTTCAATTAATATAATAATAATAATAATAATGTAATAATAATAATAATAATAATAATAATAATAATAATACAAAAGGCAAAGTAACATGGACTGAAGTGATAAAGCTACCAGACAGGAATAACATCAAACACATAGCTTAGACAGGATACAAATACCTGTGAATCATAGATGGAGAGGATATAAAGCACCAAGAGATGAAGGACACGATTGAGGAAGAATCCAGTATAAAGTCAAAACTCAGTGCCGGAAACATGACGAAAGCCATAAGCACGTGGGCAGTACCAGTAATCAGATACAGCGCAGTAGTAGTGGAGTGGACGAAGGCGGAACTCCGCAGCATAGACCAGAAAACTAGAAAACACATGACAATACACAAAGCACTACACACAAGAGCAAATGCAGACAGACTATACATAACACGAAATGAAGGGGGGAGAGGTCTACTAAGCATAGAGGACTACGTCAGCATCCGAGAGCAGGCACTGGGGCGGTATCTGAAAACCGAGTGAAGACAGTGGCTAAGGAGTGCGCGTGGGAAGAAGGCTGATAAATGGACGAAGACCCCAGAAATATACAGAGACAAGGAGGGAATGAAAAACAAGAACAGAGGATAGCTGCGACAAGCCAATGCACGGGCAGTACATGAAACAGACAAAAGAACTGGCCAGCAGTGAAACAAAACAATGGCACAGAGGGAGAACTCGAGGAAAGAAAACAGAAGAATGCTAACAGCACAAGATCAGGCCCTAAGAACCAGATATGTCCAAGAACAATGAATGGAAATAACATCTCACCATATGCAGGAAGTGCAATTTGAAGACGAGACCATAAACCACATAGCAAGCAAATGTCTGGCGCTTGCACCAGAACCAGTACAAAAGAGGCATGATTCAGTAGCAAGCCTTCCTGGAGCCTGTTGGCTTGCAGTAATAAGTGGTGCGAACACCAACCTGAGTGGTATCAGAACAGATAGGGTGATATATGCCAGTAGACCGGACGTGACGTTGATTGACAAAATCAAGAAGAAAGTATCTCTCATTGATGTGGCAATACCATGGGACACCAGAGTAGATGAGAAAGAAAGAGAAAATATTGATAAGTATCAAGACCTGAAAATCGAAATAAGGAGGATATGGAATATGCCAGTGGAAATTGTACCCATATTTCTTGAGACACTAAACAATCCCAAGATCCTGAAAAAGATCTGGAAAAACTAGATGCCGAAGTAGCTCCAGGACTCATGCAGAAAAAGTGTGCTACTAGAAACAGCGCACATAGTGAGAAAAGTGATGGACTCCTAAGGAGGCAGGATGCAACCCGGAACCCCACACTATAAAAAACCACCCAGTCGAATAAGATGATTGACCATTAAATAGACTACGTTCATGAATATCAAATCCTTTAGCATCGGTTATTATATTTATCTAAGATAGCTCTGGAACAGTTTGACAACAGTATTTCTGACGTATTATCTCTGCTCTTTCAGTTAAATTTCTTTTAAGTTGTGCAAGTTGAATATGAATACTTGTAGGTATGCAGTTGCGAAGCAAACATCTGAAAATGAATTTCATGCAAAACGTTATTCGTAAAAGTGCTCGTATCACTGGCTCTTCAATTTCTCGTTTGGATACATTTGGCTTCGTAGTTACAAGCATATCCAAAAAGAATTCGAGAAGTTAAGAGGCATTGTATTATTAGAATTACATATATATATATATATATATATATATATATATATATATATATATATATATATATATATATATATATATATATATATATATATATATTACTAAAAGGACCTCATTCAAACTGGATGGTATCTAACGGAGTTTTTATTCATAAAAGTTACAAGCTTTCTTGGACAAGCAGTCCACATTATCAAGTATCCGTACAATGAGCACACACTGTAGTCCAGCTGTATTTATAGTGTGCTGGGTACTTTAAAACCTATAATCGCCTAGCTCTTCCTGTGTGACCTCCACCCCTCGTGACCTTGGTCTTTCTCTGATCCCTCCCTTTTCAGGTGTCCGTTTTCTGCTGTTCTCTTGCGTTTTTCTTCGTTTCCTTGCTACTGTGGAGTATACGATTTTTCTAGATATGACGGTTACACCAGTACAGGAGGGATTTCAAAACATGTAAATAAAAGCTTATGTTAGGGGTTAGGCTGTTGGTACAGTGTAATAAAATATTATGAATAACAAAGACTTATCATTTCATCACTTCATTTTTTAAAATGAAGGGCCAACGGGATGGCAAGCCTATGCCATTACCTAGCCTAGACCAGAAGGCAATTTTTAAAGGTAGAGGAGGAGTGGGGGGAGGGGGTTAGAATTGGTGTTTGAACCAGAAGCGATTGATTGATTCCTATAACATGTAACTCAGTTCTGCTGTAAATACAAAAAGAGTGAAATTATTTAATCCGCTAAACAAAGCGCATTCAGTGTCACAGAAAATCAACTTCCTATGTGACTTCATGTGAAAAATGAAGTCCTTTTAGGATGCGGCAGAAGCAATTTCGGGTAGGGTTAACACAAGAATAGCAGAAGGAAAAGCACGAAGGTTCGGTCTCCGGCTCCGTTTGACGTGTGTTTTAAAATGCACAAGTATGGGCCCCATTTGCCTTCCTTTCTACCTGTGACAGCTCAAAATTGGATCTTTATCCTCTGCCGTCCGATTCTGAAACGGAGAAAATTGGGAGTCTTTTATTCAAAGATGTAAGCTGCTAGTGGAAGCAGTGCAACTGCTCAGTACACACACACACACACACACACACACACACACACACACACACACACACACACACACACACACACACACACACACACATATATAATATATATATATATATATATATATATATATATATATATATATATATATATGTATATGTAAATTATATATATACATGTGTGTTTTGTGTAATACACAAACATATATGTTACTGGGTACTTAAACTCTGCGATTAAAAGTACTGTCACTGAATTTAAGCTAATGATCATAACTGTGAGACCACTCACACACATTTAGAATCAAGAGAAATATCTGTGGTAGTTTGCGTCAAGCTGAATTTTCTTTTTGAAACTGTTTATAGAAAATGGCTGAAGCAGATGTTGGAAGTAAATAGCTATCATAGGTGGCCTTTCCTCGTTAGCATTTCCAGCCCCGTGCATTTGGATACTGTAGACATCTGACGTTAATTTTGCTTTCTGTGTTCGGTATTTCCTTCGTTGCTGTTGTCGAGGAACGATGTAGTTCCTTTGCTCCCTTTGGTTGCCATCAGAGTGCAACCTGTATTTGGATATAGAATGGGAAAATATATGTAGGAAGAGAATGGACATTTGCAGTGAAACTGTAACGTCGGCTTTCGGATTCCGGTTGATTCCAAATGCAAGGTGAAATACTTTGGTTCGAAAGGTTCTCTCTCTCTCTCTCTCTCTCTCTCTCTCTCTCTCTCTCTCTCTCTCCTCGCCTCTTGGTTCAGTGGTGCTTTACTCTGAAGATTGTCTCTTGATTTTTCCATAAGAATGCATTTCAATTTATAATAATAATAATAATAATAATAATAATAATAATAATAATAATAATAATAATAATAATAATAATAATAATAATACAAAAAGGCAAAATAACATGGACTGAAGTGATAAAGCTACCAGACCGGAATAACATCAACCACATAGCTGAGACAGGATACAAATAACTGTGAATCATGGAAGGAGAGGATATAAAACACCAAGAGATGAAGGACACGATTAGGAAAGAATATATGCAGAGATTTAAGGCAATACTCAAGTCAAAACTCAGTGCCGGAAACATGACGAAAGCCATAAGCACGTGGGCAGTACCAGTAATCAGATACAGCGCAGGAGTAGTGGAGTGGACGAAGGCGGAACTCCGCAGCATAGACCAGAAAACTAGAAAACACATAACAATACACAAAGCACTACACACAAGAGCAAATGCAGACAGACTATACATAACACGAAATGAAGGGGGGAGAGGTCTACTAAGCATAGAGGACTGCGTCAACATCGAGAGCAGAGCACTGGGCCAGTATCTGAAAACCAGTGAAGACGAGTGGCTAAGGAGTGCGTGGGAAGAAGGCTGATAAAAGTAGACGAAGACCCAGAAATATACAGAGACAGGAGAATGAAAAACAGAACAGAGGAATGGCACAACAAACCAATGCACGGGCAGTACATGAAACAGACAAAAGAACTGGCCAGCGGTGAAACAAGACAATGGCTACAGAGGGGATAACTCGAGAAGGAAACAGAAGGAATGCTAACAGCGGCACAAGATCAGGCCCTAAGAACCAGATATGTCCAAAGAACAATAGATGGAAATAACATCTCACCCATATGCAGGAAGTGCAATATGAAAGACGAGACCATAAACCACATAGCAAGCAAATGTCTGGCGCTTGCACAGAACCAGTACAAAAAGAGGCATGATTCAGTAGCAAAAGCCTTCCACTGGAGCCTGTTAGCTTGCAGTAATAAGTGGTGCGAACACCAACCTGAGGGAGTAATAGAAAACAATCAGGCAAAGATCCTTTGGGACTATGGTATCAGAACAGATAGGGTGATATATGTCAATAGACCAGACGTAACGTTGATTGACAAAATCAAGAAGAAAGTATCTCTCATTGATGTGGCAATACCATGGGACACCAGAATAGATGAGAAAGAAAGAGAAAATATTGATAAGAATCAAGACCTGAAAATCGAAATAAGAAGGATATGGAATATGCCAGTGGAAATTGTACCCATATCATAGGAACACTAGGCACAATCCCAAGATCCCTGAAAATGAATCTGGAGAAACTAGATGCCGAAGTAGCTCCAGGACTCATGCAGAAAAGTCTGCTACTAGAAACAGCGCACATAGTGAGAAAAGTGATGGACTCCTAAGGAGGCAGGATGCAACCCGGAACCCCACACTATAAAAACCTCCCAGTCGAATAGGACTGTGATAGACCATTAAATAGACACGTTCATGAGTATCAAATCCTTTAACATCGATTATTATATTTATCTAAAGATAGCTCTGGAACAGTTTGACAACAGTATTTCTGCCGTATTATCTCTGCTCTTTCAGTTAAATTTCTTGTAAGTTGTGTAAGTTGAATATGAATACTTGTAGGTATGCAGTTGCGAAGCAAACATCTGAAAATGAATTTCATGCAAAACGTTATTCGTAAAAGTGCTCGTATCAGATTTATCATCGCTATTTTAACTGCTGCAATGGAGATTTTAGATTTATCATCTCTAACTTTTGAAACTGAGATTTTTCATTTATCTCTATTTAACGTTTGAAATTAAGATTTTTTTATTTATCTCTATTTAAGCTTTGAAATGAAGATTTTTTGATTTATCATTTGTATTTAACTTTTGAGATGACGATTTTATGTTTATCATGTCTATTTAACTTTTGAAGTGTAGATTTTTTTTATTTATCATCTCTAAATTTTGAAATAAAGACAATATTTATTATTTAACAATTGAAATGAAGTTATTTTTAGTTGTCATCTTTGCTTAACTTTTAAAATTAATATTTTTTTCTATTTATCATCTTTATTTAACCAATGAAATGAAGACTTTTTATATAAAATCCCACTTAAACTTTTGAAAAGAAGAATTTTTCCCCAGGAAAAAATAAAAAAATGGGAATAAGAGTTCAACGTAGGACTAATGAAGTTTTGAATGATGTCACGCCTGATTCATTTGTATTAATTTAGCTTTGCATAATGATTCCTGGCCTGGCACGTCAGTACTTTTTTTTTTATTTACTTCGCTGAGGAATACATTAAGGAAGCCACTAGATTGCTTTTAATGACACCCGGAAAGTTTTAATGCAAGGTCCATTTTGGCATTTTTAGTGTCAGCGTTTGCACTGGGATTAAAATGTAAATGAAGCATGGGAGACCCACGGCTTTTGAAAAAGAAAAGGAAAGGAAAAAAAAAAAAATTCATTTAAGCATCACCGTGGTTACCACACTCGTCGTCGCTAACCACGACGAGTCTAATGTCATTTTTAACGGCGACGCATTACTTTACTTATTTTTGGAAAAATCGAAATGAAAATGTAAATTGCTTCGATAAAGTCAGCATGGTTAACATCATCGTTGGCAAGTAAAAAGAATTCTGATCTAATTATTGCGTTAACGATAACGAGTTCCATTTGATCTAATTACAGTGCCCAGAAAAAAAATCACACTGTGCGTTAACTAGAAGTCATTGGGCTATCAATGTTCGGCTGAAACTCTACCATAACAGTTTGTACAGTCGTACAGGTGTCAAACCCTGATAAAACATCTCCATCACATGTGAATTATTAGCCGTTACTTGCAAGAAAGCCCATGCGGTCGGGTGCAAGCGTATAATTTGGTGAAGCATGATAGATAATTTATACCAGTGCTAAGGAAACATTTCGATGTGTTTTGTGGGTGTAGAGATCATCAAAATTCTTCGTGATCTCAATAGATTATTATATATCTGACTTTTACATTGAGACCGCGCAATAGTCGAATTTGTGACTGTGCGTTCAAGTAATTTTTTTCGCAGCGTGTGTGGCAAGGAAGTTGAGACAGGTCGGAAAATATTTTGCGAGTATTATAAGTTTCGAATTTCGGTTCACCCGGGTTATGGGATTAATAAACTATGTAATTACGTTACTCGCCTGCAATTCAAAGACAACCGCAGACATACAGGCTTCATCAGAACGCTGTTGATGAGCCTTTGGTGTAAGGTTAAAATGCGAAGACTATACACACACGCGCGCACACATATGTGTGTGTATGTTATCTAAATGTTATTCTCTTCACGTTATGAGTTTAATATATATACATGTATGTATGTGTATAGATATGTGTATTATATTATATATATACATATATATATATATATATATATATATATATATATATATATATATATATATATATATATATATATATATATATATATAATATATATATATATATATATATATATATATATATATATATATATATATATATATATATATATATATATATATATATAATGCACACACATCTATACACATACATACATATGTGCATAATAAACCATAAAGTGAAGAGAATAACATTTAGATAACTGGTAAATGAAACTGAATAACAAGATTAGTTACCGGGTTCTTATACTGCGATTAAAGCAATAACACTGATCTGATCATAGCGAGTAGATCGCTTCGCAGATTTAAAAAGCGAATTCACCCCACCAAGGGAATGACGTGCACAAAGGGAATGATAATTGGGAGGTGCTTCTGCCTCGGCCTGGATTCGAACAGCCAGAACTCTGCATTAAGTAGCATTGGTGAAGTTTCAGATCGAAACCCGGACGAAAACCTTCATTCGACCTGCATACACAGTAACGATAGGTGAGGTAGGTTGACAACGAGCTGGAAGAAGGCAAGTCAATTCATTGAGGTAAATTCCGTAGACCATCGTATTTTCACAGAAATAATTGATAGACATTCCACATTTTATCATGATAATGAAATAACTGAAAAAATCAGTATCAAAACTGGAAGAAATAATATAATTACTCATGTTGTTGGCATCTAAACAAAGGCTGGCTTTGATAGGACAGCTATCCTTTGTAGTTCAAAACGAACTAAAAAAAAAAATAGAGGGAAAGGGAGCTTTTGACCATTCTTGGAATTTTTCATTAAAAGAAGAGAGAGAGAGAGAGAGAGAGAGAGAGAGAGAGAGAGAGAGAGAGAGAGAGAGAGAGATTTATCAAGTGGTTTTGAAATGATCAAACGATTTTAGCCCTATTTCTAATTCAGAACGCATCGCCTGCGCTTTTCATTTGAGAGACTGCTTTACGTTGGAAAGGCCAAATGATATTAGGAGGACGCCGTTCGGTGCAGTTGCAGTCACCCTCCATCCCTCGGGGTCAAATGCTGTCAAACATATCACGCTGCAAATTGAACTGTTGTTTGCCAACAGAGAGAGAGAGAGAGAGAGAGAGAGAGAGAGAGAGAGAGAGAGAGAGAGAGAGAGAGGGTGGGGAGGATAGGCTCGTCAGCTTTAGGAGAATAATTTCTTCTCCCACCCTTCTCATGATTTGTTACCGTCGGCCTAGTCTAGATTTGCGTATTCGACTCTTGAATCGCCAGAAATTTGATGGTGTTTGCCCGTTGCATTAGGCTTACATTTCTAGATGTTTTTTCAGTGGTTTTTCTCTTCATTGGCCCATGCGTTTCAAAAATTATTTTGATCCCAACATTTTCAAAAACTTGTTCGTATTAGTCATCCCGTCCATTGCCCCTGAACTTTGAAAATTTCCTGAATCATATTCTCTGCAATATCTTTCCCTGGAATGAATCTCAGCAATGCCGTCGGACAAAGAAAGAGGTATTAAAGAATGTGGGGTTTGATGCCCTTCTCTATTGCTCTATTTTTTAAAAGGACGCTGCCTAAGCGAAGACCATCAACGCACTTTTTGTGGAGTGACAGAGCTTGATGCATGTAGCCATTTCCGTCACGATGTCTGTACGGCAGAGAACTAATGCCATTCATTAATATTTTTCAACTGAATTACATGTGGGTTCAGTGAAATGGGCCACAGACCCACATTGCTAAGAGGTTTGAGTTATTAGTATTATTATCATCTAAACGGAGGCTTCTATTGAATAGAATTCGCATACTTGAATAAGGGAAAAGGGAAAAACATTTGAAAAAGAAAAGTTGCTTTTTCTAGTAACATTGCAGCCTATGGCGGAGTAATGGCATGGCGAGCTTTAAAGAGATCGTAAAAAATGATACTTTACCCTCCTTGTCGAAAGTCAAGGCAGCATTAAGTAATAGTTCTACTGCATCGTATTTAAAATATATCTTTTACATTGTTATAATGTATTCCTTTATAAAAAAGTTGAGAATTAAAAGTGGAGTATTTTATACTTAGCATAACTGTGTTATGTAGACAAAAATAACGTTTTATATACTAAGATATGTAGGTATGTAGAATCTTTCCCTTGAATATTTAATTTCAGAGAGTGGATTGAGCGCTAAAATAAATCTCTATCCTTCAAAGAAAAGCTGGTGGTAAACGGAGTGCGATAGTTGATCACCAGCAAATGTTTTGATCGTTATGAGATAATGAGACATGAAATTACTCCTTGAGGTGTAGATGATTATTATTGCTGCAGAGTGATTAAGAAAAATAAGGGATAAGCAAAGAGGCCCTTCATTGTAGAAAGTAGAAATAAAATAAAGCGAAAGATAACAAAAACCAAACAGATAGGAAATCACATTCATATGGTAACAGCATTACTAACGGACTTGGAAGGGTGTCTGCCTTACAAACTTTTCGTTATTATGCTCATACGGTTGAATGTTTGTCTGAAATCAGATGGCTTCATCTTTATATTTTATTAATTGTATATTTATTTTTTTATTATATATATATATATATATATATATATATATATATATATATATATATATATATACATATACATACATATATACACACACACACATACACATATATATATATATATATATATATATATATATATATATATATATATATATATATATATATATATATATATATATATATACACACACACACACACACATGCACACTACATAATGTATATATATATATATATATATATATATAAATATATATATATATATATATATATATATATATATATATATATATATATATATATATATATATATATTGTGTGTGTATACACACACACACACACACACACACACACACACACATATATATATATATATATATATATATATATATATATATATATATATATATATATATATATATAGTTATTTACTATATGAAGATGAACTGAAGTTTTTCTTTTCTGGAATGTAAATTACATTTGGGAATGATTTAGGGATTGTGCAGCAGCCAGTGTGGTAAATTGACCATACATACTAGGTATAAAGCAATTATTTTAGGAAGATATTGTGACAGTATTGTAGGGTGGGGGCTTGGGTTGGGGGTGATTAGTTAGGTGAGGTCCACCTGGCCAAGGGGAGTTGAATGTATTAATTATGAAGTTTTAATTGATTTGAAGGTCTTGGCATTTATCTGTAATTTTTATTTCTCGATGAAAATTTAGTCAATTAAAATTTGAGGCACTACTTCGAAAATTACGATCCATTAAAATATAAAGTGGAAGATAAGGTCAAATTTTTTTTTTTATTACTAATGAAAATTTTTAACTATCTGTAAAGCATGCTTCACGAACCTTAGAATGATTGTTAGAAAGAAGGAAAAATTAAGAAAATAAAACAAAAATTAAAATAAATTGATTATATATACTGTGTATATATATATATATATATATATATATATATATATATATATATATATATATATATATATATATATATATATATATATATATATATATATATATATATATATATATATATATATATATATATTATATATATATATATATTACATATATAAAACATTACACGTACACTTGATGTTAAGATGCAAAGCACCGCAGAAATAATTCACTATCAAAAATATATTCATCTGGTGCCTGATTAACATATAAAAATTATGCTGATCTGAATCTCTGTTTTCATTTTATTCTCCAGCCTAA
>NC_089742.1:25902104-25924604 GCF_040412425.1 Macrobrachium rosenbergii | reverse complement strand
CTGCTTCGGATGAAACGATGCTGGGAATTTCGTAATGACCTGGTATTGAATGAATTGCCAGTTTCTGAAATGTGGCATTAATTTCAGTGCATTTAAATATTACTTTTTTGGTGTATCTTGCCAGTAATATGAGATGGCGTTTTTTGTATTAAGGTACCAATTTCGGCAGAATATAAATAGTATGCTACTGCAGAATCTTTCATGGCGCTTTCTTTCTCGGGCAGCAGCCTGCAGTGAATCCACCCAATGATTTGCTGCTGTTGATACTGATATAATGTTTGTCAATGGCGTTCCAGGGAAAAATTCTCTAAATATTCTGACTCTTCTACTCAGTATCTAAAAAATGCGCCATTACGATGCAGTTTTCTTGTGATAAGTAAAGTAAGGAAACTGAAGTTTAGTCGTTACGTGGAACTGTAGCCTGCACTTAAAAATAGGAATCTGTGGCATATAATCTGTAACCAGCAGCGAGAGTATTATGGTAGAGCAAACAACCTCATTCTAGAAATCAAGACTTAGAAGTTTGGAACAGAATAGGAAGGAAAATCATCTCAAAATACCACAACAGAAATTAATTGCTCCATAGAACTGATACACACACACACAATATATATATATATATATATATATATATATATATATATATATATATATATATATATATATATATATATATATATATATATATATATATATATATATATATATATATATATGTATGTATGTATGTATGTATATAAACATCCATATTTAATTCTTAAGTGGTTTCTTTTAATTTTTTTTTATGAGGACTACGTGTTACGCTTTATTAGATTATTTTGAAGATGAAATTCACTCTTTCTCCACCGACTTCCTCCGCTTGTAATACTGAACACGGTTGAGATAATTGAGTTCCTCCTTTGGAAGAGTCACACAATACAAATTTATTCTTTCTTTCCTATGTCATATTTTATCACTACGAAGGTCCAAAACTTACAGAAAAGTATATACTTAATAAATTGCACATGCAAAGGGAAAAGAGTAAATATGGAAATGCAGTTGTGTGCAGTGCATATTTCATACGCCATGCTACAGAGCAATTGTGCCCCCCCCAAAGAAAAAAAAAGAAAAAAATAGAATGGGGCTGAAAATACAGTATATTAACTAAGTGAAAATATGAATTCGTCATTTAGCATAGAGAAGTAAACGGTTTCCTCCACACATACTCCATCCTTACATCCTTTCCCACTATAGGTCTTGCCCCCTGTCCCTTATCTTTGTACATACATAGATAAACTGCAGGGTGTTTCCCTCCTCGTTTGATAGCCTACATGAAAGGGCGCTGTAGTACGAACCGGAAACCCAGAACGATCTCGGGTTTAGTGAGGAACTGTTACTACAGCCCTTTGGCTTCCTTTGTGGTCCCTTCCCTACCAGTTACTTCCTCCATACTTCCCCAAAAGGCAGGGCGTGGAAATCTTCATTTGTAATTACAAACTAAAGGTGGCTTGTTTGAGTATCCTGATGAAAGACTTTCACTTTTGGTTTTTGGAAATAAAGGAAATCTTCCAGGTATAATCTTGTAGGAATGTGTTCTTCCGGGCTAGGTTTTGTTGATTTTTCTAAGCATTAAAAGTTCAAGGACTGAAGACAACAACAATTTTGTCAAAACCTTCAGCATTACGGCATATTTTTAGTCAGAAATGTAAAGACAAGAATGTAGGATAAATGAAATTCTATTTTTCTTTATCTTTTCTTATATAAGAAAATAACTCTAGTGGGGATTTTTTGTCATCTTTTTCCTAAATTTTATTTTAGACAGAGGTACTGTTGTTTTTTGTGGTTTCTGTCTTTTCAACTTGGATCTGAGGTTTTGTTTTTAGTTTCCGCTGAAATCTGAAGGCAGGATTGTAATATTTGAAATTCCTGCAATAGACGAGAATGTACAACATTATAAAATCCTAAGTTTTACCTTTTGCTATAATTTCTTCGAAAATGCGTCCAGTGGGAATTTTTCAGGTGCTCAGTCCCTTTTCGGAACCAGAATTCTGAAATGCTGCAGTCTCCATCAAAACAAAACCCATAAAAAATTAGAGCAAATCCCATGGAAAGCATAAACTTGAAGGAAAATATACTTAACCGCTACCGTATTTTGTTATATTGTTCGTATCATTCAGTATTTCTGAAATCTACAGATATAAGCGAGTCGGGGTTTATCTTACTGTAAATGCTTGGGCATTCGTGTGACGTAAGCTGAGGTGTGGTTTTGGTGGTTCTTTTGTTCATCTTTTTTTTTTTAAGTGAAATTCATAGTAAAGTTTTATTATTATTATTATTATTATTATTATTATTATTATTATTATTATTATTATTATTATTATTATTATTATTATTATTATTATTATTTTGTTAAAGAGGATGGCAGCATCGGTGGAATTGGTTTTATATATGGTATTCTCAGTTCTTATTATTTTCTTCTCGTCAGGGCTGTTATTTGCTAATAACTGGCCGATGTTCATAGTCTGGATAAGGAATTGGTTTCTTGAATTATTAATTTTTATCGCATAAAAGCAATGGAAGTTAAAAGGGGCGTTTGATCTCTGTGGAGTTTCTGGAAATCAGGCTTTTACGTATTCTCGTGCAGAATCTTCGTCGTTGCCCTAAGGGTGTAGCGGAATTCCAACGTTTCCAACCGTACCATCGGTTCATTCTCTAGGAAGGGTGGGCTTGTACTGGTTGGAATGGGTTGTTGTTTTTGATTAAGCTGGCCTTCTGCCAGCACGGGCTTTTGCTCAAAGAGCAGTCCGTAAGTCATTTTTTGATGAGTAGATGAGTTAAGGATGTGGATATGAAACTCTTTATTATGATCTACTGTCTGCATATGCCAGTGATATGGTCTGAGTGAAATGAAAGGTTAACAGGCGAGGTTGCAAACCCCTTTGAGCCCTAAGGCACCCGTCAGGAGGAGAGAAAGGACGACAGTAGCGAGTACTGGTGAGTCAGAGAGAGCCAGTAAGGAAAACAGAAATGTGTATCGTAGGAGAAACAGACGAAAAATAGCGAAAATCTACGGAGTTATCGTGCCACATTTCATTTACTCGAAAGACAATACGCATCGATCGTTAGTTAAGTATACCTAGTTTAACCAGACCACTGAGCTGATTAACAGCTTTTCTAGGGCTGGCCCGAAGGATTAGATTGATTTTACGTGGCTAAGAACCAATTGGTTACATAGCAACCGGACCTACAGCTTATTGTGGAATCCGAACCGCATTGGACGGTCGGAGATTCGAACTCGCGGTCAGCAGAGTGCTAGCTGAGAACGGAAACCACTCGCCCAACGAGGAGCTATTGATCGTTAGTAGAAGAGATCGATGGAAGAAGGAATATTTATTTAGTCGGAGTAATAGCGGGGAATCGATGGAAGAAGGGAGGAATATTTATTTAGTCGAAGTAATAGCGGGGATCGATGGAAGAAGGGAGGAATATTTATTTAGTCGGAGTAATAGCGGGGGATCGATGGAAGAAGGGAGGAATATTTATTTAGTTGGAGTAATAGCGGGGCAGAAAGAGTTAGGAGTGTCGGGGGAAAGTATTGTTGGAATGGGGTCGTCAGGCGGTATTTATAGTGTCCCGGGTGTCCCATGTTTCATTGGCTGGTTCAGGGGATTAAGCCAGAGAGGATGTCACCGTCCGTCGGGCCGATAAAACAGCTGCCTTTGTACTCATCTGGATTGATGAATACCACCACAAGCTGGATGAGATACTGGCAGACAGCAGCAAATTTTAGAGGATCACTAAGAACCCGGTAGATGACATTAAGCGCGAGGCCAATAGGATCATCGAGACTGTCAATGCAGCTTCCAACGCCCTTCACCTGCTGCCGATCGTAGGGGACTACGACCTTGGCTACATATACGGGAACGTCAAAACCCATAAACCAGGGAACCCGTTACGCCACATTATTAGCCAGATTCTTGCCCCTGCGTACCAGCTCGCGAAGAAATTGAATGCTATTTTGACCCCTTACGTTCCTGATGACCACAGTTTGAAGTCCTCTGCCGAGTTTATATAAGCCCTGAAAACGACAACTCTGGGAGGAGTTATTGCATCGATGGACGTGGAGTCCCTCTTCACAAACGTCCCCGTGGATGAAACAATCCAGATAATTCTGGATCGTGTATATAGAGACGACTCCATTAAACATCCCCGAGCATGCGCTCCGAACACTCCTGGAGATTTGTACAAAAAAGGCCCGTTTCTCCACCCACAGGCCATGTGAACATACAAAAAAAAAAAAAAAAAAAAAAAAACGATGTAGCGATGGGTTCTCTCCTCGGAGTACTTTTCGCAAATTTCTACATGGTCGCTGTGGAACGTCGGGTATTCGCTACCATCGAGAAACCGTCAACATAGGTCCGGTATATCGATGACACCTTCATAAGCGCCGGCACGGTGGAAGAAATAGAACACCTGCGACAAGCCTTCCACGACCACAGTAGCCTCAACTTTACCATCGAACTTTGCCGCGATCGTCGCCTCCCCTTCCTTCATGTCCTCGTCGAGCAACAAGAGGAGCGCTTCGTAACGCAAGTTTATACAAAACCCACGAACCGGGGCATGTGTCTGGATGGTGAGAGCGAGTGTTCAGAGAGATACAAGCGCACTGCGATCAGCGCCTTCGTTAGGTCTCAGGAGAGCTCTCCCACACTGCTCCTCTTGGAAGGACACAAACACACCGAATTAGAACGTGTTGCCCAGGTTTTAATAAACAATGGGTATTCCAATCGGGACGTCGCAAAATGCATACGTAGGAGCATTGACAAATGGTATCAGCAGGAGCCTCGCCCCGCCGCCCTTGAAGACGTCACTCTCTTTTATAAGTAAGTGTTCCACAGGAAATACAAAGAGGATGAGTAAGCTCTTCGCAGTATCCTAGAAGAAAACGTCACCCATACGGACCCTGCAAAGAAGGTTAAATTTGTAATTTACTACAAAAGCTAGAAGACCAGCGGCCTGGTCATGAAAAACAACCCGGCCCCGCAGTGCTAGACCCCTTGAAGAAAACCAGCGTGATCTACCGATACAAATGCCCTGTTCGGGAATGCCCGGCGCCTACATCGGGATGACCACGATGAAATTTTCCAAGAGGATCTCTTGCCACGCCAAGAATATCCAAAATATATATTAGAATAACCATAAAGGACATAATTCCCAATATCGGAATTATTAGTAAGGCGACGGACCACCGCCGCCTCCGCTTCCGCCTCCGCCTCCTGGAGTTCCTACACATCGGAAAGGAGAGACCTAGCCTCAACACCACGCAGGAGACGTCCCTCCCCCCGACGGTGGCACGTAGGGCGCCACCTGCCAGCACCCCAGAGCCGGATGAACGAACCAGTTAGGTGGTGCCCAAT
Organism: Macrobrachium rosenbergii; assembly: GCF_040412425.1. NCBI lineage: Eukaryota > Metazoa > Arthropoda > Malacostraca > Decapoda > Palaemonidae > Macrobrachium > Macrobrachium rosenbergii. Next base: position 25,919,208 of record NC_089742.1, on the reverse strand, counting down.
CTACCGACAGTGACCTTCCCCATACTGCCCTCCCAGTCTCCAACATACGCACCCGGAGACCAGTGCGAGCATCGATCTCTGGGAGACGGTTTGGCCCAGGGGTTTAATACCCTGAAGCAGCCTATGAAAATTCAGCCCTCACAACACGGGGCACCTGAAGGGACACTATAGCACATACTGACAAACATCCATGAATTTGCAGGCGCCTGACGACGGGCAGACTCGACCCAGACAACTCCATACCATTCATCTCCTACTGAACTTTAGACTCAACAGACTTAAGACAACAACAAAAAATCACCCGTCACCCCTATCATTCCATCCATCACAATCAACACCCAACAAATACACAAAACACATACAGACACAAAATTAGGACCGGCAAGGAATATGGCTTTGGATCTGACTAGCATACTAGCTACCTGTGCCTACTACTCAATTCTTCTTTTTTCCATCTGTTGGCCTCTCCCACTAGCCAACACTCACTGCTATCGTACTTTTATCCTCATCTGATGCTGGCACAAGGCCAGCTAAATTTCTAAAACAACAACAACCATTCCAACCAGAACAAGACCAGAACCACTTTTCTTGAGAATGAACCGATGATACGGTTGGAAACTTTGGAATTCCGCTGTGCCCTTTGAGCAACGACGAAAGGTCTGTACGAGAATACGAAAAATCCTGATTCCAGAAACTCTACGGCGATCGAACTCCCCTTGTAACTTCCATTTCTTTTATGCGATAAAAATGAATAATTCAAGAAACCAATTCCTTATCCAGACTAAGAACTGAGAAGACGATATATAAAATCAGTTCCGCTGATGCTGCCATCCTCTTTAACAAAGCATGCTTGAAAGAGGGTCTATTACCTTCAATTATTATTATTATTATTATTATTATTATTATTATTATTATTATTATTATTATTATTATTATTATTACGAACTTCTTGGCGTGCGCTGGAGCTCAATGCTGATGTCTCCCCTACCCTCCCGATCCCCTACCTACCCTTCCCCCACCCGCGGAGGACAAATAGGTTTGGAGGAGGTGGGTTGATGCCTTCTCTACCCTCCCGTTTCCCGTTTCCCTACTTACCCCTACTTACGGCGATTATAAGGAATTCTGATGATGCTTTTTCAAGTTTTATGTTTTGTTGTTTCATTTCTTTTCGACAATGACTTGTTTACCAGTTTGAACAGTGTCAGATGTTAATCATGACTTGTCAGATTATCTCTGTGCCTCCTTGTTCTTTGTTCGAGAAATAAGTAGGCGAAAGGAATTTTACTGAATCTTAATTAGAAAACGTGATTTTATTAACTGGTTTTGATATACTTTGGAAATCATGGAAAGAGAGGCATGTTACGTCGTGTATGGCATGGCATGGTGAAAATACATGTGTTTTTTTGTAGGTTTATATATCTGTTAAGTATAATGATCTTTAAATATTAGTAAAAACTCACTTGTTCATTATTTTCATGGTCAGATTATACTTAAACCTAGATGATATCGCAGTGACATTATACAGTTGTAATTGGTCCTTGTTATTACCTTTTTCAGTCTATAGCAAACTTACTGTCTATTGACCACCTGCATTAGCGTGTATTCTCTCTTGACCAAGTAAATCAGCAACATCTGTGTAGCCTGAAGGGAGTAGTGCCGTCAGTGTACCTCATCCGGTGCACTGTAGGCGTTACTTAAGGTTCTTTGCAGCGTCCCTTCGGTCCCTAGCTGCAACCCCTTTTATTCCTTTTACTGTACCTCTGTTCGTATTCTGTTTCTTCCATCTGACTTTCCACCCTCTTATAACAATTGTTTCATAGTGCAGCTGCGAGGTTTTCCTCCTGTTACGCCTTTAAACCTTTCGACTATCAATTTCCGTTTCAGCACTGAATGACCTCATAGGTCCCAGCGCTTGGCCTTAGGCCAGAAATTTTATATTCCAACATCTGTGTGACGATTCAGATTCATAAAAAAAGAAGCTTTGAACACGAACGTTTGTAATTGCAACCAAAAGGTTATGTGACTGATTTCATGGGAACCGGTGACGCCATAAGGGATGTGCGCTTCGTTGCTCGAAACTCGTGCAACTTTTTAATTGCAATGACTCAGTATTGGCCCCGAAATATAGGGAAACGGTTTGTGAGTTAGGTGATTCCAAATGTTAGGGTTTCCGCTTCGTCATATGACAGTTTTGTGTGTGTTGGGAGTTAGCTGTTTTTGAGGGTTTGGAATTAGTATTGAAATTTGTTGTACATGGGTGTTTGACTATGTCAGCAGCATGTTAAATGTCGTAATGTGAATTCATTAGTCAGTTATAGGAAGCATAACTTTCATTTTATAAACAATTTAGAGAAATACGTATTTAGCACTAAACATGAAGCCTGTCGTGAAACTAATATTTTCTGTAAACAGAGACGTGAAAAGTTGAATAATTGAAAGGAATCTACCCTATTTTATATAATTAATTGTCAAATGACGTCATGTGAGGTTGGTTGCTGGTTCCAAGAAAATTACCCTTGTTATATAGTAAGCTGTATGGTGTTAAAACAAAATGAACAAGATGATATATTTTCTTTAAAAAAAACATAAAAAACTAAAAGTTAATATTTCTAAATACAAGAAACTTACAAATGACATCTTGTAAATGAGTTGTCAGTTCCTGTAAAATTACGAATACATTTAATGACAGTCGAATGTAAACATTACAGTGGATCACTGTAGACATTTTTCGGGTCGATTACCATAGTTTCAATGTCATTGCCATGTAATAAATGATTCAGTTAGGGTCATCAACTCCGTTCCATTTATTGAAATATCAGTAAAGGTCACCAAACGTTTATGTCAGTAGTAGCACCTAGCTTTCATAACTGATCACTCATCCAATTACTGTGTCAGTCATATTTTAATTGGATGCAGAATTCTCATTTGCTTACCTACTGTAGGTTCTAATTGCGTAATGTAACAACGTGTTAAAAAAATATAAGTTTCTAAAATGTGTTTGCTATTTTCTATTTCTTTGTAATTGAGTATTTTCTATAATTTCTACTTGTAAGTTGAAACGTTTTGTTTTTATGCGTATAGAGTGCAATTAATTATGTAATGCAGAAGAAAAAATTAGTTCTAAGTGCCTGCTCTATCTGCATAAGAGTAAACATTTTTATTTTTATTTTCTGGAAAATAAATAAAAGTGCGATTGAGCAGTAGGCTACATGCTCCCTGTAAAGAATCAAAGCTGCCTTTCTTTTATTTTACTTGTCGATAATCTTAATTTGATATCATTTTACCACTAGGGATACCCTTTACCTGTATTAATACCCCTTCATTGTTCATAGGACCCCTGTCGTTTAATCGAGATGATATATCTAAGAATAGCAGACAGTACCTCACGTGCGTGCCACGTAGTTTTCCTACAATGGCAAACAGTTTCACGGCATAGATGAGCAATTAAACCTAATTTCCTTTGATATATATCAAAGACGGATCTTACCTATGAGGCCGGAGAGAAAGCAATTTACGTGATTGCTGTTATTATGTGGTATTATCTTCCCAGAATTGTCATAAGCAGATTAACGCAACGATAAACAAACGGATCAGGGAGAAGACCTCTTATATGTATGGGGTGTTTTATATATATTAGATATTTATACTTATATGTATATGTATATGTATATGTATATGTATATATATATATATATATATATATATATATATATATATATATATATATATATATATATATATATATATATATATATCCTGGGTGTTTCTGAAATTAGAGGGCCCCCTCTACAGCATAAACTAAAACTGATATGGACAAAAACAAAACTAATTCAGAACAGGTATTTATTTAAGTTTCTCTCTGAGTATTTAATATTTTGTGTGGCCTCCATCTACCTGTACCACAGCCTGCATTCTTGAGGGGTATGATTTCAGCAAATCGCAAAAAAGCTGAGACTCAAACTCCATTTCCCTGAGTACTTCGGTCACCACTCTTCGCAGGTCGTCGAGGCTTGGTGTACCATCATAGTTCACTGTGCGCGCTTCAACACGATATAAGATACTACCAATGTTTTGACACACATTAAGGTCAGGGAGCTACCTGGAAATTCACTTGACGAGAAGAAATCGATACCACTGTTTCGAAGCAGCTCCTGTGTCTGAAGAGCCTTGAAACATGGTGCCTTATCATGCAAAAATGTGACTTCTTCAACAGATAACACATTTTCAGTGTCTTTGAGGAAAGGAAATACTCCACCAGTAAGCACAGTTTATCTGAAGTATTCGCCATTCCATGACTGTCCTTCTTTGATGATCCACATTAACTGTTTGGCTGTGAAACAGAGAAAAATTCCCAACACATTCAGGAAATTTCACAACTTGGCGATAGCGCACGTCATCGCTGATATCATCCAACTTTGCAGCCCAAATGATGTCATTTTTATGCTTTGGCTTCCTGACTGTGTAAATGAAGAATTCATCTGATGCAGCAACATGGAGAAAGTCAGCTTCATCCCAGTCTTTAAGAAATGAACCACAAAACCATGCATGGTCTTCTCTCTGTTGCTGAGTGATGTTGGGCTTGCTGATAACATGAAATGGCTTGATACCAGATTTTTTCAACTGACAGTAGACAGCACTATAACCTCTCTTCTTTCCCCTTTTTGTTATTAGTTCAAGCGCCAATTTACATAAAGACTTTCTTGGTCTACCCACTGCCTCAGCTATGATGTCTTTTGACTCCTGAGAAAGGACTTCAGGCCTTCCAAGATTCTCACTCTTTTCGCGATGACAGTCATATGGATTTTTGTTCCAGTTTCTTTTATCAAAGGATTCATCTCTTTTAATGTATTTAGCTATCCAGGAACGTGAAATGAAGGATGCGCCAGCATCCCTGGGCTCTCTGAAGGTTATACCCCGGATTCAGTCAATCCATCTAATTTCCTCCGAGTTGTTAGCCATGGCTGTATCTAACTCCGTCACTTAGTCTGAAAGTACAAGAAATGTAAAATGAAAAATAGCTTAATAGAAGCTTAAAATAATGTACTTGGAGATAGGCTGTAGCAGAAAACTTCATAACTTTCCATTTGTTCTGTGGAGGGGGCCTCTAACTTCCAAACACCGGTATATATATGTATGTATATATGCATGCAAGCGTGTATATATATATATATATATATATATATATATATATATATATACTTATATATATATATTTATATATATATATTTATTTATATATATATATATATATATATATATATATATATATATATATATATTTATATATATATATATATATATATATATATATATATATATATATATATATATATATATATATATATTTATTTATATATATATAATATATATATATATATATATATATATATATATATATATATATATATATATATATATATATATATATATATATATGCTATATATATATATATATAACTGAATTGAAAATATGGAACGTGATGAATATATAAATAAGACAAAATCCACGAAAGAAAGAGAAGCACTTTTCTCTTGCAAAAGCTTTTACTTGGAAAACTAAGTAAGGGACGACAGTATATAGGCCTATATGCAGCACTCCATTGTTTCTCTTTCCTTCGTGGATTTTGTCTTTATATATATATATATATATATATATATATATATATATATATATATATATATATATATATATATATATTATTATAATATATATATGTACATATATATATATATATATATATATATATATATATATATATATATATATATATATAATAATCTAAATAATTATTAGAAAGGGGGTTACGGAAATCATTGCATAACATTTCGTGACTCTCTCAGTGCTTGGTCAAAGTATTTGTTCTTCAGATAAGGATGGAATGGATCAAAGCAAAGTAGAAGAAATTTGGCAGCAATGGCAGAAGAGGCTATAGGCAATGAGTGGGAAGCAAGAGTTAGAAAGTCATGTAGCTGAGTGCCAAAGATGAGTATTAGTCGGCCCTTAGCTGCAACCTCTTTCATTTCTTTTACTGTACCTCCATTCTTATTCTCTTCTGTCTTACTTTCCACCCTCTCCTAACAATTGATTCGTTGTGCACTGCGAGGTTTTCCTCTGGTAACACCTTTAAAACCTTTTCCTGTTAATTTCCGTCTCAGCGCTGGCCTTTGGCCTAAAATCTTTATTCAATTCAATTCAGAGAAGCATTAGTGCTCTCTACAGTATGCTGTTCAAGGTAACCGTTCCCCCCTCTCGCAACCACTGGGAAACCGGTGGGTCACGCTTCGTAATGCAGGTAGAGAAAAGAACAGGGTGTTTGCATGTTTTAATTGTCATGCTTAGATAAAAACAGCAAAAGATTTTATTCAGTTTCTTAAAAGCAACTGTATTAGTCCTAACATTTCGAGACCTTGATCAAAAGTTAACTTCACCGAGTAGAATTCCCCCGAATTATAGGAGTTCATGCTTTAATCCTATCTGTTTGTGCTTGAATTAATCTAACTTTTAGTTTTCTGTAAAAGAAAACTATTGAGATGGCTATTTGTCTGTCCGTCCGCACTTTTTCTGTCCGCCCACAGACCTTAAAAACTACTGAGGCTAGAGGGCTGCAAATTGGTATGTTGGTCATCCACCCCCAATCATCAAACATAACAAATTGCGGACCACTAGCCTCATGAGTTTTTATTTTATTTAAGGTTAAAGTTAGCCATGATCGTGCGTCTGGCACCGCTATAGGTGCCAACAATACAGGCCACCAACGGGCCGTGGGTGAAGGTTTTATAGGTCACGGCTGAGAGTTTCATGGGTCGCGGCTAAGTGTTTGAGACAGCATTATACGCCGTACAGAAAACTCGATTGCGTCGAAGAAACTTCGGTTCATATTTTATTTGTTAAATATGAAAGCAGTGGCGGGACCCGCTTTTGCTGTAAGTACCTTATTATTCCGAACTCCGAACTCCTGCAGTTACTTCCTCCTACCTTTACGTGTATTGTTTGAGACAGGTTTTCTCTTGCATTTCCTCTGTACTCCAAAGAGTAGATTTGATCACTTGTCATCCTCTCTTCCTTCTCCCAACTTTCTCCCGATTTATCTGAGTCTTGTTAGTAATATTTATTTCTCTCTGCAAGAGACAAGCTCTTTTTAGATGGAACAATCTCGCTCACATGCTTTTCGAGGTAAATATCCTTGTCCTGCCACTTAGCTGAGTTCATAGAAATTGAAATCACTTCAGTTTATATTGCATTTTTTTTTCATATAGCTTTGGGAATCATCATCATCATCATTGTAGGCATCTTTTATTTGGTACGAGTTCTACAGTCAAAGGTTGCGAGATTCACAGTCTCATGTAAAAGGTACAGTACGTAAAATATCTTTCCTTCATTCTTTTACATGCTTCATTAAGCTATGGAAAACATAATGGTTACCCCAATGTAAGCAGGAACCCAAAAAGATCTTACGTAACCTGACTGCCAAAAATCTCATAATTACTTATACACCAAAAAATCCGTAGTTACTTATTCCGCGAGAGAGAGAGAGAGAGAGAGAGAGAGAGAGAGAGAGAGAGAGAGAGAGAGAGAGAGAGAGAGAGAGAGAGAGAGAGACTGCCTTAATGAGAAAATATTGTGATAGGACATTTTTACAAGGTAAAGACTTGGATAAATGGGAAAACTGGTAAAAATTACGATACAAAGAAACAGAAGAAAAATGGAGGTATAAAGATTAGACTTACATTGAAAAATACTATTCCGGTGATGGAAGAACAATAACAAAATGTAAAATTCGTGAAACAAAGGAAAAGAAAATTTGTTTTGAAGAGAAAAGCGTAGAAAATTAATTAAGAATAAACTTAAGTAGAGAATAATATTAATTGCAGGAACATACGAACATACCAAAAGGAATTGAGTTCCATGTCACTTGAATAAAAATCCCACTCTCCGTAAAATACAATCTCGGGATATAAAAAGATAACAGATGAAAAAATTATAAATTGAACATTACACAGAGAGAGGGGAAAATATAATTTAAAAAAGAAGTACCAATGTAGCATAAAGACCAGTAGACTCATTGTCTGCTTTTAAAACACACACACACACACACACACACACACACACACACACACACACACACACACACACACACACACACACACACAGACGCACAATTAGATATATAATTTATATGGTAGGTTCCATTTAGGTTTTTATCCTTTGGCATCAAAGACCTTTATTATAAGCTTTTATGAAATTCACACAATCAGTGAAATAATTCAGAAGAAAAAAATATAATGCCATTAAAAAAAAGATTTCTGATGACCTCTAAGGTTCAAGGTAATGCCACACTAAGGGCTTGGTCAAAGGAGAACGAGAGTAAGAGTAGGACGAAGAGTCAGTGTTATAGGAAGTGACTGATGTCGTTTGTTTTCTAAAGACGGGTAAGCAATGCGTGTGTGTGTGTGTGTGTGTGAGAGAGAGAGAGAGAGAGAGAGAGAGAGAGAGAGAGAGAGAGAGAGAGAGAGAGAATTTAAATGTAAAAGTAAATTCGTAAGTGAACTCATGAAAGAAACTACTAACGCTATGTAATAAAACCATTAAGCGCATAATCATTCGGTGGTAAGTATTGACCGAAAGAAACTATTTGTGAAGTAGCCTGTTGCATTGCTCGCTTTCCCGCGAATAATGCATTAAAAATTTAAAACGGATTGGTAATGTGTGAAAGTTTATGCATTTTTTTAATAATAATAATAATAATAATAATAATAATAATAATAATAATAATAATAATAATAATAATAATAAGTATATAGTTCAGAGAGAATTTTTGTTAGCGCGCATCCTATCGTTATGAGCTACATTGGGTGGTAAGCCCCCCCCCCCACGCAATATATCCGGCGGATATATGGGCCAGATAAGTACCTAAATGTGCTTAATAGGCACTCTAAGTAGCCAATGGCCTTCTGCAGAGCGAATAATCTAATTATAAAGTGGGAAGAAGGGGGAGAACACTGCCAGCTGGGAAAGAGAATGACAAGTGATTAACAATATGGCGCACAGAGGTTTCCAACAAATAACCAGGATCATACAACAGAGGTAATGTTATTGATGATATTTTAGTTACCTCGAAGGAAACAAAGTGGGTGAAAACTGAAATGTGTCCTGTATAAAACGCACACACACACATATATGTGTGTATGTATGTATGTTTGTATGTATGTATGTATATGTATGTATGTATATTATGTATATGTATGTATATATATATATATATATATATATATATATATATATATATATATATATATATATATATATATATATATATATATATATATATATTTTATATGTGTGTGTGTGTTTGTGTGTGTGTTGTGTGTGTGTGTGAATGTGTGTATGTTTGTTTGTCCACTATAGAAATCCGAACCACTTGACAGACCCAGACAGAATTTTGCACCGGCCTCTATGTCACTTCAGAAAGGTTTTTAACTCAAAATCTAACCCCTACCCCGTGACAGACATACAAGCACAGACAAAACAAATTAAATTTTCGTTTTTACATAACCTTTTCCTTCAGTGTTACTGGTTAATTCTCATTTTTTTCCTGACACTCCACCTTTTATTCCATGCGCTATCAGACGTATGGTTAACACACAACAATAAATCCATATCCCCTGGGCCTATAATGTAAATTTTTTATCAGAACTTACGTGAATTTTAATCATAACGTATAATTATTAATATGTGTTAAACATATACCTCACTGCTTGGTTATATTACTAAATTAAATATCTGTGGCTTCGTTACAAATCATATTCCATAGCTTTTAAATGAACCCAAACTTGCAGGTCCAAAGACTGTGTCCCTAAACACACACACACACACACACACACACACACACATGCCAGTTGTCTTCCTCATTTGTGCATGTGTAGTAGCTGCTAGCTCAACATGACATGCAAGATGTATGATGACAGTATTTTCTTTTTCTTTATTAGTTCAAATGCGAATTTCCTCATGAATTCGATCGTTTCTTCTGCGATTTTTACCTTCGGAATTCGTTATAGCAACTACTTTGTAACGTCATGATGGCGTATATCATTATAAAGTTGGGTTAAATGAGGTTTATGGGGATATTTTGCAACATCTCTTCACTACATACCTTATAGTCGACGCAGTTTAAGAATATCGGTCAGCCACGCCCACATCCTTCCTAAGCCACCCTGCCACCTGAGCCTGATCGCCTCCCCTCTTTCATGATATTACTCATATGGCAGACAGCGCTGTCCTTACCTTGAGCTGGACTCCTCTTCAGTCTCCGGATGGTTGGAGGGTGGGGGTTGCTTCCTTCTGGGGCCTACTACTCCTCCCTGGGATGAGCGAGTTGCACACACAGAGAGAGAGAGAGAGAGAGAATTACTATTTATGTTGTCGTAAAGAGGAAACTTTCAAAAGTATGTTGATAGAACAGTTGTACAAAAATAAGTAACAATTTACAGGTTTTAGAGCTGCCTGTTGCTGCAAGAGACAGAACTCCCCTCCCACACACACAACCACACCTGAGTGCGATTTGCAGAAGTATAATATTTTTTATTTATTGTCTTTGTTCAGTGGAGATGCTTTTTATTCTCTTCTGATAGAGGAACGTAACTTTCCCCTCCCCTTCCTCTTCCCCTTCCTTTCCCTTCTCTTCACCCTTTCCCCCCTCCCTTCTCCTCCCCTCTCCTCTTCTCTATTCCTCTCCTCTTCTCTATTCCCTCCTCTCCCCTCTCCTCTTCTCTATTCCCTCCTCTCTCCCCTACCCATAGACTGTCATTCAAAGTTTTTCCCAGGCAACGCTGGGTTGGTCAGTTAGTATGTATATATATATATATATATATATATATATATATATATATATATATATATATATATATATATATTATATATTTATATATATATATATATATATATATATATATATATATATATATATATTATATATTTATATATATATATATATATATATATATATATATTATATATTTATATATATATATATATATATATATATATATATATATATATATATTATATATTTATATATATATATATATATATATATATATATATATATATATTATATATTTATATATATATATATATATATATATATATATATATATATATATATATATTATATATTTTATATATATATATATATATATATATATATATATTATATATTTATATATATATATATATATATATATATATATATATATATATATATATATATATATACACATGTATATATATATACATATTATATATATATTGTGTATGTGTGTGTTATATATATCTATATATATGAGGCGGTTAGTTGCAGAGGAGGGTATTCACCACTTTTCTCGGTTTTGGGTTTTGTATATTATTTTATTGTCCAATCCTCCTAGTTTCTGAAAACGCATCACAAACCCTTCCCTGACATCGGCAAAATGGTCGAAGATGGCTTCGAGTAAGGTTATCTATTCGCATCTAGCGAATGGCGCCGGACAAGCGTCTGCAAGTGCAAGTCAGTGAGAGGTATTCACCACCCACACCGCTTCGCTCAGTGCTCACAGGCTGGCAGCGAGTAGCCAATGGGGGCGCGTCTTACTGTTTCGCTGCTCTCTCGGCCAATCAGCAGTGCTCTAGCGTTCCATGCGGAGGCTTCCCGGCATTCTGTCCCTTTAACCCTTCTGCTCTGTTAAATTGTAGTAACACCTATTCTGTTCCAGGTCAAAATAGACTAGTCTCATAATTTGTGACAGTTCTTCGCCATACAATGTACTTTATTGATTACTTTGCATGCCCAGGGTCTAGTACGAGGAACTGACTGTCAATCAGACCCCACACCTAGCCCTCCCAGCCACCCTACCTTATTGAAGACTAAGATTTAGTTAAAATTATTACATTTGAATATTGCAACCCCATGCTGCTTACATGTAGTTTTTTGGCAGACGGAACAAATTGTTGTTACTTTGTTGTCATTTTTGCACATATAGCAACGCCGTCTCTTTATAGCTCTTTCCTAAGTTTGAGCATGGTCAGTATTTATAGTTGGTCTTGCCATTTCAGCAACTCACCTGGCATTTGGCGTCCTAGGCAAAGATACCCTTGAGGATAATAGTGGTTGGATTAAGGCCAGTCCAAGCTCATGAAGAAAAATTCTTCTTTTGAAGGTAGCTTTTGCCCTCCAGTTAGGTTGTACTATATTCCAAAGTACAAAAGCATCGTATGCAGACACATCCATAATGTTACCAAACAAAGCCATAGGCTATCTCTTTGTTTGACGCTTTGACCTATAAGTTGCCACAAGTTTGTCTAAATTATCCACTCCCCCTTTAGTTGAATTGTAAAACTCAATTATGTCTGGTTTCTTTTCTTCTTTCTCCATGTAAGTAACACAATCATGCATGTTACTTAACAATACTAGTTTTCCCTTTTCTTGGGCAATATGAAATAATGATATTGTCCTCATGGTATCCTGCAAGAGTGGAATATCTGGTCCTTCCTTTAGTGTGACAGAATTCTATTGGGACTTCTAGCCGATTTTTCCTGACAGTTCGAACAATAGTTTGCTTACAAACTTTCAGTTCCTTAGCTAAATTTAAGCTACAGAAAAAGTTGTCACAGGTCACATTTCTACCTTTGAGGCCTTCTTTACGCCTAGTGTAAACTTCAGTATTCCAAAGATAACTAGTCTCTTCATCACATGCTGCCCAAATCTTTATCCCATATCTATCAGGTTTTGATGGAGTGTACTGCCTAAATGGGCATTTTCCGCTAAAAGGAACCAGTTGCTCATCTATAGCAACAGTTGACGATATATTATATATACATCGGAGGGAGTCTCTCCACCCAAGTATTCCAAATATCTCTAATAGGAGCAAGCTTGTCATTGGATCTCCTTCGTGCTCTGGTTTCTTTATCATCAAATCTAATGAACTTAGAATATAGGACGTCCATATGTGTCATCCCAAAGACTACTAAGTGACACTCCATGAGACTTACAAACTCCTGCTCGAAGCCGTAATCCATAAAATGCCTTTAGATCATCTAGGCTAATGATACTTCCTGTGCTCAACACACGATTAGCTTCTTTGTTTGTCATTTCCAAAATTATATTGAATATTTTTGGAGTTATGAATAATACAAATGCAGATAGTATATATGATATTCTTGATGCTGAATAACGAGTTTGATCAATAATATTTTTTGCAGTTTTCCTACCCGATGGCATATTTGGTCTCTCTGCAAACCATACGATATTTCCTTTTTTAGATGTGAAACTTATACTGGAAGATGGCTGTTCTTCACCCCCACTGCCAGTATCAATATTTCCCTTTCTGGATGTGGAATTCAGACTGGAAGATGGCTGTTCTTCGTCTTCATAGTCAGTGTCACTTTCACCATCACCACTTTCTTAAGATATACAGTCACTTCCTTCATCGGCATTATCCCGCCCATAAAACTTGACTACAGGAAAAGCAGTGGAATCTCTGGAACACGAAAGAAATTGTTTGTTATTGCGTCCAAAAAATGTGACATTGACTTTCACCTGACTTTTCATCTGATAGTTCAATATGATGCCGTGTATTTCTCTTAACAGTTTTTTCCTCCGAATCATTATAGTTCAAATAAAACAATGCTACAATAAGTGAAAGACTTACTTATCCATGGTTGTAGAACTTCACTGGGGAAGATTTCTGAACCTCCTTCTACTTCACTACTTAAAACTTGTAAACAAAAGAAATCGATTTGCTGTTAATATAATGATTAAAGAAAACACGGATACCAAAATGTGAATGGGTAACTTCAATAATAATAAAATTGTTATTACAGTCAGTGAATAACTACGAACAAATATAGTAAAAAGTAGGTGTGGGTCAGTTTTGACCCGAACAGAATAGATGTTACTTTTTTTTGTTACACATTAACTACTGGGACTAAATTTACCAAACTTAGGGAACATAATACCCACTTAAAGTCAGGAAAAGTCAAGGGGAATAAATCTTCAATCTTAAAAAATAAGAGAGATATGCTCATGCAAAATCGCTTCCGGTCAAAAAAGACCCCTAACAGAGCAGAAGGGTTAAACTAAACGCGGTTGGTTGTGTAGAGTGCCTTCTCCGTGTTTTTCGGCAATTCCTCTGTAATTTTGTGATTATTATCATTATCACAGTCATCAAAAATAATCATAATTATTATTATTATTATGCAGGGTATAATATTGTGCAGTGTGTATTAATAATAACTTTGTTACCATTGAATAGTATTGTTATTTAATCAGTAAAAAAAATTAATACTAAAGAATTTAATCACCCTTGTTCAAGTAAAAAATACCAGAGAATGTTCACCTGCTGTTGGTGGTTTGTTATACCAGAGAGTGTTCACCTGCTGTTGGTTGTTTGTTTAAAACGAATAATATTGCTTAACAAGCATAGTGCGAAACCGACATGATGCCACAGATGGTTAGACCCATAGTTAGTAAGCTGGGAAGCGATGCAGAGCATCGGTTTCACGACGCACAAGATGTCTGAATCAGACATGTTGTTTTTCAGCCATATTCAGCAATCTGAACAGCTGCAGGCCCCTTTTGGGTAGCTGGCTGAACAGAGCGTCTTTGCTAGTGGATAGAGATTCATTTTTTATCTCGGGGTCTAACGGCCGAAGTTACTTGAAAAAGATGTAGTAGTGTGGGTGGACCCGGGAATGCTATTGGGGAAGAGAGGGAGGCAGTGAAAAAACAATACTATTGCATGATTGTTAGATAATAGGCGTTATGAAAGCCAACACACATTAATGTCCTCTCGTCAGTGAAGCTTAGTGTGCGTGCGGAAGAAAGGCAACAGCTGGTCGGTTCCCAAGGTCATTGACCTTTAGCTCAGGCTCTTTGGGCACATTTGTTGCCGGGTGTATTATTACTGTTTTGCACGTCATTGAGTGCATAATAGTATTAAAATGATTGTAATAATGCTAGGTAGGAAAATAAAACTCGAAACTTTAAAACAATTATTTTATTTTATATCGATTTTTCGGTAGCAACCAATTTTTTTTTTCGTGGCACTCTTAGGGGCGCGCGTACGCGGGCAACTTGACACAGTTGCATTATTGGCGTTCGAAATGAATGTATAATGATACATTTTAGGAATATAACTAAATTTAAAGTGGTTTTAAGCTGTAAATAAACACATTAAGAATATTTTTGCGCATATTACGCACACGCGCGCGCGCACCAAACTGTTGAAAATTTTGTGTGTATTAGTTACACTTAATTCGTATAAAACTTTTTTTTTTTTTTTTTTTTTTTTTTTTTTTTTTCTAGGAAATGAAGGTAAATCTGAGCAATAGTTCCGCATCACTTTCGGAAGTTAAAACTTAAGAAATCGCTCAAAAACGCTTTTTTTTTTTTGTTGCTGTATCAATAAAACTGTGGGGAAACCCTTTTAACCATCCAACAATCTTGGGGGACCACATGTGGGAACCGGGGGTTTTGGGTGGGGGAGACAGATTGGGAAAATCAGTAAAATTAGTAAAATATCAGTTGAGAACGTAAATGAAACGCCGTGGCGGAACGCTGCTTCGCAGCTTATCCGCATTTTTTAAGATTCTTGGCAAGCTTGTATGATTCTGGCAAGCAGTAATATCTGTATTCAGTGTAGTATATTGTAGGTCGTTGGGGCTCCGCCCCCACAACCCCCTGTCATTGTATTTCCGGTCACCAAAGGAATTTATAACAGCACGTACGTGGTGAGTAATGTAAATATATAAAGTCAGAAAAATTTGAATTTTTGTTGCTTACCTTAGGCACAAGGAGGATATAATTCAGCAGCCGCTTTACAGAAAAAATGAAGGCGTCTAGTAGGGTTCGGATGATGCAACTAAAAGTATGCCACGCTTAAATACCCTACAAAATGGGCCTGTCGTCGACCATACTTTGGGACCAAATTCTTAGTGTCCCGCCAGTGCCTCTCGATACGATTTGTATGTGCTCCTGTTTTGGGATCAACAAAATTAAGGCTGTGGTTCACCTTCAAATGCTGGTACCCTTCTGAACTTAGACAGTCGTATGCCTTCCAGCAGTCAGAGATTACGGTTGTTCCTTGCTCAATGTAGTCATGAATAATGGCCAGCAATGTCTGCGAAGTGCGGTCACTTACAGGAACCATAAAAAATTCACGAGTTTCACGACAAATCCCCCCAAAAACCCACTGTCCCTCCACCACGCGACCTACATTATATTTTCTTTTTCCAAATTTGGACTCATCAATTTCTACAATTTTCCCTTCACCAATTTTCTTACTTCTCTTAAAAACCCAATCAACACACACCTCGCGACAAAAGGAAGACCAATTATTTATGGCGTGATCAGATAAATCGAGTTCATGTCTTGCACATTTGTAGGAAAACCAATCTTGGCAGAACAGCACCACAAATTTTAAAATTGTCTCAATATCTAAATGTGACTTATCAAACCACGTGCCCTTGAAGAGGGACACAAAAAAATTACACCGACGTCTCCGCTTATGTCCGCGAACCACAGACTTGTCACACCGAAACCCCTTTTTCTTCAAATCAACTCTGCACACACCATTACACTCAGGACACAATTTTTCATTTAAAATTAAACCATGAATTTGTGAATATTCCACAAGCTTGGCTATATTTGCTGTATAAATAGCGCAAAACTGTCCATAACTGACAAAACACTCGCTACAGGCTAACACTTCCGACAAGGAATCCGGTTGAGTTACACGAGAAAGGCCAGCTTCATCCATCATCCATGTTACCTAATGGACTTTGCAATGCAGACTGAGCACCGGAAAAAAAGATGGCTAACCTTTCTGGAAAATTATATTCTTCCGCGACGAGAAACAAAAGAAAATCAAAAGCGTTTAGTACAGACCCTCTGATTGGCTATAGTGACGTAATGACTCGCGTAATTGGTTACTTTGTCAAAAAAGACAGGTGATTGGTTTTCAGTCTTTCAGAACGACATTCTTAGGAGGACTTTTGTATGTTATGCGTTCAGTTTACAAACAGCAGCACACCGACATCATCATTTTTGGACTTTGTTTTTGACCGAATCAT
>NC_089742.1:25877104-25889604 GCF_040412425.1 Macrobrachium rosenbergii | reverse complement strand
AAAAAAAATCGGTAGTGGGCCTCTGAATTAAGAAAAAAAAAACTAAAATGCACTATTACATTTTCAAAGGACGGAAGCAAGAAGTGCACAGGCCTGCCTCTTGGAACGCTGAGAATGAAAGGATGGAAACATAGATTGGCAATTAGTTTAGATTAAATCGGTTATATGCCAACACGGGCCCTTGCCTAAATGCAGCTCGTAAGAGTGGTAGGATGTTTTAAGTTTACGGATGGTCGAAATTGAGCGTTCAGTTACTTTGTATTTTCTTCACAGAAGACTCACTTTGCAATATCAACGCTCAGCTAATAGTAGAGTATTAGTTGTGGGAAAAACTACTCTCCTTTTGCTTTCTCAGAGAGCATAGAGTATCACGATGTTTTGATATATGATTATAATGAACAGTTGAGATTAGGTTATCTTAACGTTTTCCAGACAGAAGTTAAAAATACATTTTTAAATTTGTATTTTACCCCAAAGTAAGTAGAAATCGTCTTATGAAAGGTATTGCGGATCCTTTAATATCGATGTTCAATTCTTCTGTGAATTTTTTTTTTAATTGGGTAAATAAATTTATTTTCTTATCTGTCTATTTTTTATTCGTTCGACTTTCACGTTTGATCCTTCTTTCATCACTATTTACCGTTCTGTTCTGTACAGGCTACCATTTCAGTTGATGGTATTATAGGGTCGTCTCATACAGTTGTCAGAATTATGCGAAAAAAATTGTTACCAAAAGCATTGAATTACTGCTGTTAATGTATACTTCAGGCTAATAAACTGCATATACATTTAGTTGTGAAAGATGTAAAGTGCGGATGAAATTTGAAATTTTCAGTCCACTTCAGGCTAATAAACTGCTTATAGATTTAGTTGTGAAAGATCTAAAGTGCGGATGAAATTTGGAATTCTGAGTCAATGACTTGAATCCTCCCCCCGTCGTAGGGGGTTATTGCCGTCATTGCACCTCACGGGGTGCACTGTGGGCATTACTAAAGGTTCTTTGCAGCGTCCCCTAGCTGCAACCTCTTTCATTCCTTTTACTATACCTCCATTCATATGATCTTTCTTCCATCTTGCTATCCACCCTCTACTAACAACTATTTCATGGTGCAACTGCGAGGTTTTCCTCCTGTTAACGTTTCAGACCTACCTACTCTCATTTTCCTTTCCATCGCTGAATGACCTCATAGGCCCCAGTGCTTGGCCTTTGGCCTAAACTCTATATTCCACTCCATGACTCGAATCCCCTTCAAATGGAAACTAGCTTAGCATGCTAATGTTAACGGGAAAACTTCAGCCTCCTTCAGTTCTTTTTGTTAATCGGGAATAACATCAATGTGAAGAGCAAAGAAAGTCTCTAGTGGAAAAGAGAAAGCGCGAGAGCGAAAGAGAACCACATATTTTCTAAAGCTATGGGGAATAACGCTCACGCTGGCACCTGTGCCCACATACAAACACAAAACACACAGACATATATAAATGTATGTGTATGTGTAGTGTGTGTGTACACACACACACACACACACACACACACACACACACACACACATATATATATATATATATATATATATATATATATATATATATATATATATATATATATATATATATATATATAGTCTGCCGTAATCGTGTTAATAGGGGTTATCGCTGATCGTAAAGAGAGAGAGAGAGAGAGAGAGAGAGAATGAATCATGTTTGCCTTATTCGTGCTAAAGGAGTAATGGCTGATCGTAAATTATGCCAGACTTAATTAACTTGGTCGTGTATCTCTATATCTCTTGAGTCCAATGGATTATTAACTTCTGATTTCGAAGGAATTTTTCAGGTTTCAGCTAAGTTGGCCGAATCCCCGAAAGTTGTAGTGAAGATTAATTTTTAAAAATTAAAAGAGCTAAATTCAACATTTGCTTCGTTTGCAGACGCTCAGTAATTTATACTGATCGAGGAATTTCATTTTGTGTAAACGCGTCGTTATCTTTAAGTCTGTACGGTTTTTATGAGGGTGATATGTTTACTGTATTGATATTCAGATGAACGACCTTTAATAATGATAATAATAATAATAATAATCTTTATACAGAATTCGATAACTGCTCTAGTAATTTCAGCTCATATCCTGATGATATTCATTACCTTTTATTTTAAATCTCTGTAAATGTACCTTTCTTATTTTCAGTGCCGAATATCCGTTCATACACACACACACACACACACACACACACACACACACGAAAAAAATAACCAAAAGTTCCAGGAACACATCAGTGAAGAACTTCATATATTGTATTTTTCTTCCCCTGTTGTCTGAGAATAAGCTGTGGAGATCAACCAGGTATCCTTGAACCCCATAAATTAAGTCGTGCCTTGCGGGTTAAAGTCCTGGTTACCTAAATTAAATATTGCCTTAAGGCTAACTGAGTCGATCAGTTTGAAAAAGACCTGGAATTATATTCTTTGTTATGGTCTTCTTGAATAATATTGAAGGGACTGGAAATACAGGACAAGTGGGCCATTTCTGAACTTAGGACACATTTTGAAAGGCATAAAATCATTTCGTTAACTTTCCATAGAAATGGAAGGATGGAGATGTGCCATTAATTGTTGAAAGGGTTAGGGTTGGGGGATGTTCTATTTTGGCTTATCTGGAAATATGTCCCCTCTACATTAACGAGAGAGAGAGAGAGAGAGAGAGAGAGAGAGAGAGAGAGAGAGAGAGAGAGAGAGAGAGAGAGAGGAAAAATGGTTAATAGGAAAAGCACACCTGCAGTTTCATCACTTTTAACCTGGAAACATGGAATGGAATCCACAACTAATTTATGCCAGAGACATGGAAATTACCAGGAAATGCGAGAGACAAGAGTTACTCAAGGGAAAATACCACCAAAATGTACAAGATCATACGGTCCTATTCATGGCAGTTTCTCTGTTGTGTGACATTTTCTGGTACAAGAACGGAAATAACCTTTGTTTTGTCACGGCATCAACTTCGTCCAATACAAAACGGCTGGACTAAGGAAAATATTTTGGAAGAGCGGAGCCGCCCCCCAAAAAAAAAAAAAAAAAAATGAGCCTACCTCGTATAGCACAAATGAAATTCAGGCTTGTAACAATTCTGAAAGATATAATGCCGAGAGAGGCGATAAAACTATACCTGCAAGGAAAAAAGGAGAGGAAAAATATCAAAACAAAAGGGAAAGGAATAATACTCCAACAATTACAACGGACGTAAAAGAAAATAAACTAATCCGGTTTTTGTTGCGCTGTTCAAGTTCTATTAATTTTCTGCTTACGCCGGAAAATAAAGTATTTTGTTAAGCTGAAACACACCCAATGAATGTCCAGCTGGAATAACATCGTCTCCTTTTTCTCTCCTCATTTTTTCATTAAGGTTAACCTCGTTGCTGTGACATCCGCCGTTATTTTCAGGGGTTCCAGTTCGTAAAAGACCGAATTGGCTTTGCCTTTCCTTTGTGCAGTGTTTTTGCCGGCCATGATTATTTGCCTCTTCCTGAGTAATTGAAAGGCAAGAGTATTATCTGTATCTTTCAGTTCTACGTACAACTGATTCCTCTGTTAATTTTTCATATATTATGACTGTTTGTGAAGGGAAAACAAAAGAGTAAGAAATTCAGAGCTAAACATTGATGGGAAATGAAAAATTATTTAATAAAGTAGTCAGAATTATAGCCTGTAACAATGGGGTGAGTCTGTCTTTGTATTGAAATTTAAATATAGCACTAAGATAGAAGCCAGATCTGAGCAGTAGATCGTATGACAGGTTTTTCTTTTATTTTTTACTTAATAGCTGATGTAAAAAAAAAAAACTTGTTTTCTAAATGCAAAGCCCAATGGGGTGAAGCCGAATAGCTTTAAAAAGAAAATAATAAAAAAAAGAGTAAGTGGAAGGAAATATGAAAATGACGGAATGGATTATATAGAATTTCTATATACCTGATGTGACAAAATGAATTAATGGTGTCAAAATACGATATCCCATTATACAGAAGCAGAGTAGGGAAATTAAATTATGCAGGCTCTCAATTGCAGGTGTGACCTATTTTGAATATGCTGAATTTCAACGGACCCTAAGAGGATTGACTTCATTATGATGAAAGGGAAGCAAAAGAATTAATAGAAATAAATCTTACACTGATATATACTTAAATATGAATAGGTACGACTATATTACCAGGTCCCCATTCAGATACTATTTAAGACTTCAAGTTCATAAAGATTGATAATTAGGTGTCAAAGTTATTGTCGCTTATCTAATGTCAATAACTGAAACCGTTTTGTATTTAATTGTCTCGTTGGTTAGAGTTATTTGAAATATCATAAGTTTGATTATTCTCTCTCTCTCTCTCTCTCTCTCTCTCTCTCTCTCTCTCTCTCTCTCTCTCTCAGTGATTCTAATTATTCAATAAATATTAAAGTCAAATAATGTTCCAGCTTTTAAAATAAATCCTTGTTTAATTATTTTCATGCTATTTGCCATATAAAAGCGCGAATCTGTCTGTCTAATATATATATATATATATGTGTGTGTGTGTATATATAATTATATATATATATATATATATATATATATATATATATATATATATATATATATATATATATACACATATATGCATACATATAAAATTCATACGAATTTTTGTCACTTACTCAATCGTTACGTTTTGTATACGCAAATGTTAAGCCACAAACATCGTTTGATATCGAGTTCACTATTCCTTGGGTATTAGTTATTCCGAAGTATAGTGAATTCCATATTAAACGATATTCGTTACTTTATAATATATATATATATATATATATATATATATATATATATATATATATATATATACATACATACATATACATACACACATATATATATGTATATACACATATACATATACATATATATATATATATATATATATATATATATATATATATATATATATATATATATATATATATATATATATATATATATATGTATACACACACACGCAGAAAGAGAGAGTAAATATAACTGATGCCAGGTAAAGAGCCCTCAGTTGATAAACCAAACATGGGAAGAATGCAAAGATTGGCAGCGAAGCTTCTACGACGTAATATTCTTCCTTGGTGACCCAGTGAAAATACCACTCGGGGCCCCTGATTGCTCTTTGTTGACTCTGCAGGAAGCACAATCTCCTGAACTAACACTCGCGCCTCCAAGATGCAGTTGACGTTACTACTGAGGATTCCCCTGGAAGGAGATTCGAGGCCACCAATGCTCCTTCAGGACTCCTCGAGTCCTTTTTGGTTTGAATTTGGATTCTTCTTGTCGTGCTTGATTCTGTTTTATTGTTAGTATTATTATTTTTATTATGAGGAGCAACAAACGGAAAGTAAATGACAAGAAGTGTGGATGATCAGACGTAAAAATAGCTAAGTGTTAATATAACCTGTAGGTTGTAAGTACAGATGTGGTAATGACTGGACCTCTTACTGACCATGTTACAGATTGAGGAGAGAGAGAGAGAGAGAGAGAGAGAGAGAGAGAGAGAGAGAGAGAGAGAGAGAGAGAGAGAGAGAGAGAGAGAGAGACTTCCACTTACATTTAGCGCTTATTCCATTTACGACAGATACAAATTTTAAGTAATGCTAAAGAATGCTAGTTTTCCCAACAAACCAGCTGATCAAAACTGTATATTTATAAAAGTATATGAAGTTTGAATGAACGTGATGAGTGTATTAATTATCGTTCCCTTGGAATATCCTGCGTATTCGTAACTGGTAGGTCATGTGGAAAAATTCACAAATAATGCAGCCCCAAAAATGATGCCTAATGTAGTAATTTTGCCGTAAAATTCGTACTATCACTGCCATTACCTTTATACACACTTGTTTTTCTTTCTGAATGATTAACTTCTTGCTTACTTCCTACAAGCGTGATAACCAGGAGATACGTAAACTTTGTGAGTGCTCGGTATTACTTGCAGAGAATTTCAGTAATCAAAATTAAAATGTTCATTAAAAGGCTTAGTTATTAAAATGCTAACATTAATAGAAGCGGAACTAGGTGGCGAATCTGTCTGGTAAAAGAAAAGGAAAAACAGTATTTAACAAATAACAGATAGATTGAAGTTACTTTAATGAAATTACCCAATATTTTCAGAAGAAGAAGAAGAATACGCAGTAGCATAAAAACCACAAATTAAGAAAAATTTATGACACATCTACCCACTGAAGTATAGGTAGATGTAATAGAGTTGCCTATTATTAAGACAAGATGAACATTTAAATATAAGTGAATTTAATAGCATTATCTAATGTTAAGACGAGAAAAACACTAGAGTAAAGGCACATGTAATAACTTTACCTAATGTGTGTAGAGAAGATGGAGGAGGAGGGGGAGGAGGAGGAGTAATAGCAAGAAGAAGAAGAAGAAGAAGCAGCAGCAGATCACGTCGGAGCACTTTGCATTCTGAAGCAGCGCGAGACTGGGTGCGAGGGGGCCGCTGGAAATCATATTTTTGACATCAAACGAACCCTTATGCAAATGTTGCTGCTACGAGGCTCTCGTCGGTTAAAGAAACGCTCCGGCATTCAGAATGAGCGCAACGCGAAGCAGATGGTGCAAAAATTTAATATACTAAACATCCGTCTTTATAAATATATTACAGCGGAACAAGCTGCCCATAGAGCAGATAACAGCACCAATTTTTCATTATCATTATTCTGTTAGTTTTCGGACCCCATTATATTGCAGTGCACCTCTCAGCACACAGTTAATTTACTTAGTTGCCGGATTTTTTTCTACGAGGCAGGTGCGTTACAACTAGTAACTAGGGTATAGCAAATGGGTTGAATTGTAGGGAATAAATGCAGAATATATGAAATACTGACCATTCATTTTTAAATTTTTATTGGGTGGTTGATGGGGAGCAGGGATGGGGGTGGTGGGCGGTGTATGGGTGAATAGAGCAAGAGTGTGAGGGAGTTGGGCAGCTGAGGAAGGGAGATACCGACAAAAAGAATAAATATCCGTGAGTCAAGGTGACCTTAGAAAGTGTTCCCGTAATTCGGACTAAAGGCGGTATATATACTCTTTATCTGGTTGCAGACTGCTCAAATGGTAGAAGACGGCAGAACGCGTGCGCTACAAAGTGCAGACTAATGTACATTACTTGCTGCAAAATGCAAGATATCAACGGAAAAATTCACAGCTGGGTGAAGCAAATCAGCCGTCGTGCTTCAGATCTTGAATGTAACAGAAAGGTAGAATATCAAAAGTAGTCATGAAGCAATTTGCTTGGAACTTAATATATTATTTAATGCTGAAGTGTGCCACTACTCATAATTGACTTCGACAATGCTTATTCCCAGAGAGTCCCTCCTGAGAAAGCAAAACATACTTGTAGGCAGATTTTCTCTCTTATTCCATTCTTAGGTTCAAAAGACAGAGATTGCATGAAGGAATCTCAGCAGAGAACTGTCATTTTACCCTTAATATGCTTGCTACACTCGTAACGACACAAGAACTCATAGGAGTAAATATGACAAAAAAAAAAAAATCTTTTTTTTCGTTTAATGCAATAAGCAAGACAAATCCAAGCCATCTTTAAGCAGACGTCAGGTGATTTCAGTAATCTGAACAAATTGTTTTCCAAGAATAATAATAATAATAATAATAATAATAATAATAATAATAATAATAATAATAATAATAATAATAATAATAATAATAATAATAATACCCGTAGAAATAGCAGTAATGGCATAGTAGCAGTAGAAGTGAACATATTTTCATCGCTTGGTCCTGTTATGTTTTTCTACAACGAGGTAGTCTCAAAGGTTTTGTTCATTTGTATGAGATCTCTGTATCGGGTGTTCGTGACTTCCCTTGAAATGCGTGGGGGATAGTAACAAGTCTTCTAGTTTTGTGTGCATTTAGAAGAGCTGTTTGTATTGCAATACGGCTTTTATTTTATTGATGAAATGTTTAAGAGTACTATCACGGTGTACAATGTTGTATTTTTAGCGGAGATCTGTGATCTATAACTTTTTTTGGTGAAGTGAAGAGGGTGGGAATTGTTTTATCCCACCTGTTAGATTATGGTTTTTGTTTTAGCGGACGTAACTTTTGACAATACTCACTGTGGAAGAGAGCTCTCACAGTCGGTGATTTTGGTTCCTTTGAAACCTGTCCACTGTATTTTTGTTATGCACATCGGCAAAATGATGAAAGATGGCTCACTGGTCAAGAGTATACTGAAGACGTCATAGAATAGTTGGTGTATTAGCGACATACAATTTTTGCTTTAAACAAACAGGTTTACTTACAAGATTCGGCAGTCCATGGGATTGTGCGGTTTTTAATAATAAGGGATGACATCAAGAAATCTTTTGGTTCATTGTGTTTGGGGGGGGTGGGGGGCGGAGTCGGTCCTTGAGCGTAAAGCCTACCCTACTTAAGCTGGTGCTGTATTGGTTGTGATAGATGGTAATTATATGTTGTCTGTAGTTCAAGCTGTTTATTTCTTTTGAATTTATAGTGTTGTACCCATTTAGCTTTCTCTCGGTGTAAACCTTCATCATTTGGACTTAGTTGTTGTTGTTGGTTAGATGACTGAAAGACGTGTTTGTGTGCGTGTGTGTTTGTGAGAGAGAGAGAGAGAGAGAGAGAGAGAGAGAGAGAGAGAGAGAGAGAGAGAGAGAGAGAGAGAGGGGGAGGGGGCGGGTCAATTACTGCAGGAAATACGTTGAGCATTTATGAACCTTGCTGTATTCACCTTTGGCATTAAAACTTCTTTCCACTTTTATTTGTTCACCCGTTTCTAGGTCTCCACCTGTCTCTCTCTGCTGTCAATTTATTAGATTTTATAACTGAAACAAATCCTGGCGTTTCCACTTCACAACTAGGCTGGATTTTCTGGATATAAATATACGTTGCGACTTTCTTTTCAGCGTGTGTAATTTCAGTCTTTCCAACATTTTTTTATTTTGTTGAATAGATGATTTCTTTATTCTTTTATATTGCGTCGTATGCTTTACCCCTTAGTTTATGGCAATTTTTATTGTCTAATTGTATTCTTCTGCTATCGTTTTTGCTTTTATTTTTCAACAATTATGCGGGGTTTAGTTTTACAATTTTTATCATTTATCTTCTCTTCCTCTGTCTCATTCCTTTCTCTCTCATTGATTTCTGTTAGTATTTTATTTCTTTCTTGCATCCTGTTCATTGAGAATTGTTGATGAATGATTGGAAATAAAGTAGTCAGTCATTGTGGGTTGAGAAATTATAAGCCATTGGCGAAAATAATTGCCTCTTGAAAACCCTGCTCTGAGAGAGGGGCTTAGTATAAGGGATGAATGTGTCTTTATCTCATAAAATAAAGGAGCACTACTGCTATCTGCTCCAAACATTAACGGTGTGATGCAAGCGGCAGTGGGGCACAAGGAGACCAGAGCCAAATAGAATACACGAAGAAAATCATGACCACCATCGAGAATGACTTTGAGTTATTATTTTTAAGTAGTTTAGTTCTGTTCTATCCGTATAGAATTATGTATTGTGATTATCTCTTAAGTCTTTTAGTGATCTCATAATTATTGCTTGCTTCTGTACATTCATAATCATCCACTGATTGTTGGTAACAGGAAGTCTCCCTTAAAAGAAAATATTTGGAGTCAGTTTAGAATTTTGATTCATCTGCCTAGTGATCAAGCCATTGCACCCTGTTGCCTGAAGGGAATTTGCATTTTGACCGAAGGGAGTTCAATGCCAGAGTTTACAGTTCCCGCTCTTCTTTGTTATTACGATTTTACTTCATTTTGAATTGTGTCATTTCTAGCTGGCAACGTTGTAAATCCCTTGGGTGCGCGAAGTTACACAAATATATATCTGTCCCCAAGTAGTTTATCTACTTAAATAGTTTTTTATGCTTTTCGTTTTACTTAATAATTAAATGTTCTCCTGCGACCCATAAATCATTCTTTTTTATTTCAGAAAATAAATTTTAAGTGTTATCAGAAACCAAACAGTGTGGAGGTGGTTATAAGAGTCAAAATGAACCAAGGGGAATCGCTGAAAGAGTAAGATGAAAACTCCCTTGAAAATGTAATATAAAAACATTTTTCTACTGAATATCAGTTGGCTTAGTAATATTTTCTGTTGACAATAGGCAAATTGCAGTTCCTAGCAGTTTTCCTCCACCGAAAGGACACACAATTACCAATGTTGAATCCGTATTCGGAAAAAAAAACTACATAAAAATCCAATATCTCTGTAGACATTGGGAGAGACTTTGACATTATAGCGGCCCTTTTTCTTTTTCAACAAATTTCACTATCAATTATCAGATTCATTGATACAGATTCCTA
This sequence comes from Macrobrachium rosenbergii, assembly GCF_040412425.1. Classification (NCBI taxonomy): domain Eukaryota; kingdom Metazoa; phylum Arthropoda; class Malacostraca; order Decapoda; family Palaemonidae; genus Macrobrachium; species Macrobrachium rosenbergii. Next base: position 25,879,233 of record NC_089742.1, on the reverse strand, counting down.
CATACAATTTACTCTGAGATATCCTGTTATAGAACCTACCCTTAAAGGGCGTATCAACCGTTTCTCATTGAAAACTTTCACAGGTTTTCGCAGCACCTGGATTGTTCAGTTCTGAAGTGTAATCGGGTGGAATTTGGTACAGTTTCTGTACTGCAGAGGTACACCTTATACATCACTGAATATTGAAAACGATTAGCACAGTGGAGAATGGCTGTTTCTTTTGGGGGGTTGGGAGGGTGGCGTTTTCTATTTAGTATTTTTAGTATATACTTACTAATGGATTCAGAACCGATGAAACACGGTTTTTCGGCAACACCTTTTTATCAAAGCATCGGATAAAGGTGAAAGTTGGCAAGTGTGTATTTCATAACCCTACCTAAATTTTGCACGTGTTATTTAGTACCTAAGTTTAACAGTTCTGGGACTTATCAGAGTAAAAGTGTGTTTCTTATGCCAGAGCCATCAAAATCGTTGGTAAGGGATTTGAACACAATAGTGACGTTAACCTATGACGTCGTTAGGCTCCACCGACAGTGAAGAGAAGTTTATATATGGGGAAAACGTCTCTTCACTGTGGCTCTGCCCACTTGCCAATGACATATTCACTAATTGATATTAGCAAGGCCAAGAAAGACAAGGTCTACCCAGTTGGGTGGAGTCGCCTCCCACCTGGGGTAACTACGTAGGCGATGACGTATCTTAGAGGTACCGGCTCATTACGGCAATTCACCTGCTGATGCAATAAGGAGGTAGACAAAGCTCTGCCAGCATGGGGGATTTTGGGGGGGGAATGAGCAGACCACCTCTTTCTCTTGGCCTTGATCCCTCCTATCACCGACCCTTCATTCACTCTCTCTCTCTCTCTCTCTCTCTCTCTCTCTCTCTCTCTCTCTCTCTCTCTCTCTCTCTCTGTGTGTGTCTTTGCCTCTGTGTGTGTGTGTGTCTCTTTGCAATATTTGTTATGTAATGGAATGTTTTCTGGCACATATTAGCATTGCAATTTTTCAACTTAGCTATGTAGGATGAAATGAGCTAATGACCTACATGGTTATACAGAATTTAAGGGTTTCCGAAGTCTTTGTAGTTGATGAATGAAATGTCGGGTTAAACGATGGGTTTATCACTTGTGTATCCAGTAACTACAGAGAAGGTTGTCTCGTCGCTGTCCAGAGTTGTGGCTGACATGTTGAAATGGTTATAAACTGTTCTGTGATTTTAACCCATTATTTTTTTATTAGACACGTAGAACAGTGAATTTATAATAAACATGAAATAACTTTTCATCACAATATTATGCAAACAAAAGAAAAACAGTCACATTCATGAAGAAAGTAACTTCGCTGCGGGGTGTAATGACTTCAAGGAAGAGTAGGGAGAAGAAGGGTGGAATCGAAGAGGAAAGTTGGGGGTAGTGAGGAATTTGCTATAAGTAGATACTCAGGACAAGTTCACCAGTACCCGAGCTCGTATGCCCGATAGCGTTAATCAGTTTGCTGGCTCCCCCATCAAATTCAGGAGTAAAGTTCCTGAAAAAGATGAATATGGAAATTGAATTTATTACCAAAAATTAAGGGAGGGTGTGAAACACACTGTTGCAAAGTAACACAACGATCCATCAATTAATTTGAAAGATAATGGCAAAAAACGATGACTCAAACTTCCTGAAATACATGTAGACTGTGTAAGCATATCCATAGTGACTTACTGTCTACCTGGTGGATAGGCGGAGCCTCATGACGTCATATTGTTTACGTCACGAATTTTTTTAGGATCCTTGTCTGTGATGGCATCGGCGACTTCATTTTACTCTATAAATATAAAAACTATCGAAAACTTAGGTATTAAATAATACTTGCAAAAATTAGGTAAGGTTGTAAAATATACTTGCCAACTTTCACCTTTGTCCGATGCTTTGATAAAAAGGTGTTGTCGAAAAACCGTGTTTCATCGGCTCTGAATCCCTTAGTAGGTCTTATCATTATAGCTCCCTGGTTATGATGACGCTGAAGAGAAGTTCAACTTGTAGTAGACACACAACGAGTTTTAAGTGTTGTTGAAGAAGCCACAAGACGACTAAGCAAATTTATATACTACATCGTTCAGTTCTCTTTTATCTGAAGATGTCCTTG
>NC_089742.1:25857104-25872104 GCF_040412425.1 Macrobrachium rosenbergii | reverse complement strand
TACATTTATACGGTGTATATTATATACATATGTATAAAATATATGTATTATATATAATATAATGTATGTATATATATATATATATATATATATATATATATATATATATATATATATATATATATATATATATATATATATATATATATATATATATATATATATATATATATATATATATATATATATATATATATATATATATATATAATGTGTGTGTGTGTGTGAGTGAGTGAGTGAGTGAGTATGTGTGTCTGTGTATGAGAAAGATAAGAAATAATATTGTTAAGATACCTTTACTGAGTAGGCACATAATATATACATTATAGATATATAATATATATAATGTGTTTGTACGTTTGTAACCTTTCTATTTCAGGTTTACAAAAAAAAGCTCTCTCCCTCTCATCGCCTAATGAATAGATCCGGAAGTATTCAATCTGATCTGGAGGGCACGAAGAACTAATTGATGTAAGCCTTGTGAACTTTGCACAGAAAGCTTTACAAGGCACGTCACAAGTTCCTCACTTTGTCAGACCTCTTGAAATTACCATCCCTCATTTCTCTTTATCCCCAGATCAATCGCCGAGGGCAGATCTTAATCTCCCCTGTCATCAGTATCAACAAAAGCTCAACCGGGAATAGCAGAAGTACATGAAACGCTTCCCTTATCATCCTGGGAGAGCCTAAGGCTATCAGTCTAATAGTCGTTCCATTGAGGTCATTATTGTTAGTATTTTTTTTTTTTGTAAAGTTGTTTGTCGCGTCGCATTTTTAGGCTCTCGATAGCCTGCAGCAGTATCTTTTGTATTTTAGTTAATGGTAAAAATTAGAGTAGTGGAAACTAAAGGAGAATAATGTGGTGGAAAGTATATTAAAGGAAACACATAAGGAATTAACTGCTGAAAGCAATGTAGTTCTGAGTCAAATGCTATTGCAGTATTAAGTTAATTCTACTTTCAAATAATTGATGAGTCTCTCTCTCTCTCTCTCTCTCTCTCTCTCTCTCTCTCTCTCTCTCTCTCTCTCTCTCTCTCCACACACACACACACACACACACAGAATAACCAGAGGAAACATCCGGGGAGAAAATCGGTCGATAATTCGGTGTCTTTAAAACCCTTTTCACACACGAGTGATGCAGGTGATTGCATTCTGAAGAGTTTCATCGTCTGGAGAATCGAAGTGTCTGCCTGTCTTATTCATCACTGTGCTTGTCTTTCACGTTATCCACATCTCTCTCTTGGGCGGTTATTGTCTCCTGACGGATTACTGTACCAAGAACTCTCTCTCTCTCTCTCTCTCTCTCTCTCTCTCTCTCTCTCTCTCTCTCTCTCTCTCTCTCTCTCTCTCTCTCTCTCTATATATATATATATATATATATATATATATATATATATATATATATATATATATATATATATACGTGCCCAGTCGTTTGAGCGAAGTCATTTTGAGCGATGTCGTTTAGAGCGATGTCATTTTGGGAGAAGTATCAAATAAGTCATATTGAGCGATACCAATTGAGCGATGTCAGATTGATCGAACTCGCACTGTTAAATATATCACAAATTGAGCGATACAAAGTTGAAAATAATAAATAATAGAATTTTTTCATTCGTCTTTTTATTAACAAGTATCTAATAACCATTTACAAAGATTACATGAAAATATATATTTCGATAAATAAAAGATAAGGTCTTTTTATTACATTTTTCTCAAATAACACTTTTATTAAAATATATCAAATAACTGAGATATAAGGTGATTTTTTTTTAAATATTTCAAATAACAAATACTTATTTTTGTGATAATTAAAACTAAGGGATATATAATCCATGGAGAAAATACTGTATATACATTCTGGAAGCTTTTAATCAAAATGTAATATTGTAGGAAAGGTGTCTCAGAAAAGTAGTAATATCTAGGGTATCTCTAGAATCAATTATGCTTTTAATTCTTTTTTCCATCGCATCATATTTTGTTTTCTTACGTCTCGGTTCTCCGGAAATTATTCCAAAATATTTAGTTCTTTGTAGGCTCTCTTCCCTTCTTAAAGCCTCTATGAAGAGCCAAACTGTCGGGTGACAGCAAGACAGACTGCCTTGAAAAGCATTGTGCCACCCCTCCACAGAATTATTTGTAGGCGGGAGATCCGACTGAACTCTAACTGTTATAGACATTCCACCAAGGTAACGGGAATTTAGGCCTTCTCCTACGGTTGTTTGTCAATGGGCGCCCAAGATAGTTATCTTCGAAATAATCAAAAACATCGTCAAGGCATTCATCATAATTTTCCATATTTCGTATGGCTTCAAAGCCTCTTATGACATCACATGTAGGGAGGAAGGCTGTGCAAGTCATCATTTTAATTAGCGTTCTAATATTTTCTTCACTGACATATTTTTCTCTCAATCCCAAGTTGTTAACCTTTTCCCATACACTCTGTCCTAGATGGAAGAAACATCCTGTGTCCTAGATGGAAGAAACATCCTGCTATGCTAGAATAATACCGATGTTATAGCATTTTTGTAGCAATTTCGAAGTCTATCATAACGGTGATAGGATCAAGAGAAGGCTCGATGGATTTCAATTCGTTAAATACTACCCTGTAACTTTCTTCGCATTTATTAGTGAGTAAAGCATATATGCAAGGTATTATACTTTCTTTTATCAATGCATGAATCGTAAAAATCTGAAAAAATATAGATGGAGCTGTTTTGAATGTTCCGTCAGCTAACCAATGACGATTGTCTTTCAACCATGTAATACTTTCTTTAGTACCAAAAATTATAACTCTATTCTCATCACCTAAACCACTGTCATATAGAATGAAATTATCGCCAGTGAAAGTAGAGCACAAGGATTCCGGTACAATTAGGGATTGAGCAAATTGAGGTGGTGGGGGGTAATCCCCTTTAGCTTTCCTCTTCCTAGATATGGTACGCTTCAATTTCTCTCCAGAACCAATCTTTGCCGCAACTTCATCTGGTCGACCAGCAATAGCGTCCTGGAGTATGCGTCTTGGTGGATCATGTGACGCTTCAGCAGCTTTGCAGATTTTTCCTTTAACTATTTCCTCACTGACTTTAACAGGTTGGGGTGTATGCGAGTGTTCTCTCTCTCTCTGCAATTTCTGTCTCTTTCATACTCCAACGTGGTGCTCAACCGCCCTTTGCAGCCTTTCACTTCACACCGCCAAGAAATCGTCGTTTGTGTAGCTTTATCCTTCCGATAAATAAATCCATTATAAGCAATTTTGTTTTTACCACGACTAGAAACTAGAATCTCCATGATGGGTTGAACTGAATCATAAACTGTGTTGAATTTCCAGAATAAGAAAATAAATAAAAAAATAAACAAACCATTTGTTCCTAATAATGTAAAAACGACTTAACAGCCATTAAGCTGAATAACCGTTTGTTCCTAGTAACGTAAAAAACATCATCGAAGTATTCGCTTAAAATAAACCTTCGCTCAAAATACCATTCGCTCTTATTGTATCGTTCAAAACCGTTTCGCCCAATATGACATCGCTCAAAACGACATCGCTCAAAATGACGTCGCTCTAAAGGTAGGGAACCATATATATATATATATATATATATATATATATATATATATATATATATATATATATATATATATATATATATATATATATATATATATATATATATATATATATATATTTATATATATATATATATATATATATATATATATATATATATATATATATATATATATATATATATATATATATATATATATATATATATATATATATATATATATATATATATATATATATATATATATATATGTGTATATATATATATATATATATATATATATATATATATATATATATATATATATATATATATATATATATATATATATATATATATATATATATATATATATATATATATATATATATATATATATATATATTATATATATATATATACATATATATATATATATATATATATATATATATATATATATATATATATATATATATATATATATATATATATATATATATATACACACATACATATATATATATATATATATATATATATATATATATATATATATATATATTATATATATATATATATATATATATATATATGTATATAATATATGTGTATATGTGTATATATTATATATATATATATATATATATATATATATATAATATATTGGAATATAATCCGTTATATTGGAGATATATAATATTCTAGAGCGGGGAATATAGTGAGAAAGATAATACATACATGGATAGACGGAGAGAGTATCGTATTCCCCGGACAATGAAACTCATCGGAGAACAGTCGCCAGCAGCACTCGAGTGTGACAATGACTTTAAGCAGACCAAATCATTTACTGCTTTTCTCTTTGCATTTTTCTTCAGGTTATTCAGTGTCAAATCTATGCGTTGCTCCAATTCTTCTTCTGTTTTAGGTGACTTCTCCTTTATGGACGCGAATTCACTTTTTGTTTTAAGCTTAATAGTGGTCGTTCGTAGTGTGCTGACTAGAGTTTGTTTATGCATTGGACGGAGACAACTTATATTCTAGAGCGGGGAATGGGTGAGAAAGATTTTACATCATGGAAACGTTCAGTCTGTCTTCCTGACAATAAACTCATATACAGTCGCCAGCAGCACTATATGTGACAATGACTTTAAGCAGATAAATCATCTATGCTTTTGTATTTGCATTTTTCTTCTATATATTAGTGTCAAATATATGCGTTGCTCCAATATATTCTTCTGTTTTAGGTGATCCTTTATGGATAAATATTTGTTTTAAGCTTAATAGTGGCCGTATATATATGCTGACTAGAGTTTATTTATGGATTATATATACTTATGTTTTACGAATGGGTATATTTATACTCATAAACGTTCATATATATATATATATATATATATATATATATATATATATATATATATATATATATATATATATATAATGTAGATTCTCTTAGGTATGTCTTTGGTAAGTAATGTGCATGCAAATTATGCACATGAGCAATTAAATATAAAAGTGTACTCTTTAAAAACTTTTGAGTGACTTACAGTAGGTACGCGTACCATCGCAGATTAAATATGCTTAATGTTTACTATCGGCTATTTTTTTACAACTTAAATCACAACTTCAAAGCTCCATGGTATTAATTAAGCAGCTAATTAAAAATCCATGAGGTTTAAAGAAACATCTCCTATCCTTCTCGTCCGTGGGATCGATCGGAAAGAGAATAATGAATTAGCTAAACTAGGGGAGAGAATACTCAGTTTAATTATTAAGATTTTAAAAAGCTTGCTTTCAATTCTACAAGAAATATTTGGCATTCAGAGATCATAATTCACAGGTTACTGAATGATATGTGTGCTCTGTGTAAATTTCTGTAAGGCATACAATTCCGTGTGACTGACTTGGTATAATCGACACTAAATAGGAGACCTGGTGTATAGGAATTTGTTATTACACTTTTATGTTGAGTTTCTGCCGTGTATAGATTGCAAGCCACCCAGGAAAGACTTCGACGGATGTTTTACCGTGACTAGTGTGACATAATGGAGAGAGCTAGAGACTATATGTTTCACACTCTGGTGGAGCCTTTTTAGATGACATAAGGCCTTTGTGACTGTGAGTACGATACTCATACTAACTTCGTTTTGGGGCACCATTCGTATCATCTGCCCACGGTCTTGACCGTGTATCTGCCTATACAATAATCACGTTCGTGTCTTATTCAGTCGGATTGTTTTTAGAGGGGGTGGGGTGGAAGGTAAGGGACATTTATTACTTTAACAATTTTTTCCCTATATGGTTTGTGCTATCTTTTTTTCAGGTAGCTTGCTTATCACGTTAATTGGCCTTTGATTCGTTCAGAAATGATATGTTACCGGATGTAGTATGTGTTAGCAATACTAAAAACAGATATTCTCTTAAAACTCTTCCATATTTATAATAGTGACTTATTTGTATTTGTCGTCAAATAATGTCTCTAAAATATCGTGTTGCTGAGGGTTAATATATTTTTTCCTGTTATGCACTCGAAATACTTGACGTCTTGTCTTGCTCTGCATTCTGTATTAGGTCTTCAGGTTCTTGAAATTTACTATTAATTTATAAACAACTTTGCCGAAGGATGTAAAGGATCATAGGATGTCAAACGGAAAGAGATTAGACTATATTCATTGACATTTAAAACTGAACTGATTTAATTAATTTCGGAAATAATAATGCAGTGAATCACGACATTTTAACAAATTATTGTTGACCAATTTAGTAGGCTAATCATTTGAATGAAATATATATATTTATTTTATATATATATATATATATATATATATATATATATATATATATATATATATATATATATATATATATATATATATATATATATATATATATATATATATATATATATATATATATATATATATATTTATATGTATATGTGTGTATATATATATATGGAATGTATGTGGATATATTAGTATATATATATATATATATATATATATATATATATATATATATATATATATTATATATATATATATTATATATATATATATATATATATATATATATATATATATATATATATGTATATATATATATATATGTATATGTATATATATATATATATATATATATATATATATATATGTATATATATATATATATATATATATATATATATATATATATCTATATATATGTATGTGTGTGTGTGTATGTATGTGGAATGTATGTGGATAGGCATTAGTGCATATATGACATGAAACTGGTTTATGTATCACTGATATGTCATGTCCAATCAATAAATGTTACGATTTTGAGCAAATATTTTCGCTTTATGTGAGAAGACAACTGTTAACATTCCAGATACAACGATTTCTTATCTCGTAATAAAAGCTAAACCAATGTCTTGTCGACCAGATAGCTATTAATCATGTCGTATGCCAATACACCGATATCCAACTCATCCCAATAAAGATAATGACATTATAGCAGAACACGTGCGCTGAGAGTGAATCTCACAACAACTAGATTTAGACTTAACATTATGTTCGGTTTACCGACGCATTTCTCACTTTTTTTTTTTTTTTTTTTCAAAGGTACAATACTTCATGATTTTGTGTTTCTCTGTATAAATTTGACACGCTGACGGAAATAGTATATAGTAAATATGTCTAATATTTATCTAATGAAAGATTGAGGATAGAGGTGCAGTGAAAGAGAAAACTGATTGAATAATGAAGAAGCGATGTTTCTGATGGCATGATAATATGTTCTCGATAAACTTTTATATAGATATATATAAATATAATCGATAAATTTTATATATATATATATATATATATATATATATATATATATATATATATATATATATATATATATATATATATATATAAATAAGATATCATATATATATAAATATATGAATATATATACATATAATATATTATATATATATATATATATATATATATATATATATAATATATATATATATATATATATATATATACATATTATATATATATATATATATATATATATATATATATATATATATATATATATATATATATATATATATATATAATATATGCTGACATGAAAATTCCTAAGGCCAAAGTAGAAGAAATAATGCAATCTTCCACAGCATCTATAAATACCCACCAATATAGAGAGAAGCAGTACATACTATTTACAAAAAATGGGAGCTTATCTGGTGGAGATTAGAATAAGAAAATATTTCGCAGCCGAAGCGGACCTCGAAAGTGATTGCTCTGTATCAGGAGCAACTTCATCGCGATCGCAATTAGCCGTCGGCAAAAACGGCTGTTTCCCAAGAAATGCTCTAAGTGAACAGTGGACCATTGAAGTATGCCATCCTCCCGTCTAGTTGCAACACACGCTTCTATATACCCATCTATTTGTCTATATATATATATATATATATATATATATATATCTATATATATATATATATATATATATATATATATATATATATATATATGATATCGGAGAAGGAAGCTGACATGAAAATTCCTAAGGCCAAAGTAGAAGAAATAATGCAATCTTCCACAGCATCTATAAATACCACCAATATAGAGAGAAGCAGTACATACTATTTACAAAAAATGGGAGCTTATCTGGTGGAGATTAGGATAAGAAAATATTTCGCAGCCGAAGCGGACCTCGAAAGTGATTGCTCTGTATCAGGAGCAACTTCATCGTGATCGCAATTAGCCGTCGGCGAAACGGCTGTTTCCTAAGAAATGCTCTAAAGTGAACAGTGGACCATTGAAGTATGCCATCCTCCCTATATATATATATATAATATATGGCGGGATGTTTCACATTAGTAAAGGTACCATTGCTTTGTCGTGAAAGGTTGAGAAGTATAGAATACCACTGCTTATAATGAGAGCTGGATTTGGATAGAAACCAGGGCTTGTAATACAGGGTTGTCGGAGGTAAAATGACACAGCTAGTAGTGACGGGTTGGGGCATTGTTGAATACCGCGGCTAGAAGGTAACCTCCTGGAGGGAATACATTTACTGAACACTGAAGACCCACTTGACCGAAGTCAGAAGCTCACAAAAGAGGGACAGGTTGTGTTTAGTACGGGCGGAAATGGTTTGTAATGATGACGAGACCCAATGAAGTAGATAATATAGGGGTATAGAATTCTTTTCAGGCAATGTGCTGAAATATATTAAATATTTTCATATATAGGACCGGCCTGTCACATGAAAACCTCAAGACAACTCGTCAGCATTTAATGAAAATGCTAATCAAAGGAGAAAATGTTGAAATGAAAAGGAAATTTAATTTAAGCGAACAGGGCAGCCATTATAAAAAATTCATAGACTTGGCTGTGTCAGAAAAACTGGCAGGGAGGCTTAGGCTTAAAATTTCATTTCAGAAAACTTTTCGAGATTTTTTACCGGAATCCAAGCTTTAGAGCCGAGGAGCATAGTGTGGATGTAGGTTCGCCATAATTTAAAATTTATGAAAGAGATTTCAAGCTATGCGCCCGCGCTTTTAACTTGATCTTTAATAACAGCTTCACTATATCCGTTGTCTCCTTCGCCCATTGAGTTTATTGCTTCTCCTGCTATTTTAGAAATTTATTATTAATCCATTTAGCTACCAATAGTCCTAGCAACTGGTACTGCCTTTTTTGCCTTCAAATAACTCTCACTATAATCCTTCTTTTTCTTAGTGTTCAAAGTAATCTACACACCAAAGCGCAGTAATTAAAATGTCCCTCGGCCAAGATTACACTGCGTAATATACCAGGTTTCATTGACCTGGACAGCCAAGAAGCAGCATAATGACTCCAGTCATTGTTTGATATTGACATCTAACACGTAGGAATATTCAGCTTCACTCTTGAGATAATGTAATAAGTAATAGGGAGGCGGCTCGCTTCTACCGTGAAAGTTTATACGCTCGTGGCGGTCCCAAGCTCGGATACTGAAAGGAGGGTCGACCGTAGGGTTAACAATCCTTATCTGTAAGAATGTCAGCGTTATTAACTTGGTAGTGTGGTGCTGGAGGGAATTAGCCATATTGAGGCCCGAAAGCCAAAAGAGTAATGATAAGTAAAGGGGATGTTTCCAGTTTATTGTTTCGCGTTCCGTTGGGTCAACTTTACGAAGACATTAAAAGAAATCTCGCATTTTACATTGTTTTGGTGCGTCAAGCTGGTCTTGTGATTAGTGACCAACACCTGAAGTTATTCAGATGTCACTAAATAAACATCATCGAAAGTACAGTTATCAAGAAAAATAGAAAGAAAAGACAAATAGCATTATTTTCAACAACTAAGTCAGGAGTCGTTTTTAGCGTCCAGATAAAGGTCAAGGACACTGGGCTCACATTCATACCTTTCGATGATGTATGGTGGTTGTTTAATATTTTGTAATGTTACTTGAAAAATAACACATTTGTCGTAGATAGGTTTGAAAAGCAGCGATGAACGGCAAATAATAAATGAAAAGCTACACGATAATTTAACTAAAAATATTGGCGATATATGTAGATATATTTCCTTAGAGGAGGTGGCTCCAGGTTCCGTTAACATTTTGGTTCTCGGCAAGTCTTCTTAATATAAGGTTATTATTAGCTGCCTGCCCTTCACTACCCTGGTTTGCGACCAACCACTGTCGACTAACCTGAAGGTACATACATACTTCTTAGTTCAACAGTTCCAGGTAACAATATATCCAAAATTTTGAAATGAACTCATTTGAGTCGCGTATTTGTTGTAAACTATTGAATGGATGGTTAAAAGACTGCATAACTAGAAAGTTCTCGAAGAAGTAGGTTATGGAAACAGTGTGTGCCGGTTAGATGGTATGGAAGAGGTATCAAAACAGATGGGTCTTAGTGTAATAAAAAAAGGATGTCACTAGAGTTCATTCAAGGTTAACTCGCTTGGCCTTCGAGGATCTATGAGACTGCGATGTTTTCAGCTTAAATTGGCCTATATATGCACGCAGAGTGGAATCGCGAAGCCTGCATACCAAGAGGACGAGTGTGTTTGAAAAGACGGAACTCACTACCTTCCTCTAGGTTTCTTGATTAATGCATTTGGTCTTTTTTATAAGGTGGTTTTTTGAGTAATAATGGACTACACATTAAACATGCGGGCGTTCAGTTCTGCAACTGCTTTTCTCACCGCGTCCTCCTATACTATTATGCAAAGTAAGGGGTAGCCTACCTTTTTCCAACCCTTAGGATTTTACGTAACGTCTTGGGGCCAAGACTTGATGCTTCCCCTCTGTTTTATTACTGTCATTTTTGACGGTATGGGTACGCATGCAATTCTTCTTAGACGGTGTGCTGCACCGTAGGCGTTACTTAGGTCGTTACTAGTTGTCATCGGCCAGTAGCTGGATTTTTTTTCTGGTTCATTCCATATGGTCTCATCCCAGTTGGTGTTCCAACTTCTTTAACTACATCATTATATTCACAAGCTGTTCTAGGGGCAAGGGCCCCTGCAGGTGTAAAGCCCAGCTTCATCTGAATCGAACGATTGAGCTGTGTCCTGCTCGAATCTTCGCCTTTTTTTTTTTTTTTTTTTTTTTTTTTTTTTTTGTCATCGGCCAGTAGCTGGATTTTTTTTCTGGTTCATTCCATATGGTCTCATCCCAATTGGTGTTTCAACTTCTTTAACTACATCGTTATATTCACAAGCTGTTCTAGGGGCAAGGGCCCCTGCAGGTGTAAAGCCCAGCTTCATCTGAATCGAACGATTGAGCTGTGTCCTGCTCGAATCTTTTTTTTTTTTTTTTTTTTTTTTTTTGTCATCGGCCAGTAGCTGGATTTTTTTTCTGGTTCATTCCATATGGTCTCATCCCAGTTGGTGTTCCAACTTCTTTAACTACATCATTATATTCACAAGCTGTTCTAGGGGCAAGGGCCCCTGCAGGTGTAAAGCCCAGCTTCATCTGAATCGAACGATTGAGCTGTGTCCTGCTCGAATCTTCGCCTTTTTTTTTTTTTTTTTTTTTTTTTTGTCATCGGCCAGTAGCTGGATTTTTTCTGGTTCATTCCATATGGTCTCATCCCAGTTGGTGTTCCAACTTCTTTAACTACATCATTATATTCACAAGCTGTTCTAGGGGTGGTGCAGGTGTAAACAGCTTCATCTGAATCGAACGATAGAGCTGTGTCCTGCTCTGAAGTAATCGGCCAGTAGCTGGATTTTTTCTGGTTAAATGGTCTCATCCCAATTGGTGTTTCAATTCTTTAACTACATCGTTATATTTAAGCTGTTAGGGGCAGGGCCCTGCAGGTTAAGCCCAGCTTCATCTGAATCGAACGATTGAGCTGTGTCCTCAATCTTCGCCTTCGCCTTTTTTTTTTTTTTTTTTTTTTTTTTTGACAAAAATTCTTTTTCTGGTTCAAATGGTCTCATCCCAGTTGGTGTTCCAATTTAACCATCATTATATTTCAAGCTGTTCTAGGGTAAGGGCCCCTGCATCAAGCCCAGCTTCATCTGAATCGAAATTGATAACCTTTTTTTTTTTTTTTTTTTTTTTTTTTTGTCATCGGCCAGTAGCTGGATTTTTTTTTCTGGTTCAAATGGTCTCATCCCAGGTTGGTGTTCCAACTTTAACTACATCATTATATTCAAGCTGTTCTAGGGGTAAGGGCCCTAATGTGTAAAGCACCAGCTTCATCTGAATCGAACGATTGAGCTGTGTCCTTTGAATCTTCGCCTTTTTTTTTTTTTTTTTTTTTTTTCATGGCTGTAGCTGGATTTTTTTTCTGGTTCATTCCATATGGTCTCATCCCAATTGGTGTTTCAACTTCTTTAACTACATCGTTATATTCACAAGCTGTTCTAGGGGCAAGGGCCCTCGTAAAGCCCAGCTTCATCTGAATCGAAGATTGGCTATTCCTGCGTGTATCGGCCTTTTTTTTTTTTTTTTTTTTTTTTTTTTTGTCATTTCAGTAGCTGGATTTTTTTCTGGTTCATTCCATATGGTCTCATCCCAGTTGGTGTTCCAAGTTTAACTACATCATTATATTTCAAGCTGTTCTAGGGGCAGGTAAATTAGGTGTAAAGCCCAATCTGAAATGAAATGATTGAGATGTGAATCTTATCTTTTTTTTTTTTTTTTTTTTTTGTCATCGGCCAGTAGCTGGATTTTTTCTCGTTCATTCCATATGGTCTCATCCCAATTGGTGTTTCAACTTCTTTAACTACATCGTTACTTCTCAAGCTGTTCTAGGGGCAATTTCTGTTTTGTAAAGCCCATATCTGGAATCGAACGATTGAGCTGTGTTGCCTGAATCTTCGCATTTTTTTTTTTTTTTTTTTTTTTTTTTTTTTCGTCATCGGCCAGTAGCTGGATTTTTTTTCTGGTTCATTCCATATGGTCTCATTTAACTACATCGTTATATTCACAAGCTGTTCTAGGGGCAAGGGCCCTTGCAGGTGTAAAATCTGAATCGAAATTGAGCTTCCTGCTCTGAATCTTTTTTTTTTTTTTTTTTTTTTTTTTTTTTTTTGTCATCGGCCAGTAGCTGGATTTTTTTCTGGTTCATTCCATATGGTCTCATCCCAGTTGGTGTTCCAACTTCTTTAACTACATCATTATATTTGAAGCTGTTCTAGGGGTAAGGGCCCTGCAGGTGTAAAGCCCAGCTTCATCTGAATCGAACGATCTATTTTTTTTTTTTTTTTTTTTGTCATTTAAGCTGATTCTTTTTCTGGTTCATTCCATATGGTCTCATCCCAGCATTTCCAACTTCTTTTTACATCATTATATTCACAAGCTGTTCTAAGGGCAAGGGCCCCTGCAGGTGTAAAGCCCAGCTTCATCTGAATCGAACGAATGAGCTGTGTCCTGCCTGAATCTTGCTTTTTTTTTTTTTTTTTTTTTTTTTTGTATTCATGCCACCCCTGCGAAAGTCCTTAGATATGACCTGAGTGGTCTGGTTAAACTAAACATTAGTAGTAATTAGCGTCTGGTTAAATGAAGCTTTGATAATAATTGTTAAATTTTATTTAATGTTAAGCATCTATTAACTACACTTGAAGGAGATTGTTGTCCTCAAAGACAAAAATACTGACAGAAATGCTGTTGTTGTCGATGTAACCATTATTTCATTAGTTCCTGCATCAAGAGAAATAACCTTTTTTTGAATAATTTTATTAAACTTGAGGACGTTTTCAGAGCTTTCATTTATTCAAGCAGCAGTTCCGGGTAATGTGACACCAGGAGATTATAAGTCTTTGACACTCGTTCATTTAATGGCTGGACACTTACGCAGTATCAATATTATTCTTTCATAATATTATTTCTGACGGAGTCGAATCCGCTCAGAGTGGTATTCTGCGTGTATCGTTATAAAAAATTTCAGATATGTTCAGTTTTCAGTTTCACTATCGACGCAGTTCAAGTCTTCATAATTTCATGGATTTGCAGGTAAATTATTATTACAATTGAAATGAAATGTCAGATGTGGCTTATGAAATTCTGCCGTTATTTTCGTCCTCATATCATAAGTTGGAACGTTATGCTGGACTTCTCAATCTCAATTTCTGTTTTGAAATATTAAATTAAAGCGTCATTCCTCCTCATGCATGAATAAAAAAATTTTTTTCATCTTAGTTCCAAGGCAAAGGGCCACTGCACGTCTAATAAAGCTCCCAGATAATTTGAACTGAAGTATAATTATTCTATCTCAAAATTTAACCTGCAACATCCCCTCTGCATTTGCTCTTTCAGTTAATGCACAAAATACAACGGATTGTAGTGGTCATGCAAAAAAGTGAATGACATTTTTTTTAAAAGTTCATACTTTAAAATGAAGGAAGGAGTTGTTTATTCATTACTAAACCTTGTTTCGGCGTCAATAACCTAGATGTTGTGATGCCAGTTTTAAATCCACGATCCACTAAACCTTGTTGGTCACGTCGCCAAGCTCTGGCTCCTCCCATTGCATGTAGCTTTAACGCTAAATAGAAGTTAATATTTCACAGTAGCCTGACCTTTAACAGAAAATCTAAAGCAGGTGGAGTATGCCAAGTGAATTATTTACCATATTCGATTTAGTATAAGAGAGAGAGAGAGAGAATGACACCGTCAATGAAAGCTCTGAAAACGTCCTCAAGCTTAATAAAATTATTCAAAATAAAGGTTTATTAAGATGGCTTTTTTGTTGGCTGTTTAGCTTGAATTATTTATATACACTGTCGATGACCACAGTTGTTGATACGCCAGTTTGCATAGCTCAGCAAATTAAATCAGAATCACGGCTGTGGAGTTTATTATATATATATATGTATGTGTGTGTATATATATATATATATATATATATATATATATATATATATATATATATATATATATATATATATATATATATATATGTATATATATATATATATATATATATATATATATATATATA
>NC_089742.1:25822104-25849604 GCF_040412425.1 Macrobrachium rosenbergii | reverse complement strand
TTTCTTTTAACCTTTACAAGCAAAATTCAGACCTGCAAGCAAACGTCATGATGCACACTTCGCTCGAATGCAAACAGGGAAAGTTCATGTGGTTCTGTTCTATATTTTCAATTGCAAAGGGTACAAACCATCAGTTTCCCAACTAACCCGAATACAGTAAATTCTTTCCACTTGAGCTTGGAACTTATTTTCTCCCTTCTTCATTAAATGCGAGTAAGGAAGACCAAGAATAATCTCGCCAGATAGAATTGATAATGCTTCGGTAATTGATATCCTTCAGTCACCTCTTGTGACTCCATTAAACTTTCATGATGAATTATCGCCAATATAAAAATCGAAACGAAGTTAATAAAAGCCATTATGACTTTTAAGGTCCCTTGTCGTGTGACCAATAAAATCCTTGCCTTGGTAACGAGAACACTGTCAAGTTCAGCATTGGCCAAAGACTGAGGGATACGAGTCAGTTCCGATAAAACATTTGTGCCTTTGCTGACGTAACCAGTGAATTACGTACCTGGTTGGCAGTCGACTTTGGTCTGTTACGTTCGAGGTTGGGTAAGAACTTTGGGATGGTAAATTCAACCCAGCACACGCATGCACACACATACCACAGGGAAGAAATGGAATACGGTTGTAAATCCTGACCGATTTTCATTTCTTCCCTGTGGTGTTTGATACATAAATGTCAGAGTGATATATATATATATATATATATATATATATATATATATATATATATATATATATATATATATATATATATATATATATATATATAGACAAAATCCAGGAAGGAAAGAGAAACACTGGAGTGCTGCAAGGCCTTTCGACTGGTGTCCTTTACTTAGCAGACTGAAGAAATACAAAGAAAGCTCATATAAATGACAGATGGAGGGTACAAAGGAAAAAATATGCACCTGGAATCCAACACAATTGAAGAATTAGTAGAAATGCCTAAACAGGGTTAAATATTTAAGAGGTTTTGCAAAGGAATAGGATCAACCGTTCAGAAGCAGGGACAGGACAATTAAAAGATTATACAAGTGGGTGACTGACCACCAAAAAATGTTAGTACAACAAAATAATTATCTTTTTTTGTAAACAATAAAAGTTTTTGCAAGGTGAAAATTTTTACAAATAAAAAATTATATTAAACACACGAATACATAGAAAATGTATATAGGTAATTAATTTGTAATTAAGTCAGTGACTTAATTACAAATATATATAATATATATATATATATATATATATATATATATATATATATTATATATATATATATATATATATATATATATATATATATATATATATATATATATATATATATATATATATATATATATATATATATATATATATATATATATATATATATATATATATATATATATATATATATATATATATATATATGCATATACATATATATACATATATACATATATATATATACATATACACACACACACACACATATATATATATATATATATACATATATATATATATATATATATATATATACACACACACATATATATATATACATATATATATACATATATATATATATATATATATATATTTTTTTTACAGTACATATATATAATATATACACACACATATATACACATATATATACATATATACACACACACATATTTTTTTTATATATATATATATATATATATATATATATATATATATATATATATATATATATATATATATATATATATATGTGTGTGTGTGTGTGTGTGTGTGTGTGTGTGTGTATTGTAAGTAGACAAGTGTTTTGGAAATCTAAGTCTCAGTAGGAAAAGAAGGGCGCAGGTTAGGAACCACCACATTTTATTTGCGACTTGTTTCGTTGTTTCCTCATAACATTTTCAAGCCTAAAAGAGACATTACAGCATTTCAGTAGTTAAAAGATTATACAATCATTATTGGCTGACAAAGCGGAGTAAACATGACAACAATAGAGATAATTTTTAAAAACTTTAAAATGATTTACAATATATATAAACTACTTATTGGGTAAAACAGAAACCGGACAGTTTACATTATAAATGAATTATTAAATAAGTTATATTAAAAGCAAGGGATAAGATGAATTGTCAAGGTTAAGCTCTGGTTTTCTAAAAAATATTTCAGTCGACTCAGAGATTCCTCAATAATGACTCTTCATTAGAAGTACCAAGAACATTAAAATTTTCTAATCCTCTACCTGTATAACATTCCTCAATATGTTGTAAAATCGGTGATCTGGTTGGCTTGGCCAGCAAGCAGCTACTACGAGGAGAAATGCCATAATGTTCGGAACAATTGGAAGATCTTGTCCGGACTGACCTCTTTAACCGGCCAATATAGGTGGCGTTACAGGCGTCACACTTGTAAATATAGGTGATGCCAGACAAAAGGTCTTGAAGGTAGTTTATCCTTATGGTTTAACAACGCTTGAATAGTACGGTTGTTGGTTAATGTGGGGAAAGCTATACTTAAACATATTTTTTAGTTCTCTTGTACCGTATTTAGAACATGGATCACTTATATATGGTAATTCAAAATACATAGTCAGTTTATCAACCATTGGTATATCTATTTTGCTACTTATACTAAGAGATTTATTTTGGAACTTTTTTTTATTTCTTTGTATATGTTACTAGGATAAGAGTTATTTTTGAAATAGTTTAAATAAATTTTATTTCTGGGTCAAATGACTGCCAGAAGCCGCAAAGAGAATATGCTCTATGTATTAAAGTCTTTGTTATTTATTTTAAAATTAAAGAATGTAGGACTTTGGAAATTCATTCCAAGACCGGTAAAAGTGGACTTTCTGAAAATGCTAAAACTTAAGAGTGACTTGCTGTTTGCGGTAGTTTTGGTAATGCTCACATCTAAAAAGTTAAGAATATTTTCTTCACGTTCCACGGTAAACTGAGTACAAGGGTGTTTACTATTTAAGTAATCATGGAACTGCTGGACGTGAGTTAGATGCCTGAAAACCAAAAATGAGTCGTCAAATACCTGTGATAAATGATTGGTTTGGACTCTAGGGGACAATCACCAAACCTTCTTTGTTCATGAAAACACAGAAATATGTTGGCCATTGGGGCTGAAAGCGGAGACCCCATGGCGAAACCCTCAAATTGTTTGTAGCGCAAATTATTGAATAAAAAGTGTTTTTTTTTTTTTTTTTTTTTTTAGAAAACCATAGCTTAACCTTGACAATTCATCTTATCCCTTGCTTTTAATATAAATTATTTAATAATTCATTTATAATAATGTAAACTGTTCAATTTCTGTTTTACCCACTAAATAGTTTTTATGCTACTGGAAATCATTTTAAAGATTTTATCAATTATCTCTTCTATGTCACCTTTACTTAGCTTTGTCAGCCAATAGTGATTCTTTAACCTTTTAACGATTAAAATGCTGTAATGTCTCTTTTAGGCTTGAAAATGTTATGAGGAAACAACGAAACTCGTCGCAAATAAAAATATATATATATATATATATATATATATATATATATATATATATATATATATATATATATATATATATATATATATATATATATATATATTTATATATATTTATATATATGTATATATATATATATATATATATATATATATATATATTATATATATATATATATATATATATATATATATATATATATATATATATATATATATATATATACACATACATACATACATACGTACATATATATGCATATATTTATAGGAAATCATGTGAAAGTTACAATGCACTCGTGAGAGACGCCAGAGACTTTTCCAGCACAGGAAACTTTGCCTGAATTTTGCCTAAAGTTCGAGGTTGGAACAAATGTAAAAGACAGAAGAAAAAAAGTCCATATTTAGTTAACTCCTTTTAAATGGCAAAAATTTCTTCACAGAGAGAGAGAGAGAGAGAGAGAGAGAGAGAGAGAGAGAGAGAGAGAGAGAGAGAGAGCGCGAGCGTGCTTTAACTCCAACCGAGTGTTTCGCAGAAAAGAGAAGAGAGAGAATAAAAGTATATCAAGAAGTTTCTCTTTGTAAATGCTGCAAAATAGGTGAAGTTAGGAAAGTTTAAAAGAATTCTTGTTAAACTACTAGGGAAGAAAGCTATTGGTATTTTGGCTTGTCTTAATTACTGAAGCGTAAATCAATCTCTGTTGTGGCTAAGAGGTGTAGTCGATGCTGCTCGTGATGTGGAAATATTCGTGTGAAATGAGCTTAAGTTATACAAATTGTTCGGTAGGAGACCTTAGACGCCTTCTGATAGGTGGATATATAATGACTTATACTCCATCTTTACGCCTGGGTTATTTAATTGTTATTCTGTTGGTTCGACTTATAGCGCTTCGTAAACTAACATTTCCAGATGTGGCAACTTGCTTGCAAATTAGTGGTCACTTCTTTTAAGCATAATTCAGTTAAATGCTTGTTCAAATTTGGTAATAGTTTCACTAATCATGCCTCGTGAATTTATAATCCAGTTGTTAATGTATGATATAAAATAGGATAAACGGAAATTACATGTACCTTTCTCCACCAATTCTTCTAACAAAGAATTCTCAAAAAGCTTGGCAAAGCCTCACCTATTTCTCAGCCCAACTACACGAAATTCCTTTATGTCCTTTTCCCCCATGTGTATGTTAGCTGGCACACGCGTGTGCATAGTAAAACGAGTCTGTCAGAATTTGATAGTACAACCCTCACAGAACTAATCTCTTAGGATGAAACTACATTTCTCGACCTTCGCCTGAGGCTATTGACGTTTCCAGGAAGAAAGGAAGGAGGAACCCGTACCCTGCCTTCATCTGATAGGAAGAATCTTTCCGTTTCTTTGAAGGGAACGGTTCTAAAGAGTGTTTGGATATATTTACAGTCTACTGGTCAACCCCGCCCCTTTTTTTATACTAGTTACGTATTGTAATTGTTTTCAGGGCTATTAGGAAATAATAAATTTTTTTGTATCTTCCTCTTCCTTGAAATAAGAGAAGGTAAATGCAAATGGAGTTACGCAGGGAGACCCAAAACGAATGCAACGTATTTCCTATTTTTCGCACCTTAATAGAACAAACGTTTATTGAGAGCAGCTTTTTTCACATTTGGAAACTCCATTTTGTAAAAGCTTGTTCTGTATGAATTATTAAACATTAATAATAATAATAATAATAATAATAATAATAATAATAATAATAATAATAATAATAATAATAATAATAATAATAATTTATCAAAAACGTGAAAGTAAATGCATTAAGATCAAAGCGAATAAAATGTGATAAGTATTTTTCCCGTTCTTAAAGAACCCAACTCTTGGGCTTTGTGGAGGGCATCAACATAGTATGCAAACAGGCGCTGTTTACTCGGGCGCAAAATCCTAAAAATTATTCACGATAGTCTCCGAGGTAAAAGACTACGCTTTCATAATCGGCTCAGGAAACACTTCCACGTTTCTGCTTTTTTCTCTGATATATTTCTTCATCGCTAGAATGCGCCTGCGCACTAATCCTTTACATCTTCTCTTACATTCTCTGCCCACTTTTCCCGAGCTGTTTTGATACGCTCCGAAAGGAACAACAAAGCGCCCATGAGAGCTTGCGCTTTATAGCGAAAAATGTAGAGGTGGTTGTAAGAAACGAGTTTCTGGAAATTCTGTGCAAAAGGGCGTGTTGGTTTGAGGAGCTGAATGCTGGTTTCTTTGATACTACTGGGCTACCTCGAACGCATACTTCACCTGGAACCCCCCAACCCCTTTTTAACGATTTTTCAGTTGCTGTATTTGTCCCTGTGAATATCCCTGCGTGTATTTGTGTGGGGGTGCCTGTGATTTTCTCTGTGTTTACGTATTTGGTTACTCCATCTGTATTTTATTGTTTTATGCCTCTTGACTCTGCTTTTTCTTGTTTTCACATACGGGCATTTTGTGACCTTTTGGGATTGTTACTTGTTAATAAACGCACATTGTTAACGTATAATAATAATAATAATAATAATAATAATAATAATAATAATAATAATAATAATAATAATAATAATAATAATACAAGTTTTTCATTTCTTATTAGCAATTTATTATTGCTTTGCTTATTCATTGACAAAATACAGTTGAAATATAGGATGAAAGGAACCTGAGCTGTTCGTTACCTTCATTATTATATTCTCTAATGAATTAATTGGAAAACTAACTTCATCTGAGAATTTAATGTTATACTCGAGCACAGTTATTCGGATGTTTAACAAAAAATTCTCTCTTAAAAACCGTCCACATACAACGATCTTGGTAACCAACGTCCATGGTACATTTCACTATGATAGTCAGCCCAAGATGGTCCAGGTGATTGAAATAAAAAAGAAGAAAAAAGAAGGAATGTCGATGCTTCTTATAATGCACGTAAGAGAAACATATAAACATAAATGTACTAAATGTCCGAAATTAAAATATATTTAAATTACTGAAACAATTAAACACAAATAATAATTTACGAGACGTAATGAACTAGAACGACAAATGAAAATGTATAAAAGATAATTGATTACAAAATCTGACACTACAAATTTGAAATAAAAACTAGAGAAAAAAATAATTTTAAAAAGGAAATGCATTTTAAAATATTGGAAATAGAAAAGTAATCAGATACAAGAAGCACCCAATTAAATAAACAAAAAGTGAATAAGTAGCAAAAAATAAAAACTACCAAATCTTGGTAGAAGCGGACGTCCCTTTGATTAATCTTGCCATCTTTATCCAACTTCCGGTTCATTTCCCACCAAGTCCCCTTCACACTACATCCTGAATTTTACAGGCGGTCGGTCTCTCTCTCTCTCTCTCTCTCTCTCTCTCTCTCTCTCTCTCTCTCTCTCTCTCTCTCTCTCTCCCCTAGTTTAATTTTCTGACATTCTAAGGTTGCTTTGAAATGAAATGATTTCCAGATTCTCTTACTCGGGTTTCTATTAAGAAACTGGATCATGTGGAGCCAAGAATTAACGTTATGTTCGTTGCTAGTGGAAGTGTGTGTGTGTGTGTGTGTGTATATATATATATATATATATATATATATATATATATATATATATATATATTATATATATATATATGTGTGTGTGTGTGTGTGTATATACACACAGTGTGTGTATATATACACACATGTGTATAACACACACACACACACATATATATATATACATATATATTACACACACACACACACACACACACACATATATATATATATATATATATATATATATATATATATATATATATATATATATATATATATATATATATATATATATATCTCCAATCCTCTGCAAAGAAGTATTAATGAGGGACAAAGTAATTCATAATCTTTCACATGAGTTTTAAAGAATTTTTAAAATAGGTATGTACTTGTCGGTATATTATACATTTCTTAAAGTTTATATTAAATTTTTTTTGCAGATATGCAAACGCTCATCCATCTCATATTTGGTGAGGTATATTCGTCAGGAATTATTTTTTCTCTGTCTCTGGAGGAACTTAAACAATTTCGAATTTACTCTCACCCTCATTCAGGCAGTTACTGACTGTGAGTATCGCGCTCTCGCGCGCACGTCCCTCTTTCACTGAGATTGCTGGCGTCTTTCCAAAACCTCTACGAAATTCGTTTATCGGGAGAAGGAAGCTTGGAACGACATCCGTTGCTGCTGGGACTCCTTTTCTTTATTTGCAGACTCGCCTTCTGGTGCCAACGCTGTTTCCTTCTTAAGGGGATTACTCTCTCTCTCTCTCTCTCTCTCTCTCGTTATCGACATTGGTGCACACCTTCAATCTCCTGCAAGGTTTCTTTCCGTCAAGCCAAGTTTTCTCTATAATATTCTCTTTCATATCTTTTAACCTAAGTCTAATGGAACCCTTATCTAGTCCAGGTTTTAAGACAAAAGAAGCTGTATCATGAAGGATGGAATGAATGAAGTATAGAAGGATAACGACCACAAAAGTGAGGAAAATTATCAAAATGGCTGAGGGTCAAGTAAATTATAGTTGATTAAAATTCGTCAAAGAAGCTAAATGCACATTATTCGTATGAGAGCCACAAGAATGGGGGAAAGAATCAGTCTTTTGGGTAATCTGATTTATAGTACATTTAATACACAAGTAATTTCTGTCTGTTGTGTTATCTTTAAGTATGAGTAGATCAGTTGCGCTATTGTTTCATTTCATGTAGGGAGCTTCCCTTATATTTAAGGGTTTTGGTATAGGTTCCATACAACTGTACGTTTTCATCAATAATAATAATAATAATAATAATAATAATAATAATAATAATTCTTTCATATTATTATTATTATTATTATTATTATTATTATTATTATTATTATTATTATTATTATTATTATTTATAATAAGTGTAGATTATTATTATTGTGTAGAAAAAAATAACCAACATCCTTCTGCATTTCTCGCGTAAATCGAATAGAGCACATGAAAGCGAAGGAGCAATTGCAAACAATGAGGTAATTCCAACTTATAATCAACTTCCAACAACAACCAATAGCTTGAGTTGGAAGTTTCCACGAAGTTTGCACGGGGGCGGGGGTGTGTTGCTGCTAGTAGGGATGTTAATTTTCTTTAATTGCGGTTGCCGTCGGGACGGGCAATCTTGTTCTACGAAAACAAGGGAAGTAAAACGTTATGATTTTTGAAAAATTCTCTTTAGTTTGTGTTAAACGAGAGTTTTCAGTAGTTTTTGGGCGTGAATGTGTCATGATTTAAATAATAACAACTCTGGAGTATAAATGAAAATGATGATGATGACATTTATTTTGTATAGAGGAATTCATATTTTTACAAAGTTATACCATTATATAAAACATATACAGGAAAGAAAATGCAAATTTTTACAGAGAAATTTTGGTCCGGAGTTGTTATTCTTTATATGGACACATTCATATCAAAAAAGGGAAGAAAAAGCCAAAAACTTCCTTGGGAGCCTACCCCATAAGAGAAAGCACAAACTAGAAAAAAAAAGCAACCAAAGCAAAGAGGAGAAAGCACAGTTTTAATAAAGAATAGTCGTAGCAAAGGAGAGAAGTAACCTAAATAAATATCAGCAAAAAGAAAATGATTATACACACGCGTGAGCAGCAACAGAGAAATGCAAGAACATTAACAGACAGTATTAGTTTCCTCTTCCACCAACATCCATGGCTAATCTCTCACACTAACTGAGGATTGAATTGGGATTCGGAAGGTGATTCACGACCCTAATCTCATATTGAACACCATCCTGATTAATCGATACGTATCTGCGGAATGCTATCGGAAAGACCAAGGATACAGAGCGTGTACTGTGATCAGATTGAGATATATATATATATATATATATATATATATATATATATATATATATATATATATATATATTATAAATATAATGTATATATATATATTCATATATATATATATATATATATATATATATATATATATATATATATATATATAATGTATATATACATATATATACACACACAAGGCAGCAAAATTTTATTTTATGTATATATATATATATATCTGTATATATATATATATATATATATATATATATATATATATATATATATATATATATATATATATATATATTATTTATATTGTATACAGATATATACACACACATACTCTTGCATACACAGACATATGTTTTTGAGGTGCCAAACTTGTTTTCGTGTGATGCGGTTGGTGGACGGTAGGCATTGGGCGATCCATGAACTTACCAAACAAGACTACTCAGCCATGGTGCCCCTCTAAAAGTGGGCGATATAAACTGTATCAATACTATATATATATATATATATATATATATATATATATATATATATATATATATATATATATATATATATATATATATATATATAGAACCAAATGATTGCTATAGTGTTACTCAAGAAAAATGATGTCGATTTTTTAATAGATTTCATTTGAATTACATAAATAGTAATGTATCCTGATTAGGATGTGTACGTTGCAGACATGTCCGTTGAATTCATTAAAGCATCTACCATGAACCTGTGCACGTATATATAGAATGAGTAAGTGCATTGTATTAACTTTCATATGATACAGGAATGTGAGTTGAATAAATCTTCACAATATACAATGATATGAGAGCAAATTTTGTGTTACTAGCTTGCAGGTAGAATATACACACTACTGATACGTAAGCATATGTGTTTAAAAGTGCACATAAAATCCAAGTTGCAGTCATCATAGATTGTTAGATATTTACGCACCAAGTATACACCTTAATTTTCAGGATAAGATATTTACACGCAATGATAAACATTAATTTCTAGGATGAGATATTTACACGCAAGGATACGCATCAATTTCCAGTATGAGATATTTACACGCAGGGATACACATTAATTTCCAGGATGAGATATTTACACGCATGGATACACATTAATTTCCAGGATGAGATATTTACACGCAAGGATGCACATTAATTTTCAGGATGAGATCTTTACACGCAGGGATACACATTAACTTCCAGGATGAAATACTTACACGCAAGGATACACATTAATTTCTAGGATGAGATATTTACACGCAAGGATGCACATTAATTTCCAGGATGAGATATTTACACGCAAGGATACACATTAATTTCCAGGATGAGATATTTACACACAAGGATACACGTTAATTTTCAGGATGAGATATTTACACACAAGGATACATGTTAATTTGCTGGATGAGATATTTACACGCAGGGATACACATCAATTTCCAGGATGCGATATTTACACGCAAGGGTACACATTAATTTCCAGGATGAGATATTTACACGCAAGGATATACATCAGTTTCCAGGATGAGATATTTACACGCAAGGATACACATTAATTTCCAGGATGAGATATTTACACGCAAGGATGAACATTAATTTCCAGGATGCTTGTCTCACTTATAAATGATGACAATTGCCCAAATGGATGGATCGTCGCGGATTGAAAGACGTCTTTGGAAAACGCCATTACCACTAGGTAAAGACTCACAATGTCGTTCTGTGTGAGAATATCACGTACACGTTTTTTTTTTCTTTTTTACTTCTTTTTCTTACGTTCCTGAAGCCTTGAAAAGGCGCCTTCTAAAGAAGCTTACTGCCTGGGGATCGGGACGGATTCCTGGCGCCCTTAAAGGATGATCTGGGCTTTTGAGCGTGCTTGCGCCCTAGTCGAGCCAAATAGTCACCTCTGTTTATGATTTTATTTCTTGGTGCATTTTCTTAAACAGAAATACTGCCTTGAGAGTTTATGCAGTTATGCATACCCATGCCGGGATTAAACACGACTATAGAGGGTAGAGTTGATGCCCATATCCTGTAAACATAATCGTTTTTGGAACATGTCCGTAGCCTTAGCGGTCTGGTGCAAGCATCAGTGGATCAGAACGAGCCAGATAGCTAAGATGGTCAGTAAGCCAGAGGTGGGAAAGACAAAAAGGTACGCTAACACTAACACAACTGTAGGTCAGGTCAGTACTTGGATAGGTTACTAACAAGACTTATGAGGAGCAGTCGCCAAATGTTCCAGGAACCATGAAATATATACATATATAATATATAATATATATGTGTGTATATGTACAGTATATATATATATATATATATATATATATATATATATATAGTATATATATATATATATATATATATATATATATACACACACACATATACACACACACACACACACACACACACATATATATATATATATATATATATATATATATATATATATACATATATATACACACATATACACACATATATATATACATATATGTTTCTGACTTTGTTGAACTATGCACATATAAAATTATAGGAAAGTGCAGGTAAAATATTTTATATGGAAGAGAGAGAGAGAGAGAGAGAGAGAGAGAGAGAGAGAGAGAGAGAGAGAGAGAGAGAGAGAGAGAGAGAGAGCAATCCAGCTTGTGTTTACATTCGTGGAAAACTGTGAAACTAAAAATAGTGAAAAGCTGCACCATTTTTCTCGATATTTCAAAACTTCTAATATATGTGACTTGTTCTACAATACCGGGGGATATTTCCAGCAAAGAGAAATTACGTGCCATGTAGAAAAAGGAATGGGAATATAAAATGCAGCAAAAATGTAATAAAAAAGGGGGGTAACCATTAATCAAGGCTGCTGGCCGCAAATTGAGCGCACCGTATAAAACAAGAGGAATACGTTTTTGTTCTGATATTTTTTCTCTTATGTGGATTTTATCTGGGATAGGAACTTTGCAAAGCAATCTCACCCGTTTTGTGTATTTGTATGTACAACCATGGATGCCATTTTGTGGTTAGTAGATCAGAAGTTAAGGATAAATAGTAACCACGATTTTCTAAAACGTTGAAATAAATTTACCTTTTGAAAGGTAACTGATGGAATTTTTCTCATAGCCTTAACAGCCAGTTGGCCAAAACTACACTGTATATCGATTATAATTTAATTAATTATATATATATATATTATATATATGTATATATATATATATATATATATATTATATATATATATATATATATATATATATATATATATATATATATATATATATATATATATATATATATATATATAATGTTATGAATTACAATACACGGTGAATGTTTGATTAAGAAATGTGAAGGAAAACTCCCAAAACCTTGGAGAGAGTGTGTAGGTATTATCTGACGCATTTCCTAATTAAGTAAAATTGTGACGTCAGATATTCTCAAGACGTGGGAACTGGTCACATTACTTCGTGAGTGCGTTCGCCGGAAATGCCCAGATTCCGGTGGAAACGTGTGTATGTGCTTTTCTTTTTGGTGGAGTCCCATGGTGTGAAGGGATTAGATATGGAAAAAAGGATCATTCAAACACCAACATTGAATATCATTAGAAGTCTTCAGTGAAGACTTTGTGGTTCAAGATTTATTGATTAAGACTCTGAACATTGCTGTTTGGAGGTAGGAACCACGTTCAGTTTCCCAAACTGTAGATTGATTTTCTCCATTTATATATTTTTTTCAAGCATTTATTCTGTTGTGTATACTTTATGAGTAACATGGGAGGAATTTCTATATCTTTATTTTTATGCATTTTGGGTTAATAAGGGAATTATATGACTACTTCAGATGTTTCACTGAGAAAGAGGTTGAAGATGTACTCATTGTGAATGTACTGGACTTGGACTTATTTTGACCTGTTGCGAGTTACAGTGTAAAGACTGTAATATGATTGATATTTTGGGAACTTCAGTATTCCATTTCATTTCACCTCTTATTTCTTGCAATCTATTTATGTTAGATTTTGTCAAATAAATTATTTTGTTACAGCTTGTTTCACTGAAGACCTGAGAGAGAGAGAGAGAGAGAGAGAGAGAGAGAGAGAGAGAGAGAGAGAGTACAGATACGGACTGCCAGTAGCCTTTGATGTGGTCACTATCAATGCTACCAGTAGATGGACGTTTTGACTTTGTATTTTAACAAGTAATGTATGATTATATATATATATATATATATATATATATATATATATATATATATATATATATATATATAATATATATATATATATATATATATATATATATATATATATATATATATATATATATATATATATATATATATATATATATATATATATATATATATATATATGTATGTATGTATACATACATACATGCTCCACAGAATTTACATATATATATACATATATTATATATATATATATATATATATATATATATATATATATATATATATATATATATACCATCATGATTAGTAAAAGATGAACTTACTAGGCCACCCCCCCCTCAGCATATTTTGATGTAGTTGGTGAACGGTTCCATTTCTTTAAGTGAAAAATGCTTGGTATTATTCAACGTTATAGACAGTTTGGTAGAGACAGACAAAGGCAAATGGTTCCTTTTCATCAAATTACCACCCGAGCCATTCCCAAGTGTACATGTAATACTCTTAGAAGAAATAGACAAAACAGAAACTTGCTTCAACTCGCTGAAATCCGCTGGTTTTATGCTTAAAAGAAGTAAGCATACAGAGGTCATTCGAAAGTTCAGGTTTGAAATTGAGAAGAAATTAAACTCTTTGATATCACAGCTAAGTATAATATTCATCACGCTTTTACATCGAACTAAAGAAAAGTCCTTCTTTATCTTTCTTTAAAAACTTCCCAGTAATAGCGCCTGTAGAAGGTATATAGCTGCAAACAATACAAAGGGAAGAGGTCGTAGCTAAAAATCCAGAATGACAGTATAGCAAAACAAAATATAGACAGACAGTTAGTGATGAAACAAAATAAAACTCACATTGGGAAAAAAAAATGCATTAAATGGTAAATATGAAAGTAAAAAGAAATAAAAAGGCCACCTCTCGTAAATGCAGTTGTTGCAGCATAATGTTGGAGGTGTATCTAGTGAACTTTATCAGGATTCAGATGTCCTGTTTAGGACGGGTAAATGGCATTTCATAATTAGTGTTTAATTTACCCTAATTACGTTAATTTGCAAAGGATAACTTTCATGAAGAAATCTAAACCGTTTGGTGGAAGGATTGTTACATTCACACACACATATACACACGCAATGTGGGAAATAAATATAAGCAGTAAAAAGCAATTATACAGCTTTTCATAGATGATTTGCCTTTTACCAGTGTTATTTTCTCTTATTTTACCGTCAGTCGATGTTCCTGAATGTCTTGACCTGTAACTGAGGGAAAATGAGTGTTAATTTCACGGGCGTTGGCCCATTTAATTTGACGCTTAACATGCTGCCAATCATGCGAATATTGCAATTATTGTAATCTAAATTTTAATTAGTATTATGTTCAGCAGGGAAGCAGTTTTTTGTTCGGTTTGTCTGTCTTCTTTTTAGTGAGATTGCGTCAAAGTTAATGAGCAGATTTAGTGAAACTTGATGAAAATATGGATTAAGTAATCACTGGGAATTCCCCCCCCAAGAGATTATGTTAATTATTGTTAAATAGTGTTTAATAAAAGAGTATCTTTTAGAACGTGCCACCGAAGACTGTTTCCACCTGATGTCTTGAACATCGATTCATCCGTTCTTAAGGTATTATTATTATTATTATTATTATTATTATTATTATTATTATTATTATTATTATTATTATTATTATTATTAATGCAAGAGACGAAATACTTTTTATGAGCATTGTTGCTCTTTGACGAAAGAAGCATAATTGTATATTTTTATTACAATATACTTCACCAAACTGCACAAGAAGAATCTTTTTGTGTGCATTATTATTATTATTATTATTATTATTATTATTATTATTATTATTATTATTATTATTATTAATTTAATATGCACACATTTTTATGTTGCAAAGTGTAGTTGCTTGGGTGGAAGATGGTAGTTGATGATTGCTCTTTCCGAATATTATTTTGTTGAAAAGTATATCTTATGAAATCATTTATTACACTGACTAATTAAATGCTTTTAATTGTAAACAAGTTATGCTTAGCCCTTTCATCCATTTAATTACTTTTGACGTAAGTGCCATTACAAATGTCATTATTTTATGAATGATTTGTATTTCAAAGAGATAAAAGCCCCCTCCTCTCTCTCTCTCTCTCTCTCTCTCTCTCTCTCTCTTCTCTCTCTCTCTCTCTCTCTCTCTCACGTGGCGTTTATAATCACCTTTTCGGTTTGTCACTGTATGTGTATCAATCATCTGTCAGTCTGCCCATATATCCATCTCCATCTTTAAATTCTGCATAAGAGAGAGAGAGAGAGAGAGAGAGAGAGAGAGAGAGAGAGAGAGAGAGAGAGAGAGAGAGAGAGAGAGAGAAGAGGGAAAAATCAAGAGAAAATTGAGAACTACATGGAGCTGCGTCTTGTATCCGTTGCCCTCTCCCACCAGCCCCCAATGCAACCTCCGGGGATCCTGGCCGAATGAGGTTCACTGTCTAGCTTGCGGCGGAATCAAGAATTATTTCTGTGATACTCAATCTTTTATCTCTTGATTTATTGGGGAAACGTCGGGATTGACTCGTTGGCATTTCGTTTGTATGTTGTGATTTTTACCTTTACTGCAATTGATAATAATAAGACGACACGGGGAAATAAGAGTAAAGAAAACGAATGAGATGATGAGTGTATATATATATATATATATATATATATATATATATATATATATATATATATATATATATATATATATATATATATATATATATATATATATATTAGTAATTATTTTTTGCAAATTCACTGCCATTTCTAATATTGTTATTGTTTGCAACCCAAAAAACTCCTCCAAAGGTATTTTAACAACCGACTAATGAAACATCAGGCAAACGCTGTATCCAATAAGCAAACCAAATTGTGTATACATGTTAATCCTCCTACTCAAAGGAAAGCCCCCATTTGGGGGTAACGCCGTCAGTGCACCTCACGCGGTGCGCTATAGGCATTGCTTAAGGTTCTTTGCATCGTTCCTTCGGCCCCTAGCTGCAACTCCTTTCATTCCTTTTCTTGCACTTCTTATCATATTCCCTTTCTTCCATCTCACTTTCCACCCTCTCCTAACAATTGTTTCATGGTGCAACTGCAAGGTTTTCCTCTTGCTACTCCTTTCAAACCTTTTTACCGTCAGTTTCCGTTTCAGCGCTGAATGACCTCATACGTCCCAGCGCTTGGCCTTTGGCCTAAATCCTATATTCTGTTAAAAAAAAAGGGGGGGGGAGGACATAGTTGATTGCACCATATAAGGCCAACAAAAATATATTATATATATACGTTATATCTACACACACACACACATATATATATATGTATATATGTATGTATGTATATATATATATATATATATATATATATATATATATATATATATATATATATATATATATATATATATATTATATAAGAAAGAGGAGGTTCTAGGTGCCGTGTACCCAGTATAAGAAGGCCATTTCACGTGTGATTAGTTGCTTGCTAGCTATATATATATATATATATATATATATATATATATATATATATATATATATATATATATATATATATATATATATATATATATACATACTCATATGACTGTGTATGTGTTTTTGGGTATATATGTGTACATATAAATACACACTTACATATGGATGATTACTTGGAACCACAAATACTTAATCGCCTTGAAAAAGCACATATCTTTGTCTACAACTTAATCTCTTTTACAAGCTCTAGAACTGCCATTATCTAGCCAAAGGTTAAGGCTAAGTAATGTTGACAATTATCCTGAGATCATAGTGTTGCCCTTGGGTAAGTCTGGGTTGTCTCGCCCCCACTATGATTTAATGTACTGTATGTGTAATCAATTCTCCGGGGGCAACACTGTCCATTACTTCCCTTTTGGAAGTAAGTACCGGAGGATGAAATTTTATATATAATTTACATATAATATATACATATATTACTTGTTTTTTATTTATTTGAAAGCTTGGGCTATGATGTCAGTTATAATTTATTCTTGCAAATGTTTGCAAATTTGTATGTAAATGGAAATTATAGTTGGCGGCTCTCTAAGGTGTAGTTGGTGGCTTTGGGATAAGGTTGCTCGCCGTATGTCACTTATGCTTACACAAGACCATGGAAACATGGAGCCCCCATTACGTAAGTTATAAAAGAATAAGTAAAGAATGTCTATTCTGTACACATAAGCTTGTCAGTAATTACAAAAAAGAAAAAAAAGTCCTCTTGAGGAAAGTAGCAACACACACAGAGAGAGAGAGAGAGAGAGAGAGAGAGAGAGAGAGAGAGACTCACGTAGACAAGCTTGTGGCTTATTCCTGAATTACATAGATTATCAGGCTTCGCCCCCTCACATTAAGACGTGTGAAGTAACTCAGGCATATAAGAAGTAAACAAGGGGAGGCTCATCAGACGCAATATATACACATATATTGCGTCTATGTATGAGCCTCCCCTTGTTTACTTCTTATACATAGACGCAATATATACACATATATATTTATAGAAAGGACAACATACATGTACTTAATTCAACGAGGATGTAAAAAGAACTGTTTGATAATTGTTGTTGTTATTTTGATTTATTTGGTAAGGACACTACGAAAACGCCTCAACTGCTGGCTTACTTCTTGTATATAAAAATATCTCTATCTGGAGAAGAAATAAAAAGCAAGGTAAGATAAACTTATTCATCGAATGGTCTCTTTCTCTCTGTCTCTCTCTCTCTGTCTCTCTCTCTCTCTCTAAAACACGAAAACAACGACTAACTGAAGTATTGTTTTCACGATACACCTATTTCCCTTAGATCGAGTAACGAATGGCAATAGAAGTAAAATTTCATTTCATAACTGATAATGGGCAGTCTCGTATACATAGCGTACTGTAAAAAAAGGTGACATGTTACCCAAGAAGAATATTAATTTCCCAGATTTTTACAGTAAAATAATCTTGAGTGATATATGCAGAAAATTATGAATCCAGCCGTAGGTGATGAGGTCCACATTTTCGTCCACTCAGCTGTTTTAGTTAAGAGACAGTTTTTAACAGTCCTCCTTTCAGCAATAACTCAAATCAGAATTTCTTATGAAATGGATAGCACATTTGTTTTTAAATATGCCACCCTCTCATTCTGTCAGTTTCTTTCTGTTTCTCTTTGTCTCTCTCTCTATACAATTCCTTCTTTCTGCTGCTTATCTCTAAATATTACCATTGCTATCTTACCCATATCTGTTGTAACTTTGTCTTCTGCGTCTCGTGCATCTCTTTTAGATAAATCTTCTTATTTTATATTTCTTTGTGTACGCAAATAAAATCGCTCTTGATTAATAAACAGAAAATGACAAGATTTTATAAGTAATATCATTTGATCTTAACCACTGATGGTAGCAAAACATTGCCGCTATCGAGGTATCGTGATAGCGGTTACTTCCTCTATTTATTTATACTAAAAACAGTTCAAGCGTATCTTACTCGGTGAAGAAAATTCTCAGGAATAGCATTTGTCAGATTACCTTTTAGTCAAACAGACATCATTCCGTTGCTTAGGCGTTTCTTCTTTATATATAGAAATAACTTTAAAAAAAAAAAAACACGGAAACAAAGAAAATGTGAAGAATCTATCAAATGGTTTCATCAGAGTAAAACCATCTAGCTGGAGGTGCAAGGCCGACCATCGTTGTAGAATGCATTAAATCTCCTTTCGAGAAAAAATCGGCAAGGTTTTGTTTTTTCTTTTCTTTATCCTGGTTTTCAGTGCTTGCCAAGATGCTATATATGCTCAAGTGCTTATTGCTGTTTCTCCTCACGTCGTATGTTGGCAACAGACTCTCTCTCTCTCTCTCTCTCTCTCTCTCTCTCTCTCTCTCTCTCTCTCTCTCTCTAAAAATGAAAAGAAATGCATTTACCTAGGCAGAGATATATTGAAATAATGGTAGTAGACTGAGAGTGAGGTAGAAAAGAGTCAGAAAAAGAAAAAGAAATAAGTAAAGGGAGGAGAGGAGAGAGAGAGAGAAGAAATGAAATTAAATAAATAAATAAAGGAAAAAGAAGTGCTTGCGTAGGCAGAGGTATTAAATTAATGGTAGTAGACTGAGAGAGAGGAAAGAAGGAAAAAGAAGGAGTCAGAGAAAAGAGAGAGAGAGAGAGAGAGAGAAAGAGAGAGAGAGAGAGAGAGAGAAATTGGATTCAAGTCAGGC
The DNA here is from genome assembly GCF_040412425.1 of Macrobrachium rosenbergii. Taxonomy (NCBI): domain Eukaryota; kingdom Metazoa; phylum Arthropoda; class Malacostraca; order Decapoda; family Palaemonidae; genus Macrobrachium; species Macrobrachium rosenbergii. The sequence goes on along the minus strand of NC_089742.1, from coordinate 25,829,814 downwards.
GGCAAAAAGTGCCTTATGAAAAGCAAACCGGCGCAAGCAAAGGAATCCAATTACTAAAGGAATGAAATACGGCATCTGCCGTTTAGGCTCCATCCAGGAATCTCGATACGAGCTTTAAAGGGATCAGACACCAAAAAGAATCCTTTAAAGGAAGATCAGGTATGCGTAGATGGGAAAAGGAGGAGATCAAACGCCATACAGAAAATGTAAGGGAAGATCAAGATGAGAGAGAGAGAGAGAGAATTTTTTCTTGATGTATTTATCGTGATTTAATTTCATCACTTCATTGCTCTAGTTTCCTTTGCTACATTCTCTTGTTTGTCGCATCTGGACTTTCCGTTGCAAGTTAAAAGCCTTTTTGAAAAAAATGAAATTAAACTTGCGCATTTTTGAGTGATATGTTTATTCGTAAAAAGTAAATAATAATAATAATAATAATAATAATAATAATAATAATAATAATAATAATAATAATAATAATAATACATGATTGTTGGAAAAAACTTCAAACGAGTGAAGTAATAAACGCCAACCCTAGAACGTTAGAGATAACTTATCGATAGAACAGAGAATCGTCAATTTTAATAAATATAGCAACCATTCGTTGAAGCACCATACATGAGAGATTTAGTGATTGAAATTGTTTTTCATGGATATATACGAGTTTTTGTTAATTGGTCTTTGTTTTTTATTTGCTAATATCTGATTTTATTTGAAATTGCTCATAAAGTAGTATTCTGTACTTTGATAGTGAAAAAATGGCTTTAGTGTCATTGCAAATAAATGTTTAGGCATGTTGAATAATAATAATAATAATAATAATAATAATAATAATAATAATAATAATAATAATAATACGTATTTTCAAAAGAGTGCTGATATACTGAAAACTGTGAATAATCGTTTGAAAATTGTATTAAACAAGAAATAAAAACAAATCTTAACTTGTACAGTACAGATCCTCGAGTGCTACTAAGCATTCTACCTTTCGTTAATTATATATACTATAAACTTTGGCTTTTTTATCAGTTTGCGCTTTTTCCTCTTCTGCTTATTATTTTTATTGCGTCTTGGTATATGGAGAATCGTATCTGTGAAAACTATTTTTCGCATGATGGCATTGATTTCTTGTTCCTTTTTGTATTGTAAGTATATTTTATCTATAACAGCAACAACATAAAAAAACTGTTGTTATTCAACGAATACTAATAGTAATGGCAAGAACATTAGAGGCAACCGTTATTAGTACAAGTTAGATGGAAGTCAACAGTAATTACAGTATAGAGCCAGAATTAAATTTTACATTTACGAGCGCATTGTGCCTCGTGTTCATATGAAAGGAATAATGTGTGCTTTCTCTTAGGCAGCTATAATTAAGAACTCAGTTGCATGTATGGTTCATTTTTTATCTGACTTGATAGGAAAGTTGTGCAGATTAGTTGAGACGTTGACAAAAACTAATTCCAAAACCGATGTGGATTACTTGTGGTTTGCAATAAAAATTTGACTGTTTTGCGATGTTCTAATAATAATGATGATGGTGAAAGGATTGTAATAATAATAGCAGCTGGGCAGTGCCACTTCGTTAACTTATAAAAGGGCTTTTGACGTTGGTTATTGCCGCTGGGTTGGTATCGACATTTCATGATATAGGAGCTACTTTTGAGGAGGAGGTGGTTTCTCTCTCTGGTTTCTCTCTCTCTCTCTCTCTCTCTCTCTCTCTCTCTCTCTCTCTCTCTCTCTCATATGAAATAAAGCTTTTAATTTTTTTATTTCAATGTTATTATTATTAAAGTAGTTTAACCCAGACCACTGAGCTGACTTTCAGCTCTCATAGGGCTGGTGAAGGATTTGATTAAAATACTAGGTCAAGGCCTGAAGTCAAGCGCTAGGACCCAATAGATCATCCGATACAAAGAAGAATGAATTAAAATGAAATTAAAAACTGCACATAGGCACATCCCCTCATACAATAAATACATTTACTCAGACTTTCTTACATACCTACTAAAACGGTATATTAAAATTCAGAATATAAATTAAACAAAATTTTAAAAATTTTTCTCTTTGTAAAATTCAAATGTTAAAAGGGTTTTCATGCTTTTATTATTTACTTATTTTTATATTTTGTTAATTAAATTAGCGTTCTTCAAGAACATCAAAAGGTGGAATGATTGAAAAGTGAAAGATTCTGACAATATTCTCATCCGTAGATGAATTTGCAAACGTATCGTTGTCTCCAATACTTTGACAAAGAATAACCATTCCAACCGTTATTCAGAACAAACGACTTCATAGCACTCAGGAGCCGGGCCAGAGAATGGCGAAGGCCCCAGAGACTTATCAGCAAGTCGTTCCCAAAATGCATAAACAATGGATGTCTCTTCTCTGCCACCCTTGAACCCCACCCATTAGGTTTTATGTCTTGGAGTTTATTACTTTCGGTTCTTCATGAAATTTGCCATTTAAACCCTCTGATTTCAAGCCAAGAAACAAAAGGTATTTTCTGACTTTCGTAAGAAGTTTCGCTTAGCTCTACCGCAAAGTTTAGGACGAATTACCGACTCATTAGGATCTGTTGTATTGACTTTTGTATTCACTTTCTTTGTACTGGTTTGTGTTTGCGGATGCTCTCGTGTGCTGGTATAATGGTGTAAATAGAGTTCCTGAGGAGACAGACAGAGGAATAATTGTCCAGTTTTATAAAAAAAAAAGGAAGATTGAGAAAACTCTTGGTATCTTAGAGAAAACTTTTAATACCTGTGGGACATACTGATAATGAGTATTCAGGGGCATAAGGATACTCAGTTTAAGGACACAGTGATTTTCTAGTAAAGGAATTTTGTAACACCCAGTGTGTCAGGATAGGTGTGTGAGGTAGTTTTGACCGAGAAGGCCTTTGTCGAAGGAATAGAGAGGTGGTGAATCTCTAGATGTCATTATGCAAAAGATGAGGAATATTGTATGTTAGCAAATTTAAATCCATATAAAATCGCTGGGAATTATTCGATATTCCCAGTGACAGTACTCCGTCAAACAGATTCTCATATTTCTCTTGCTGTTGACATTAACCTGAAACAAACAAAAACTTCTTTCAGTTTTCATTTATGAAGATGGAAAGAGATGCACGAGCCAAGATTCCATTAGTGATGGACAGAACTTGTTTTTATACAGCAATAATTATCTATCTTGGCCTGAAGTAGTGTTCGATTTTTTGTTAGATTTAATGCTCTTTTCTTAATTTTACATGATGTAAGGTGGTCCAGGCTGGTTCAAAGGCCCAGAAGATTGCTGGGCCTTGAACCAGCCTGAAAAAACTTCTTCACCTTCACATCTCTTGAAAAAGGGTCACTCTTAGAATTAAAAGCACTGGGGAGATTCAAATGTTCACATATGTAAATATTTACAAGTAAACATGTTATACACAGGAATCTTGTGGGTTTCTCTTAACATTATCCTGAAAGTCCATTACAGAGGTATACTGAAATCAATAGTTTCCTTTCAGCATTTCAGAATTAGACCGTTTCCCTCCGAATGAACTGGTCCCCTCATGGTTCATGTTACGGAAATCTTTTAAGGAATTGGTAACCGAGAGGCAGAAGTACCTGACTCGATGTTTGGCGGAGTTTCTCAGAAATATCTTTCTCGGTTATTATTTTAAATACTGAGAAAGTGACCACCGCCGTTCTTACTGGCCTTTAATGGGTCTTGTAATTACTAAAATTATTTCTGGTTATTAGTAAAGGGGCTATATTTTTTTTTAACCGCTTGATAAATTAGTGACACGAGAACGACACTGGAAGTTACTTGTAGAAATAAGGGAAATTTCTAAAATTGCACGATAAAAATATGACTTAGAGATATTATACATGAAAATGAAAAATGATGAAATGAAAAGTTTTTTTGTATTCTGGAGAAGCAGTAAGGATTATGAAATTCATTGTAAATAAGTTTTAGACAGTGGGAAGAAAAAATAGATTTGCACAGGAAAAAATGGAAAGAACTGTATTTTGAATTATTTAGAAGTAGTAGTTAATAAGTATCGTCACTGGGGCTTTTTCCTCTATTTTGTCTTTTCTTCCAATGCATTCCTTTCGCTTTTTCATCTTCCGGTTGCATACCAAAAGCGAAAAACAAAAAGCAGTATGAAATAATGTAAAAAAAAAAAAAAATTTAAATCTCAAAAAGAAATAATTTCTGTTAGGGTGCTGGACTAGCTAGATATCAGAATGACCGTGACCTTCATAGCAAAGTCATGGACCTAAGGTTTGTTTTTATAAAAAAAAATCCATGATTTTGTTCTATTTCTTTTTCCATGTGGCTTTCGTGCTGAACTTTTGATTTCGTGATAAATGCTCTAAAATGAACCTGAAAATTTGAGGATTGGTTAATGCAACTTCTATGAAGTAAAGAGCAGTTTTAATGCCAAACAAGTGAAAGCGATGAATAAAATTATGCTTGGTTAGTTCGAAAATCCTCCTTACTGACTGGCTGGCGCATAGAAATTTCGTCAACTAATGTTTTAGCTGCTTTTAGCGTCTTAAATGTTTTCTCATTTCTTATCTGAAGCGAAACGAAGAATTTTATTCGTTTGTATTACAATAACACATTTTAGGTTATCATAAGATTTAGAGAACGTGAAATGTAAGTGTTTTTATGTGATTTGTTCTTATTGGTGCATTATGAATTATCATGAGAATTTTGAAAATGCGCTTGATTAGTTTATGTTCAGCAAAAGAAAAAAATTGCTCAGAATACTGATTAGTTTGATTAGCTTATATATCCAGCAAAAAAATGCTCAGAATACTGCTTAGCTTGATTAGTTTGTATATCCAGCAAAAAAAAAAAAACATTGCTCAGAATACTGCTTAGCTTCATTAGTTTATATGGTATATCCAGCAAAAAAAAAAATGCTCACAATACTGCTTAGGTTGATTAGTTTATATATCCCCCCCCCAAAAAAAAAAATGCGCAGAATATTAGCTTCATTAGTTATATGGTATATCCAGCAAAAAAATGCTCACAATACTGCTTAGGTTGATTAGTTTATATATCCAGTAAAAAAAAAAAAAAAATGCGCAGAATACTAGCTTCTTAGTTTGATTTATATCCAGCAAAAGAAAAATTTGCAGAATCACGTTTTCGCTAGTTTTATGTCCAGCAAAAAAAAGACGCTCAGAATACTGCTTGGCGTCATTAGTTTATATGTCCAGCAAAAAAAAAAAAAAAAAAAATGCGCAGAATACTGCTTAGCTTCATTAGTTTATATATCCAGCAAAAGAAAAAATATGCAGAATACCGCTTAGTTTGGCTAGTTTATATGTCCAGCAAAAAAAAATGGCTCAGAATACTGCTTAGCTTCATTAGTTTATATATCCAGCAAAAAAATGCGCAGAATACTGCTTGGCTTCATTAGTTTATATAACCAGCAAAAAAAAGTACTCAGAATACTACTTAGCTTCATTAGTTTATATATATAGCAAAGAGAAAAAATGCGCACAATACTGCTTAGCTTGATTAGTTTATATATCCAGCAATAAAAAATGCTCAGAATACTGCTTAGCTTGATTAGTTTATATATCCAGCAAAAAAAAATGCTCAGAATACTGCTTAGCTTGATTAGTTTATATATCCAGCAAAAAAAAAAATGCTCAGAATACTACTTAGCTTGATTAGTTTATATATCCATAAAAAAAAATGCTCAGAATACTGCTTATCTTGACTGCTTTATTTATCCAACAAAAAAAAAAAAAAAATGCCCAGAATACTGCTTAGCTTGATTAGTTTGTATATCCAGCAAAAAAAAAATGCTCCGAATACTGCTTAGCTTGCGCACAACTGCTTTGCTTGATTAGTTTATATCCAACAAAAAAAATTGCGCAGAATACTGCTTAGCTTCATTAGTTTATATATCCAACAACAACAACAAAAATGCGCACAATACTGCTTTGCTTGATTAGTTTATATATCCAAGAAAAAAAATGCGCACAACTGCTTTGCTTGATTAGTTTATATCCAACAAAAAAAATTGCGCAGAATACTGCTTAGCTTCATTAGTTTATATATCCAACAACAACAACAAAAATGCGCACAATACTGCTTTGCTTGATTAGTTTATATATCCAACAAAAAAAATTGCTCAGAATACTGCTTAGCTTCATTAGTTTATATATCCAGCAATAAAAAAATGCTCAGAATACTACGTAGCTTGACTGCTTTATATATCCAGCAAAAAAATGCTCAGAATACTGCTTAGCTCGATTAGTTTATATATCCAGCAAAAAAAAAAAATGTTCAGAATACTGCTTAGCTTGACTACTTTATATATCCAGTAAAAAAAATGCTCAGAATACTACTTAGCTTGATTAGTTTATATGTCCAACAAAAAAAAAAAATGCGCAGAATACTGCTTAGCTTCATTAGTTCATATATCCAGCAAAAAAAAATGCTCAAAATACTGCTTAGCTTGATTAGTTTATATATCCAAAAAAAAAAAAATGCTCAGAATACTGCTTAGCTTGATTGGTTTATATATCCAGCCAAAAGAAAAAATGCTCAGAATACTGCTTAGCTTGACTACTTTATATATCCAGCAAAAGAAATTTTCAGAATACTGCTTAGCTTGATTAGTTTATATATCCAGCAAAAAAATGCTCAGAATAATGCTTAGCTTGATTAGTTTATATATCCAGCAAAAAAAAAAAATGCTCAGAATACTGCTTAGCTTGACTACTTTATATATCCAGCAAAAAAAATTTCAGAATACTGCTTAGCTTGATTAGTTTATATATCCAGCCAAAAAAAAAAAGCTCAGAATACAGCTTAGCTTGATTAGTTTATATATCCAGCAAAAAAATGCTCAGAATACTGCATAACTTGATTAGTTTATATATCCAGCAAAAAAAAAAAAAAAAAAATGCTCAGAATATTGCTGAGCTTGATTAGTTTATATATTCAGCAAAAAAAAAATGCTCAGAATACTGCTTAGCTTGATTAGTTTATATATCCAGCAATAAAAAAATGCCCAGAATACTGCTTAGCTTGATTATTTTATATATCTACCGAAAAAATGCTCAGAATACTGCTTAGCTTCATTAGTTTATATATCCAGCAAAAAAAAAAAATGCTCAGAATACTGCTTAGCTTGATTAGTTTATATATCCACCAAAAAAATGCTCAGAATACTGCTTAGCTTGATCGGTTTATATATCCAGCAAAAGAAAAAAAATGCTCGGAATACTGCTTATCTTGATTAGTTTATATATCCAGCAAAAAAAAAAAAAATGCTTAGAATACTGCTTTTTCTTCTTCCATTTCACTAATGCTTCATAACACGTTGACTTAACGAGTTCGGCATTAGAGCTTTTCTTTTTTATATTTTTTTTTTTTGTCGCTTCAGAATCTCAGTAAGTTCCCGAGATCCACATTTGACATTCAAATTGGCTGGGTCCTGCCATCCCATTGCATAAAAACTGCCCATCCTAATAACTTGAGGTTGCAGCATTTAATCTTTTTCACTTTTATGCCTTTGGAGAAGCCAGTTCTCTAACATTTAGTCTCAGCTTATTATTATTATTATTATTATTATTATTATTATTATTATTATTATTATTATTATTATTTGCAGGAGAACCTTTTATATTTAGTGAGCGAACGTATCAGAGTAATTTATTTTCGTTATATTTTTTTGATAAGAAATGTTTTTCATGA
>NC_089742.1:25807104-25812104 GCF_040412425.1 Macrobrachium rosenbergii | reverse complement strand
AAACAATGCAATTTTTCTTTTTTTACCAGGAGCAGATTTATGTGCCGCTTCGTTTGGCAAAGAAAATTCTTTTACTTTTCATAATTTTTTTTTTTAACTTAGGGCGAAAGAGTTAAAGGGTAAAGTGATGAAACCACAAATCATACAAAAACAAAAATCAAATTTCTTTGTAATTTTACCGTATATTTGCAGACATGGCAAAATCATTTCACTCTGCCAGACAGAATTGCCCTTTCCATTTTGGCACTGAATTTGTATGGATTATGAACGGAATGTATTTTGATATGCGACTGGGAAGAATTCATCGATAGGTACTTAGGAAAAAATAAATGGAACCTTTTGATAAAAAAAAAAAAATACGAGCTCTCACTATCTAGATAGTTTGGTGGACTGATGCTTCACAGTCTCCGCTCGCTTTACCCTATCCTTAAGTGCCCTAGTTCCTCCACTCCATATATTACCAGGGCCTCTGGCAGCATCACAGAAAACTTCCACCTGATTAACTGTAATGAAGACAAAATGGAGCTCAGATGTCGGTAACTTTTATTCTCTTTTCTGGTCTGTGTATGTATGTATACACACACACACACACATATATATATATATATATATATATATATATATATATATACATATACATATATATATATATATATATATACATATATATATATATATATATATATATATATATATATATATATATATATACAGTATACTGTATATTGTATAGTATATATATATATATATATATATATATATATATATATATATATATATATATATATATATATATATATATATATATATATATATATATATATATATATATATATATATATATATATATATATATATATATATATATATATATATATATATATATATATATATATATATATATATATATATATATTGTCATAAGCAGGGGTCCTTGGGAGGAGGAACAGTGAATGCATTATAGCATTATAATATGGACTGCTTATGGGCCAAGGGGGGTGTCCCCGATTATGAACAAAAGGAATGCTAATGGGACTTACCTTGAGGTTTTCATTGATTAACCCAGGGAACTAAGGTCGCCAATTTGGAATTAGAACTATCTTTACATTTAAGGGGTTTATTTACAGAAAATGGGGTAAATGTGATAGACCAAAATGTAGCAATTTACAGACAAGTAAGTCAAATATGATAGGCCATAAATGCAGTAATTTACAGACAAGCAGGACAAATATGATGGGCCACAGATGCAACAATTCACATTAAAGTAAGTAAATATGATATGCCCAAAATGCAGCAATTTACAGACAACAGTAAAATGAAAGGGGTAAATCCCAGGACAATGGCAATTAGTTCTGAGAGCTGATTTCTGTGTTGGCAACGGATTCTTGCGATCAGTCTGTGACCATGAATGGTTGGGAAATTTGGGTGGCAGTCAGTAAGGGATATCTTGGCATAGATTTGCGAACTGGGCAGGGTTATGCAGTCTCCTGGAAGAGAATTCCGGAGTTAGGACAAACACATGGGCACAAAAGAAATTTCTCTTGTTACTAAACAGAGCACAATGAACATTCTTGACTTGTAAATCTTAGTTAGCCCAATTTAACACTATGAGGGAGGACTTAATTACAGGTTATGAGGTTACTGAACAAAGGCACTTTAAAGGCTGAATGTGGATGGCTCGGCTGACACAACAGGAATGCTGTAAGTGGGAATGGGAATTGGAAAATCGTTGAGATGCAGTAAGAAAGGATTGACTAGACAGAAGGGAGGGGGGACCATTGGGTACTGGCGCAAACTAACTCTCAGGCTTTACCTTAGACGAATGTTTGAGCTCTTAATACAGCATCGGCATGCCCTTAGAGTCGCGTAAGTTGGCCAGCTCCCAAGGAACAGGGGGAGGAAAAAATGTCTGTCTCCGTTCACGGCCGTGAAGTCACTGCCTTTCTGTTTCAAAGCGATGTGGGGCTGCTGTGTTTGTACGTACGTCGAGGCGTTATCTGAAAGAAGTCTGCAGCCAGTAAGAGAGTCAAGGGAAAAACAGCCTTACAGACTATGAGCTTATAGCTTAAGATCCTAGCTTCCCCTTTGAGCAACTTGCATCCCTAATGCCTATAACCTCCCTTAGCCTACTTCGAAAACATTACCCCAAAGGGGGGAAGTTTAGGTGTGTGTTTGTAGCAGGGGGGCTGAAGGAGAGGGATCTATTGTTTGGCATGCCTGGATATTTCCCGCCAGGCGAGAATGGAATGCGTTCTTGGTTCAAAATAAGTGGGACACCCTCCTTTGTTCACCATATTGGCTTACCTAGCAGTTAACTAAGAAGCTTTATTTTATTAGAAATTCAAATAAATTGTGGTTGATTAGGAGGAAGAATGGAAATCATGACAATATATATATATATATATATATATATATATATATATATATATATATATATATATATATATTATAATCTTTGTGTATATACATTATATATATATATGTATAATTAGGTTATGTTAAAACCTAATTATAAGCACTAATTATATATATATATATATATATATATATATATATATATATATATATATATATATATAATATATATATATATATATATATATATATATATATATATATATATATATATATATATATATATATATATATATTTATATTTATATTATATTCTTTGTGTGTGCGTACAATTAGGTTTTGCTAAAAAAAATAAGGCATTTAAAATAAATGTACAATATAAGAGATATCATTCTCGTAATTCTTATATGACAAAATTCATAAAAGTTGTGTTTGCCGATATAGGAACAGTTATTATTTGGTTAGACTTCATGGGGGCTTTTTTTTTTATCTTTTATGAAAATAGATCATGGTAGATGCGACTTGGGAAGATAAAATGATATAAACCGGTCAGTCAGTCAGTCAGTCAATCTACAGTGCACTTCCTGAATGGTGGAAGTTTTTTTCCCCCCTCCTCATTATATCCAGGACCAATAAATAACTCGCCACTTTGGAAGACATTAATCTCTCTTTACGTAATGTTGGGGTCAATTGACACATATTTTGCTTTATGAACTAAGTTTGTTTATGGCAGCCACGCCCGCCTGGGTCTCCACATAAAAAATAAATCTTAGTTCTTTACTTGTCACTATGAGATTCTCTTTTTCTAGGGGGAGAAAATTGAAATCGTGAGAAATATTTTAGTTTTATTTAAAACTTTGATTATTTAGTAACTCCAAATTAAGACAGATTAAGTGATGCTGCATATTGACAGCAAAGGTATGGTTAAAATTTTTCTGGTTTCTTTTTTTATATTATGTTTTTTTATTCATTTAGTCGTCCCCTGCATTCGCCAGTATTTCATAATTTCTATTCAGTTCTTGTGTTATTACTTTCACGACGTTTATCTTTTCTGAGAATATCAGTATTTTTTAGATTTCTAAAAGGTAAGGTTTAGAACCCTTTCTGTTCTTTTAGGAAGATTTTGTCTATCATATTTTTCCATGTTTATACTCGTTTGCTTTTCGCAGAAATTATGAGAAGACATGATATAAGAATTTTTTTCAGTTAATAAAAGAAAATAATTTAAAAAATATGCATTTTCCACATCTTTTGCTGGATAAGGTTCTTTCTTCTCATGTTTGAGATTTTTGTCTTTTCATAAGCTGAATGAAAAAGTGTCCATATTGAGGCATTTATTGGGTTACCAAATGAAACGGATGAAAGGGTAATTTTTCCACGTTTACTGAATATCACCAATTTACAGGGTTATACTCCTTTCCTTATTACAGAATATATGTAGAATATTCTACGTAAAGTAACACTTTCATGTTAAACGAAACTCTTTCTGGATCACAAAACTCGTTTCTCGCATTTTCATTATCATTCTCAGATTCTGCGTTAAGAATGAGAATGTGATCTTGGCGTAACTGTTGGTCATTTACAACTAACAGAACGATTAATTACAAGTGATGTGTCTCCTAATGCTTCTAGCTGCAGCTGTTGTTCATACGAATAAAAAATCATGTTAATGAATAAGATGGAAATTATAATAACGGATATGATGAGATTTCCATTCATTCGCATTCTCAGTATTCCTCGCTTCGTGAAATGGCCTCGAGGCATTATCGTCTTTAATGTATGCCAGTCAGCAATACATTTGCCTAGCTCTCCATAGTTATTAAGATGAATGCGACTCCATTTACAAGTGATGGTTATAATCACGTCTAGGAGACTTGATGAACGCCTTGCTGTAAGAGCAAAGAAAACAGAGTTGTATTTGTTTTTTTCTCCGATTGATAGAAAAAAATAAACGATAATAGTTTCACGTTTAACGTATTTAACCAAGCAATAATAATAATAATAATAGCTACCGCAACATAGAATCCAGGCCCTATCCATACCCACCCATCCAAGCCATTTGATGGCCCTTCAGCCCCAAAAGAAAAGAAGAAAATGAGGGTGGAAGGTCAAAAATGGGATTTGACCCCAAGAGGTCTTTAGTTAAAGTAATCGGTTAATCTGTTAATTACTGATTCCAGTTCGTTGTTTATACAGCCAACTGCTTCCTATTTGGATTGTCTAAACACTTACTCGTAGCAGTTTGCCTACACATCATACAACATAAGTAATATGAGAGAGAGAGAGAGAGAGAAATAAAAGTATACCTTAGTTTTACCAGACCACTGAGCTGATTAACAGCTCTCCTAGGGCTGGCCTGAAGGATTAGACTTATTTTACGTGGCTAAGAACCAATTGGTTACTTAGCAACGGGACCTACAGCTTATTGTGGAATCCGAACCACATTAGAGCGAGAAATGAATTTCTATCACCAGAGAGAGAGAGAGAGAGAGAGAGAGAGAGAGAGAGAGAGAGAGAGAGAGAGTCGTCACCTTGCAAATATAATCCCATAATCCCATAATACTTCCAACGTACAAAACCAGTACACATTGTAGAATACAAAAAGATCTCGCAATGTTTTGGTGCATTTGTTTTGAGCTGTGTAA
>NC_089742.1:25792104-25797104 GCF_040412425.1 Macrobrachium rosenbergii | reverse complement strand
ATACTATCAAGAAAATTTTTATTTTTCATAATCTTTGTATTTTTGTTTTAGAAAGAAAATAATGTGAAACCTCCAGTTATATACTTAATTTTTCCCACAATATGCTGTTGTAAGTATGGATTCAGCAAGAAGCATTCTGTGTAAAGCTTTGCTAAAAAAGTACAAAAATCAAGAATATCTTTTTCTGTGTCATCGAAATGAAATTTTTACTTTAATGTGTAACTTTTGAATCACAAACCTTTTCATATTTTCTGTGTAAAATAAACGATCATAACGCTGAGGAAAAAATATCTTTAGAAAAGGCATTGTGAAAAAAACATATTTTTTAAACCCCTATCTTTTACTGATGTGAAAAAAAATTTTTCCGCAGAATTTTTTCAAATGCTTTTTGAAAAGCAAACGAATGTATACCTCAGAAGAATAACAATAGGATAAAGAGGACTGTGTAAGAAAGAATCATAGATTTTTTAGACATTTTTTGAAAGGAAACGACCGTGAATGGCGTTAGGAAACTGAACGAAAATAATGTTTTAGTAAAATGGTCGTTTATGTTAATAAGAGGAGAATGGCTGAATGTAATAAAGTGTAAATCAGAAAAAATTAAACTTATATTATTAGCATACATTTGGCATTTTTTTTTATCCAATCTGGATTCACTAAAGGAACAACGCTTCGACTGACTCAGTATTTCAGAAAAATTTGAAATGCTATTGTATTTAAATACTCGTTTCATTCTTTAAAAAAATAGATTTGGCAGATCAGAAAAATAAGCAAAATGGAGAATTAAGGATGGTTTTACTTTTATGGTATAGGAGACAAGATTTGATGGTTGCCAAAGGAAGTCCAGTCCATAAAGAAAAGTGTCAGCTGTTGAGTGTTTACCTCCAGAACATTAGACTGCACCTCATATGCGCTGTCAGATCCGCATCTTCAAAACAAGCGGGTTAAATCATTTATTACCTTTATTGCCTTTTTGCTTTTGTCGTTAGCTACAAGTTTAATAGAGTAGGAACGTTGCAGTGTGTTTACCCGAGAAAAGTAGATATCCTTTTTTGTGCTTGCATTAAAAGAAAGAGGAAAAGTAATAAAAAAAGGGTCTGGTTTTCTTTGCTCATTATTACCAATGTATTGTTCATTTGCAGTTGTTACAAAGTGTAGTACCAAGTTTAATATCTTTCTGAGTAAACGAGAAAAAAAAGAAGCATCAAAAGTTTGGAGAGATTTTAATTTTTTTTTTTCTTTTGTCTCGCCTCTTAAAAGTGAAACAAATCTGTCGCAGGTGTGGATAATTTTTTTTTTTTTTATGCGTTTGTGGATCAAACTAAAAAGAAATAAAACGGGGATGTGGGAACAATGTCAGGATGCCGAATTCCACCCAGAAATGCAGCGGTCTATTTTTTTTTTTCTTCTAATCTTTATTTTCCCGTGAACCCGAAAGTGGAAATCAGGCACGTTTGGAACCGGGAACGTTCGGTCAGAAAATTGCGAACCGATAAACAGCGACATTTTCGGTAGGAATAAAAAAAAAAAAACGAAAAGGTAAAAGAAATACTCAAACTCTTTCTAGCTTTTACAGACGATAAAGATTATTTTTAATTTAAATTATAACCGTGAAAGTTGTTGCTAAATAAAGTTCACAATTCAGAAAATAAAAGTATTTTTTTCCATTTTACAAGAACAAACACTACAAGTTTGAACATTAGTCAAGAATGGTAAAATATTTATTAAAGGATAAAAAAAGTATAATTCATGACTGCAAAACAGGTGAGAAGAAAGGTATTAAAAATATTAACCGCGTTTGCATACAGAATACTTTTTTCACATCAGTCGAATACATTACTTTTGAGATACATAAAATTATCTTCGTGAAGGAAAATATCAGAAATTCAAAATAAATGCTCATAACCCAAGGCTGCTGCTGAGGTAATATTGTTCATAAAAAAAAAGGCAATCAAAAGGACGATAAACATTCTGCAAAAAAAATAAATAAAAAGGAGAGGCCGTTGTTGTGTCATAGTCATCGTACCACAGAAAGAGAGAGAAAACAGCAAATGTAAAAGATGCGATAACGGTAATGACGCCGAATATGAAAAGGCTTACAGACGAGAAGGCACCACTGAAGTTCTATAAAAGTTGACGGTTAATGAAAGGAGAAATTGGCGAGAAAATCTTTCTACCCTCCCGAGGAACATTTTCCAGATTTCATATCCCACTAATGGGTTTCTCAAGTGTATATTGCAGCCCCGCTGTTGGTGGGTCTCCAGCCAGTCCTTAACAGTCCTTAATATTTGCCTCGTGATGGCTTCAAGTTGCCATTATAATATTTTACACTGCACTCTTTGTCTCTCTGCATCGTAATCTTAACACTACCATTTAGTGATACAGGGTTGTCCTTTGGAGATTCTTATATTACTTCCATTCTCATATTTAAAATTTGAATTTGTATATTTTGCTTTAAAATTGGCCTACTCTATTCACTGTTGCAGCTTGATTAGGTTTATCTCGGGTACTTTTCTTTTTCTGTTTTAAAGAAGTATGTTTTCCTTTTTCTCGTAACCACTGACATTCTCCAAGTAGAATTCTCTAAGTACAATTATGCTTCATTTGTTTATGTAATTATTTAATATTAAATGATGGATGGTAGTAACTAAAAAATGACTATGAAATGAAAAAGGTCATTATTATTATTATTGTTAGTAATGTATCCCTTCCGTCAAAAATTGAGGTTACATAAAATAGTTGAGATGGAATATTCCTACACTGGGGACGTTACGTACTCATTAGGAGGCTAGTTACCATGAAGGCTGGTTCTAGGATGGACGACTGCAGATTTACCCGTAGATTTTATTGGCTGGAGATTGTGTGTGTAACAGAAAAACTATACGGTGCGTATGGATCCACATCACGTTTTCTTATCATCATTATTATTGTTATTATTGATCACAGCTAGTACACAAAATTACTCAACAAATAAAAGACCATGTCTTTCAATGTCTAGCTTCCACTGAATAAAATAGCCTCATCAAAGGAGGAAGAAAGTAAAATATATAATAAGTTAGCGTACATGCAGATGTGTACGGGATCATATAGCATAAACTCATAAACTACTAAACATGACACCATGTACGAATGATTCGATAACTATTACTTCAAACACTCTGGAAAAGATCTCCATAAATACTGACAAGTATGTAATAACTTCTCTTGAATCGAGGCAACTATGCCCGTCGCGGTCTCTCTACCATAAAAAAGGGACATATCCATTGAAACCTAGCATGTAAAAAAAAGAAAGTACTGCACAGACAAGAAAAAAAAAATGAAAAGGCCAGAAATTTGTGAGCCTTGAAAAATGAACTTTTTCGAAAAGACTTAGGAAACCTGGGGACTGGAAAAGGATTTTTGCGAACTCCGAGTTTTTTACGCAGCTGCCTCCGGAAGCAGAAGACCTCTGCTGACTAGAGAGCAGGAGGATCCTGATGGCTTGAACCCTGAGAATTTCTTCTGCTTAAAGAATTTCTAAGATCTTATACCTAAAACCATGCAGGTTTTAGTTCGTTTTTTTATATATGTACCAATGGGAACGACAACCATTATCCACGTCTGTGTTAGTCTTCATAAAAAAACAAGAAAAAAATGTTGCTTAAATACGAAGATACTATAGAGCTTTAAAGCCAGGAGATTATAGGAAACATTGAAAACAGAAAATGGTAGTAGAGGGAAGGAATTGTCACAGAACAGAAAAATCTGTGAGTTGTTGATTTTCACAGAATTCATTAGGCATCTTGATGAAGGGGAATAATGTTATTTCGAGTTGCAAGGAATTCTCAGCTATTTATGTAACTGTCATGTAAAAAGGAGTAAATGGATTTTCTTTACCTCTTTATCACCGCGTGTGTGTGTGTAATATTTATATGTGCATGTGTTCATGTATATATTCTATTATATATGTATTTGTGTGTGTATATATATATATATATATATATATATATATATATATATATATATATATATATATATATATATATATATATATATATATATATATACACATTATAACTAACAAGAAGTCACCGCATAGCCGACCCTGAGTTTGCCCTTAGCTTATCGAGAGTAGAATCGTCGCCACGTAGCTGACCCCAGTTGACCTAGATACCAACACACAAAAATTATCAATATTCCAATATGTCACCTTCCTTTACCTGGGACAGACATTTAGACGGCACGGTCGAAAGGGGCAAGGATAAGAGGCTGAGTGTCACTCCCTTAAGCAGCTTAGCCCAACTAAGCTGCTTAAAACAACCATTCTAAAGGCAGATTGAGCTGGCTGAATTGTCTTTGATTTAAACAGGATACCTTGGGAGATACAAGCAGATGGTTGGAACACCTGGAAAATGACAAATCTTCAGCCCAGTCACCACATGGGCCTGACATTGGAGCCCTTACCCTTGGCAGTTGTCTTAAAAGGAGCTTGGACAGGAAGATCTTTGCAGTTAGCTGTACATACGCAGGAGGATGATATGAGTTGCTGAGAGGCTCCCCTCCCCCCCTACCCCCCTACCCCCCTGTTCACACCAGACTCTGGACTTGAATCCAGTTCTACAGTCATCCTCGAATGGACCATCCATGTAATTAGTGTACAGTGCCACGCGTGTGATTGTCCCTCGTCATTCTTCTCCAGAGACCTGCTTCCCTTAAGGTAAAGTACGAGTAAAGACCTTTCAGTCACGACAGTTTGCCATTAGAAGTGTTTACTGAGTGCCAGTATTACTCTTTATCCCTTGTGCCATTTTATCCAGTGCCATTTCCAGTGCTTTGTGCTCCAGTGTAAAGTGTTCATTCATTCCTCGAGTCCCTGGCACCATCAGTGCAGTACCAGTTTGCAGTGGACTCATCTTGGACTGTGCTTTGCCACCATTCAAGACTCCAGTAGGAAGATCTTCAGGCTTTGCAGGCCTCCTAATAATTCATTTAACCATTTTCA
The DNA here is from genome assembly GCF_040412425.1 of Macrobrachium rosenbergii. NCBI lineage: Eukaryota > Metazoa > Arthropoda > Malacostraca > Decapoda > Palaemonidae > Macrobrachium > Macrobrachium rosenbergii. The sequence goes on along the minus strand of NC_089742.1, from coordinate 25,792,123 downwards.
TTTAATTCTTTTCTTATAA
>NC_089742.1:25759604-25777104 GCF_040412425.1 Macrobrachium rosenbergii | reverse complement strand
GAGTTAATTACGCAAAGTGATGATTCAACTAAAGCGCGCTGATGTCTTTGCTTCACCCGTCGAGTAGGTGACGTCACAGGCTGCACACAGCTCTGTTGAAGATAGGTACTTCGTTTCTGTTTCAAAATTGGTAAATGCCCGCATTCTGCGTAAGTTCGCAGAGCATACGTTTCTGTTCTTCTTTTAGAGGGGTAACTTGTACCTTTCTCTAGTGTTCCTTTTGGTTTCTCTTTTTATGTTGTTACGCTCAGGGCGTGTGATTACTCACAAAATGCCGGACGATGCAGCAAGCACATCCCAATCAATTGTGGTGCATAAAGTGACGAACATTAGCGCGGGAATTACAAATTTTAAAGGGCTAGTTGACGGAAAGCTAACCCAAAATATAAAGCTTTCATTGAGTCAGTAGACAATTATCACAATTCCAAAGAAGAAAATTACGAAGATAAGCTGAAAGCTTTAACAGAGGCTAAATCATTTCTGGATTTAGATAAAGGAGATGTTGAGAAACGAGCATACAGTTTCGGGTTCAGAAGGTGCAAAGCGGAATGAACTGCAGAAATTTCTCACGAGCTACTTATGGCGGAGTTCAGCATTGAATCGCCAGTTCGGAATTTGCGAGAAGTTTCTCAAAATAAGAAGGGCAATGATTCACTAGTCACATACAGTGCGAATTTATTTGATGCAGTAGTTGAGTTAAAGAAATCTATAATAGGCTCTCCATGGGTAACTGGAAATAATATCTCCTTAGATAATTTTGAAAGATTGTTACACTTTGCTTGCCTTTTAACGTCAGTCCCAGATGTAATTGTAGATAGTTTTGATAAGAGAATTGATCAGGATACAGACGAATCCTTTTTGTTTGCACAGATTAACAAAAATCTAGCAAAATGCCCGACACTGGACAGTAGTTTTGTACAGGGAGGTGCAAAAGATGATGTCAGCTCGGTTCCAAACCACAGAGGAATAATGATAGTCGCTTCGCATTGAAATGATGCAGCTTGGCGAAGACATGTGCCTGAGAGTAGAATCGAAAAGAAAATTCCAGAGATCAGTCTAGCAAATAGTTGTTTTAATTGTGATAAAATAGGCCATAGTAAAATCAAATTGCAGAGTGAGATATTGTTCAGTTTGCAAATCTTCAGATCATGGATGGAGATTTTGCCCAGCCTGAAGTAGAGATTATTCAGAGGAAGTCCGGAGGTTTTTCTAGATATGACAGGAGAATTCCACATGATGCAAGTTCTAGATACACAAAGGAACAGCAGAATTTTCACAAGATAAGTTCGAGAAAACAGACACAGGATAATGACTAATCAGGTCGTAGAGTCCCACTAGAGAGCCTAGGCCGATTGTGCGTGCTGCTCTAATGGCAATGAAATTTTTATTTTCATTGATTCTGGTAGCTCAGTTAACTTAGTAAATGCTGACCTTTTTCACTCGAGGTTTCCAGAGTGCAAATTAGTCCCTTCTAGTGAGACAGTGTGTGATGTACAAGCGAGGAAACTGAATATTTTAGGTTCGTCATTTCTTACGCTTTGTATCGGTGGAAAGACAATAGTAGAATCATTTTTGGTCATAGAAGGATTAGCCTTAGGTGAAATGATTTTGCTAGGACACCCTTCTTGTATGCGACATAACATCAACATTCTTACGGGAGTTCAGGGGATTACAATAGGTGAGTCAGGTTGTTTTGTTCCATATATACACAGAAAAAAAACTTGTGAGAAACTTAAGACACAGTCTGAGACATGTGTAACACATTCATTAAGTGAAAGATATTCCGCAGAGATCTTTCAAGGATTTTGCTGGAAGATGTTGAATTGCAACCGCAGTTCCTACATTGGTTAAAGTGTCGCTGAAAGAAAGCGATTTCCTTCTCAGGGTGTGCGTTGTTGGGGAACCGAGAAATTCAAACGTTGTGATGCGGTGTCAGTGAATGAAATTTCAGTATGACGCCTGACTTCAGTAGGAGTAGTTAGCTATCAAGACTCAGTGGAAAAATATCACAAGGAGTACTTATGTAATTGATTTTGAAGAGTTTAAGGAAAGGCATAAATTAGTGAGTTTTTTGTGGAGACGAATATGTTTCCTAACAGGAACAACAGTTCCGAAGTCAAGGTTCTACATGAACATTTGGCTAAAGTTGATTATCCTGAATATTCCAGATAAAGTAGAAGAGTGTTGAAGAATATCTAGATAATTGCTTTGAGGGAGATAAATTAGGAGTTACAGATGTTTTAGAACATTCAATCCGCCTAGAAAAGTACAATCACATATATATTCCAGCATATCGAATTCCTTTTAAGATCAGAGAAGAAGTAGAAAAAAGAAGTTCAGAAGTAGAGTCGGAAGGCATTGTAGACCGTCCAATTCTCCGTTTAATTACTCGCTTTATGCTTGCAGTTTCCTAAGAAAGACGTGATATCAGAGTTTGTGTAGATTTTTCGTAAATTGAATGAAAAACATGCCCAGATAGATATCCGGTGGCTTGTTTGCCTGATTTGTTTGTTGAGATCATTGGCAGAATATATTCATCTATAGATCTTATGCAAGGGTTTTTACAAGTTCCCCTTTGTGAGAGTAGCCGTAAATATACAGCATTTCGGTACCAAAGACACATTACGAGTTTAATAGGATGCCTTTTGGATTACAAAGGGTCCCAATAACATTTACTAGACTGGTTAACACAGTACTTCATGGCTTGTTAGGAAAGTCGGTGTTTGTGTGCATGGATGATATTCTCATATGCACAGATACAGTTGAAGAACATCTAAAGGTGTTAAAAAGAAGTCCTTAGCGATTACGGTTCGCTGGGTTAAAGGTCAAATTGGCCAAATGTGAGTTTCTGAAGAGAAAAATTGTCTATTTAGGACATGTTATATCTAAAGAGGGAGTTAGAGTGAATGATGAGAAAGTTAAAGCCATTGTGAATTTTCCAGTTCCCAAAACCAGGAAACAGATTCGTTCGTTCCTAGGTATGTCGGGTTTCTTTCGTCGTTTTGTGCGGAATTTTTCTACAATAGCGTCGCCATTGACAGATTTGTTACGAGAAGACGTTAAGTTTGTTTGGGGTGATAGTCAACAATTAGCTTTTGAAGCTTAAGAACGCTTTGGTGAACCCGCAGTTTTGAAGTTTCAGATTTTTAGTCAACCGTTCACCTTAGTGACTGACGCGAGTCAGGAAGGTATAGGTGCGTGTTTGATGCAGGAATTTTGGAAATTACACACCCAATTGCTTTTATAGTAGAAAGTTCAAACGTGGTAGTAACGAAGGCTGATGTCAGTTGTGGACAAGGAGGCTTTCGCAGTCGTCTCTAGCCTTGTTCATTTAAGATGTTGTTGTTGGGAAATAAAGTTGAGATTTTTACGAATGTCCAACCGTTGTTAGAGCTTTTAATAAGCCAAATTTGTCTTAAAAAGAGAGCACGTTGGTTCCTAACATTGAGAAGATTTTGATGCAAACCTCAAATACATTGAAGGTAAGCATAATGTAGTTGCAGATGCATTGAGCAGATATTTTCGATCGAGGATGAAATACACCGAATCCTGTGTGGAGTGAAGAGAGTAAATATTTGGTGTCTAATGTCTCTGATATTAGTAGTTCTGAGAGATCGCATGTAGAGGACATACACGTTCCTACAGTGCATACTTCGGGGAGAAATAGTGAGTCGGCAGTCTCGGGAGAGATTGTTATTCGTGATAGTGAGTAACGCAGTGTGTTATATTACAATTGAAAATGTCACTTGGGACATAGGCTTGCTGGAACAAAAGCAAGATGAAGATAAATTGTTGTCAAAATCTAAGCATTTCATGAAGTTTATCACCGAAGAAAGGGTATAAGTTGCCTTTTTCTGGTCTAGAGTTGGAGAATAATTTATTGGTGAGAAAAGTTAAGTATAACTTGCGAAGTACTCGAAGCATCGTTGAGATACACAAATCATCGTGCCAGAGAGTCTAGTACCACAGTTCCTAGGCATTGTACATTGTAAGCCCGGTTTCTCCTCACATTTTGGGTGTAGACAAGACGTATGAAAACGTCAAGGTCAAGGATTCTTTTGGAAAAATAGCATTTTCCGCAGTAAGCCTTTTGTGAAGAGTGTGCTATTTACCAATGCGAATAAGCCAGCGACGACAGTGTGTCATTGTCGTTTGGGTTCATATCCCATATAGGCCGTTTCAGAGGGTGCATATGGATATTCTGGTACTTCTCTGGAGTCACTTATGGTTATAGACATTTATTAGTAGTTGTTGATGAGTTGACTCGCTTTGTCGAGATTTTCCCACTGAAATACAAATCAGCTGAGGAAGTTGCTGCAAGCGTTTTAAGGGATAATTTGTCGATATGGTGTTCAGAATGTCTGATCACCAGACAATGGTAGGGGAAGTTTATTAATAAGACTTTTAGACGGTCTTGCTAATTTGTTGGGGATAAAGAAGTATCTATAATCCCGTATAGACCTGAAGCGAATGGGTTGTGTGAGAGGGCGAATCGAAAAGTAATCGAAGCTTTGCGCATGACGGTGGGAGGTTCCGATACACATTGGGACAGATCTTTGGATGAAGTGCGATATAGTATCAATACTATGATGAATGACACAATTAAGATATCTCCAGCAGAAGCTTTGTATGGATACAAGTTGAAAGGACCTTTTGATTTGTTACAGAGTGTGTTCAGGGTGATGTTACGGTCACTTCGTTGATAAATACAGCGAGAGAAAGATTTGCACGTATCAATGAACGCGAACTTAGTTCGCGTGCAATGGTAAGAAAAACAACGCAGAAATCGAGGGGAGTAAGCTTTTTCGATGGGTGATAGAGTTTTGTTAAAGTGAATGTTCGGAATGATCTGAATTATAAATTAAGTCGAAGTTCACGGACCTTTTGAAGGATTGTAGAGAGATCAAAAAGAGGGAATAGATTTGTAGTTAAAGATGTAAACACTGGAGTGACGAAATTGACCCATATTTCGAAGTTAAAGAAAGTTGGGATGTAATGGAACGTTTGTATATAGTTAGAGGGATAAGTGGGTTGATGTTTGTGTATATATATATGATATTTATTTTTTTTTGTCTCTTGTTCATTTAGATGTTGAAGTTCTTAGTCATTTGCTTTCGAATGATTTTAGAATTGAGACATGGGCTAATTTCATACGAGACGACCGTGTGTTAGTGAGTTGTTGTGTTATGATGTATTTCATCATCTGACGCAATGGGTGTTGTTTAGATTATTTTTTTTGAAGTACTTAGTATATCGGACCGAACAAGTCTGATCTTTTTTTCGGGTTGGAGATCGTATTTGAGTGTTTGGATTTTCCAGTTTCTTTTTAAATTAAGGGAGCTGTGTTGTAGTGGATTGTAGTTGTTGAGATCATGGGAGCGATTGCCATTACGTCAATTGCTATTTTGATGAGGATTAGTCAGATGTTGCGAAATATTTGCTAACCAGAGTAGAGTTTTCATGTCTTTTACGAGATATGATACCTTTTAGTGTTTGGATAGAATTTTTTTTGTGAGTGAGTTCCGTAGAGTTATTGTGCTTAATAGTGAGTTGACTGTGATTATTCTGAGATACAAACTTGGAATTAGTTCACATTGTGAGTGTTTACTTTTGCATTAGTGGTTTTGTTTGGTTCAGTAACGTGACCTTTTGTTATTAGACCTTTTTCCGAGTGTTTTGGAACTCGGTAGTGACATGGGATAGATTAGAGACCATGTTTCATTTACATTCAGGAGAGATCAATATCAAGGATCGGGAGTTGATTATAAGACGAGTTATTAGCTTTGGTTAGAAGTGTGTGTATTATGACAGTAGTATTTTCCAGTTGCGAGTTTTGTCTGTGGGTGGATTTGTGAATTATCATTGGATTCATGGAGTGAACTCCGACAGAGATGTGACTTTGGAGCAGTTCCTGCGAGATTACCACATTGAGTCCACCAGTACTCTTCATGCTGTGTTTTGCAAGGAGTATGCAGTTACAATGATGTGCCAGAGCAACAAGTCGACGGCATTCGTTCATCGAGGGTCAGCAATCTCGATTCATCCTGCAGAATCTATGCTGCGGAATTTCTCATTACTTAGCCGTGCTGTATTCAACAGTTCGAGAAGATAATTATCGTCATGTCGCATAGCAGGCATTGTTAGTGGAGGTACCTACAGCCAAGGTGCCAATGGCCGGTTCCACCGTTGGAAGACATTGACGATTCCGTGATGTTCTGAGTATCAGGAATATATTATGCGACAATTTTAATTGTCTTAATAGCTGTTTTACTGATAATTCTTGTTATTGGGAGTAGTAAGAAAACATTACGTGTTTGTAAGATTACATGTAAAGGCTTTAAGAACTCAACCCCAGTGACTTTGGAAGTGCGTCGCGAGCAGTCCTTAAGCTGCAGTGCAGTAGACATTGCTGATTGAGCATAGCTCTATTCTGTTATGTTTTTATACATATGCTTTGTTTTGGTTTGCGTTGGGAGAGCGAGGCGGCTCTTATGTGGTGACGACTCTATTTCAGAAAATATGGCTGCTACAAGTTTAAAGGACACATATATGCATTTCATAGCTTCAATGCTTTAAGATGTGATGAAAGAATTTATGAGTCAGAGCAAACAGCAGTAATATTTATAAAAAAAAAAATATATATATATATATATATATATATATATATATATATATATATATATATATATATATATATATATATATATATATATATATATTTATCTTATTGAAAAAGGGTGGAAGAAGAATAGGCTTAGGTTAATGAAAAACGTGTATAACTTGTATATATTAGGAATGGGAAGGAGGGAAGATCTGAACAATGGAGGATAATGTGTGATTTTACTTGAAATAAGTGCCTTAATACTCACGAATCGCGATGAGAAAAAGTGGAAGACTTTTTTATGATGTATTGTGTCAAGAAGTTTCGTCGATTGGTTGATGACTGTTAATATGAATGCAGCTGTAACTGTTGTGATGTTTTTCTCTCCAGAGCCACCCTCTGCTTTGGAAATTGCTTAACGATTAAAAAAACATTGAGACACATACATACATATATGCGTATTTAATTTATAATGTATATAAATATACACACACATACAATATATATATATATATATATATATATATATATATATATATATATATATAGAGGTGTGTGTGTATGTGTGTGCTCTGTGTGTATGTATGTATGTATGTATGTATGTATGTATATCATCTGAACATGTTATGCTGCTATTGTAGCAACAACCTGAAAAGCACTTAAGTAATTTGTTCGCCGGATTTGTAACAAAAGCGGTTATGTTTAGCTTCCTCGACACGAGGAAGCAGTACTAAAAAGAGTTGAATGTTAAGATTATATTTTATTCAGTTGTTGCTTTTTTATCATGTAGTTTCCGCCATGCGCCTTGGTTCGTTTTTGTTTGTGGGTGATTTTTCTTATATGCCTTCTTGTTATGGTTGGAAGCGTATAGGTTTTTTGCCTTTTTTTTTATCAGCGTTAAAGCTATGTCAACGTGGGATGTATATATATACTGGCAAGAGGTAAACTTATGAAACTGCTCTCCTATATTAAATAGAAATGCCGTTTTATGGAAAATATTTCGTAAACACTTTTCATCATCGAAATGCACGAATTAAAAAAAAAACTCACTAAAAACAATGTATGCATAAAATTAATTCCCGTGCGTGGGAGTAGTGCCATCATTGCACTTCAAGTGGTGCACTGTAGGTATTACTTAAGTTTATTCCCAACGTCCCTTCTGTCCATAGTTTCATTTGTTTCATAATGCAACTGCGAGGTTTTCCTCCTGTTATGCCTGTAAAACCTTTACTCTCAGTTTCCGTTTCGACGCAGAATGACTTCATTTGTCGCATCACTTTACTCTTGTCCTAAATTTTATATTCCATTCCATTCCATGAAATTAAGAAAGTCCGAAGTATGAATGTTAAAACAATAAGGAACTGGGCAGATGAAAATTAAAACTTTCAATGAGGACGTAGAATTAGGCTATATTCAAAACAGTGAAAAAGGTCTTACTGTCTAGTGTGTTTGTGTTTGTATGTGTTTGTAGTTTTCTTTATCTGTCATCGCATGATTGCCTAAAGTACCTGAAGACTTTTTTCTACACTTGGGAAGTGAAAATCCACAGCTTCATTCCCCATCGTTTCAATTTATGAGAAAAAGCGACCCCTAACGCGGGGATTAGAGAGAGCAACAGCATGTGCCATTAAGCAGTGAGCCCCTCGGGGCAGATCCGACACCTAATCCTCCGGCAATACCTTCCAATTTATGGCTCAGCCAGCCACCGTTTTCCATTTGCGCCACTGGCCGTCACTTGGTCAGGTTTTCAGTGCCAACCGGGTGACAGATTGCTTTCAGGATATTTTCATTTCGATTTAACATTTTTTTAGCCGTTTCTTTCTTTACATTATTAGTTCCTTTTGGATGTTTTTCCTTTCAGTTCTATCCTCTCAGTTGAGAGGCTGTTGATAAATTCCTCGTTTTTTCTTTTAGTCTTAAACTTATATTTTATACTTTTGCATTTCCGTGTCGATAATCATAGTGTTCACCTAGGAGGTTTTCATTTCTTTTCTGAAATTATCACCAAAAATTATTAGAAATCCGCAGATATTTATCATTCATATTTTCCACTTTACTTGCTATTGGTTTTTTCAGCAATACAGAGGAAAGTAAGTTGTTTTTGTTGTTCTTTTTATTGTTACTTTGTATAATGCTGTTCACTGCTTCATTTGCTATGTTCTGGGCAGTACCTAACTGTTCACCGCTGTAAGGGTCGTTCACATGGACAAATGGACAAATAAACGTTAAATCCCCTCGTTGATTATAAGTTTTTCACTTTTGTTTTCTTTATGTTCACAATTTTCACTTTTAGTAATGTGAGAGACACGTTTTGTTAGCCATTCATTTCATCGTCTGTACTGCACAGCCCTAGTGTACACAGCAGAGCAGATTATATTTTTGCTATTAACGTCATCAATTCTGGGTTATAGCCTGCAAATTAACAGTTCAATATGATCCAGCGTCGGAATGAGTATCAGAACTTTAACTGTGTCATGGCAAATCCTAAGTGAGCTCAGTGCTCTCTGATATAGTAACTGTTTTGTTTATTTTTTTTAATTATAATCGAGCAATTGTTGGTTCAATATAATTTCATCTTCATTATTTTAACATTAAAAGTAGCAGTTGTGCTGAAAACTGATGAAAGCTGAGTGAATGTTTATTTGTTTCCTGAGGCTTAATATCTTTGTATGAGAATGTAGTATCAGATTTGTTTGAGATATTAAGAAATGTTCTTTAGTTATTATTAGTCCATACTAACGATCTTAGTGGCTCTGCTTTTTCACCTCCGCTTGTCTGTCTGTCCATCTGTCCTGAGTGTCTGTCTTAGTTACCTTGTCATGGGAACCGTCTTCAGTATTTCATTAATCGAAATGCTCATAGGAAGGAGTTGGTTGGCCTTAACGGAAGTACCATCTTCATTTTGCTTCTTATACATCGAAAAAGGGAGTTGTAGTAATTTTAGGCTTCCGTTAATCTTCAGATTTTCTAAAATGTATAATTGCCATCATTGTATGTGAAGAAGAAGGCATAAATAAGAAGATCTAGGAGTTGCGAAAGATTTACATAAATAAGGTGCCTTATGAGTTCCGACGAAAATATTGCTCTAACAAATTGCTTATAACGAACTGTAATAAAGAAGATTTGAAAAGTACGTGAGCCTTGCAGTGATATACAGGTGCAAATGAAAACATTCAAAATGCTCATTTCCGCGTTTCCATGAGTGCCTAATTGGATTGATGCTCTGATGTTCAAGGAGCCTATTATGTTAATGCTTGAGTTGAGTTGTGTTTATATATATATGCATTATATATATATAGTTGTATTTATATATATTTATATATATATATATATATATATATATATATATATATATATATATATATATATATATATATATATATATATATGTAAATCTTTTGGTGAATTCTTTAGGTTACCTGAGATGTCTGGAATAACAAGTTAACACTGCAAGGGTTAAAAGTTAAGTATACTTTAGTTTAACCAGACCACTAAGCTGATTAACAGCTCTCCTAGGGCTGGCCCGAAGGATTAGACTTATATTACGTGGCTAAGAACCAATTGGTTACCAAGCAATGGGACCTACAGCTTTTTGTGGAATCCGAACCACATTATACCGAGGTGTGAATTTCTATCACCAGAAATAAATTCCTCTAATTCTTCATTGGCTGGCCGGAGACTCGAACTCGGGACTAGCAGAGTGCTAGCCGAGAACTCTACCGAGTCGTCCAACCAGGAACTGCAATGGTTAAAGAATCACTTTCCTTTATGAATCACTAATAAATAGTAATTATTCCTCCAACATTTTTTTTTTCTGCTCACACATCATTAGGAAATGAAGGTCATATTCCAGTTTTAATTTGAGGCTGTACGTAATCAGCAAAAGCAAAAGGTAGTTGTGATGTTTTTGTTCAAACAGGGGTGAATTTAGAAAATAGTCTGTGCAGCTTGATTATTCACGTACCCTTGTCGGGTAAGCCCGCTAGGTATTGTCAGTAATAATTTTTCCTATGTAATATCCCTCATTTATCCCACGAATGATACGTAATAAGTCCGGTCATTCCTTTTCCATAATAGTCCTAAATGACCTTTTAATTTTTATTCCTCTCGTTTACTTATCAACACGCGTTTCATTTCAGTATCTTCATGCTGTATATACACTGAATTATGTGTATTTTCGCTTTTTTTCTTTTTTACTAGTGCATATTCTGTTGGTTTTCCGCTCTGATTATGTCCCATTGCTGCTGTGTACCAGAATAATAAGGTTTTCAGTAAGTTTCGGGAACTTTTACCTACGTCTTACGTGGGATCCATATTTACATTTGTATTGGAATTCTTTATCCTTTTCATTATTTAGGTTCTTTGTATCGTCCCTTCGGTCCCTAGCTGCAACCTCTTTTATTCCTTTTACTGTACCTTTGTTCATATTTTCTTTCTTCCATTTTTCTTTCCACCCTCTCCAAGCAATTGATTCATAGTGCAACTGCGAAGTTTTCCACCTGTTACACCTTTAAAATCTTTCTACTATTAATTTCCGTTTTAGCACTGAATAACCCCATAGGTCCAAGTGCTTGGCCTTTGTCCAAAATTGTACATGGCATTCCATTCCATTTATCCATTTCTCTATATTTCTCTGCATCATCATCTCCACGTTATCATCTACCATCACCCCCACCCTACCCTCCCAAGCCCCACACCCATATTTCCTACCCAATTCCCAGCCACTTCTGGGCCATTAATCAAGCTCCAGGGCATATGGAAACATCGTACAGCAGCCACATAGATTATCCATGGATGACGTCACTTTGCCCTTAGCTTAAGCCTCTTCGCCTTTATTTCTCAAAAGGATTTTCCAGTTTCTCTTTTTGAATATATTACTTTGCCCCGAGGTTTGTTAATTCCAGTTTATTTTTTTATTTTTAATTTACACATCCGGTTTCTCTCTCTCTCTCTCTCTCTCTCTCTCTCTCTCTCTCTCTCTCTCTGTGTGCTCAGACCGTAGTACGAGTTTCCCTGTTCTTGTAGGATCCAAAAAGCAATTAAGATCCAGTAGGTTGAATTGGTCGAAATTCGCAAGCAGAGAAGAGAAAGTAATTGGCGATGGCCGACGAGGCTGTTCCTTTGACAGAATAGAAGACAGAACAATTTGTTGCCATTGCTGCTGTTTTTTCCCCTCTCTGCTTTCGTATGTGATATTAGAGGAAGCAGGGGAACAGGTGTCTGAAAATTGTTGGGTGAAGTGTGACTGACCTTATGGTTGTATACAGTAGATGCCCCAAACGAAAAATAAAGCAAAATAGCGGAAGAAGGAAGTTTTCTTGAAGTTAGGTGAGGTTTGTTATTAAGAAAATCAAGAAAGAAGTTTCCTTAAAATTTGTTATGCACGATGTGGTCGATCTTGCAGTAAGAGTTGCAGCTGCAAATCGATGAATGGCCATAAGGGATACAAGGGAGAAGTTGTGCTTGAAGTTTGATATTATGAGTGATACTGGTGTGCAGAGACTTCAGGTCAGACGTTATTAGTAAGCGTAATTGTATAGAGGCTCCAAGTGGATGGGCAAAAGGAAGGAAGGCGTGGGAGAATTATACAAGAAGTTATGTAAATGCTGAGTGGGTAATTAGCTAATAAAGAGAAAGTTTCTTCAAATTTGGTAAATATTAAGGTTATTGTCAGGATAAAATGAAAACACGTCTAACGGATATAGAAACTTGAGAAATGTATGAAATCATCCAGCTTGTCATATATTTATCTTTACTCCCCAAGAGCAATAATCTTTTGGGAGTCGCCCACATTTATCTAAATTCCGTCTGTCGGTGTATTTTTTTTTTTTTTTTTTTTTTTTTCAGAAAGCATATATTGCTTGATTCCCTCCAGATGAAATTTTGTTAGGTATCAAGGTGGACTTGGCAAGATTTTAATAGCAGCAGATCACCAAATTGTGTTGTGATCAACTCAGATTTAACCATTTGAAAGGGGCACACCTCTAAGTAATTACACACGCACACACACACGGGCAAAATTTTACCCTCTTCCATCTTCGTCCTATTAGATAGATTTTAATCGCTATGGGGATGCACGAGGGCTCTTATTCAAATATATATATATATATATATATATATATATATATATATATATATATATAATATATATTATATATGTATATATACATATATGTATATGTATGTATGCATGCATGCATGAATATATGTATGCATAATAGTGAGAAAAGACTATTTTTAACGGTCCTGCGCAAAGCCCATAAAAGAAAAGAGCTGATTCAGGCCACTTGCATAAAGGATTAAACCGAAGTTCTTGCGAAGGCAGTTTTATGCAATGGGATGCAAGATCCAGGCAGTATGAATGTGAAGTATTGGTGCCAGGAACTTCTTTAGACTCTGTTACTGAACTCGTAAAAGTAAACATGGAAAATGCATAAGGAACAGACCAATTTCTTGAATTGAACTTGGAAGGAAGGACGGGGTAGTTTTGCGTGTGTATGCATGTTTACTTAACGATGGAAATACACACTCATTAAGTAATACAATCAAAATAAATTTGGTGTGTCTTTGGTGTTACTCAAAACAAGTGTTTATTGTTTTCAAAATAATGGTGATAACTCAAATTATGAGTTGCAATTGTATTTTGACATATTCAGAGTGATGTGGCTTATATGAAAGATATTATAAGATATGACTTCCAGTTCATATTAAGATCCAGAAAAATGAATAAATGTTAGAATTTGGAAACTCGTATCTGAAGCAATAACATTTTATTCATTACTATGAAGTTCAGATTTCTATGCGTAAGTCACTATAAGTGTGCAAGGTTCAGGTAAAATTGACAGTGAACAAGAAGCCAGTCAGCAGTAATTTTATTGTTACTAAGAGCTGACATGAACTCGTAGTTGCGATTTGATCCCTTTTTTTTTGGATGCCTTTTTACTCTACAAGCCTTGGAAACCAGATAAGAAATAGGTAAGCGTGAAAATGGAAATTTATTTCTGAATAAATGTAGCGTGGGCATTCTTCTTGTAAGAAATGAAGTAGGGGTTTAGGCTTAGAGTGATAAGAGTATTCAAAAGGAGTCAAGAAATCGATAATTTACAAGATCATTGTAGCTATTAATAAAACTGGTACAGATTTGTCTGTGTGCGTATGTATCGATGTTTTCCAACCGGAAAAGCAATAGCCGCTAAAGCACAGTGGTGGGGATGGACCTGTCCCTGCCATAGTGAAATATATCAGAATCCTACAGATATATGAACGTTTTCACTGAAATACACTGACATCTCTCTTCATTGTCCTGTGATACAGTGTTTATCAACAGTGGTTTACGCAGTCACTGAATCATTAGTTTTAGTGGCTAACATAACAATGTTACTCCATTATATTAGCCTCTTTGGGAATTAATTTTATAAGGTTCTTTTTTCAACTGGAAATCACTCAACATATGTAACAACCAGCTATCTCTAAGGCATCTTGTTATGTTCAGATTACCTAAAATAATCCCCCTGTAGACTTTCTGAAAGTAGCTAGAGAAAACTATTTAACATTTTTTCGTAGACATAGACATAGACATAGACATAGCGCAAATAAATATGTATGAATAACGTCAATATATGCATGCAATAAAGCAGTAGCGCTGAAAAAGGATATAACCACTAACAAAATCACCATGAAACGAAAAGAATTGAGTAGATAATTAAAAACAAGTCATCCAGAGAACTTCTCAGATCTTAATGAGTCCTTAATCCGTCCCAAAGTCCGAGATAAAGTTATCCCAACTCCCTTTAGGAAAAAGTTTGAAAAAATCTTTTTGTTTCTTGGGTTGCAAAACACGAATGCGTTAAGCGCAAATTTCGAAAGCGGGAGAGTGCGGCTCAATTCCAGACGATAAAAAAAGGGGTCCAGTTGTTTATGCATTTTCGGAACGACTTGCTGATAAGTCTCTGGGGGCCTTCGCCATTCTCTGGGAAATGATGCAGCGATATTAAGTCGTTTGTTCTGAATCGGTTGGAATGGAGTTCTTTCGCCCGTCCATTGGAGATAAGATACATATGCAAATTCTCTACGGATGAGAATGTCGTCGCCGCCGTACTCAAATGCTACGTGTGAGGATGTCATGTATTTCCTCTTTAGTGAAATAAATAAAAGCATATGAGAGAGAGATAAAAGCATGTGAGAGAGAGAGAGAGAGAGAGAGATTGAGAGAGAGAGAGAATGATGGGTGTGTCTTGGTTATTCCTGTTTAATGGGCTAGTACTGAATGTATGATATAATTCTCTTTACTCAAGTGGTGCGTAAAGGCAATAGCTCGTTTATAGAGAGAGAGAGAGAGAGAGAGAGAGAGAGAGGCGAAGGGGAATGGGTGTGTGATTTTGTTATTCCTGTCTTATGAAGCTGGTACTGATTGTGTGATGTATTTCTCTTTACTGAAAGAAGTGAAGGCATTAACCCGTTTAGAGAGAGAGAACAAATTTTTTCCTCATCTTGCCATTGACCTGTTTTGTATATTATGTATGGAATTTAGTATATTTTATTTATTTTTAGGTATTCTTGCCTATTATTATTTGAAAATTTTAAAAATGCCATTATAATGCAAAAAAGTACTTCATCAGAATAGAAAGTCAAAATGCCAAAAGAAGTGGAAAGCAAGAAAAACTAGAGTACGAACGTGTTAATGTAATTAAGATAACCAAAACAAAAAAATCAACGTTTCATGTATTTCTACTGCACCCGATTTGTATGCGGCTCGATATATTTCATATCCTTCATAAGGCGTTTCATCGACTCCTTTTCTAAGCTTAAATTGATCTTACTTTTAGCACTTCTTTCCGCTTTCATTTTTCCGCTAAAAGCTTGTGCCGAGATATGTAGGTCGGACCTAAACTGCAGTGCGGTATTTAATTCTTCTAGTAACTGGATTCCTTTGCATGCTCTCGTTTGCTTTGCGTAGGGCATTTTCTCCCACTTGTTTGTCAGTCATTCTCTCTCTCCCTTTTTCATTTTCTTTTCCCGTTCCCAGTCTCTTTCTCTCTCGCTCTGTTATATTCATTCTCTCTCTCTCTCTCTCTCTCTCTCTCTCTCTCTCTCTCTCTCTCTCTCTCTCTCTCTCTCTCTCTCTCTCTCTCTCTCTCTCTCTCTAATATTTTTCCATATCCATTTCATTCTTGTCTGTTCTGTAACTTAATACATTCCTCCATCTTATGTACATTCCTCTCTCTCTCTCTCTCTCTCTCTCTCTCTCTCTCTCTCTCTCTCTCTCTCTCTCTCTCTCTCTCTCTCTCTCATTTTAAAAATTTGTTCTGATCCTTGTAACACTCGTGGGACAAGAGGAGATATGGCAGTCGCATCTGTACTACAGGTGAATTCCTACAGTCTGCTTCGTGGCTTTGAATGAATAAAAAAAAAAAAACGAAAATAAAAAAAAGAACGGAAAAGAAACACAAAATGAGGCGTGAAAGCCCCTACAGAATTTTTTTCACATACAGGAGAACAACGTGACCCGGGAAAGAAGATACATGAAATTTGAAATTGTTCGAAGTTCGGGTGGCGATGAAAATAAAATGAAAAAAAAAAAAAATGTATTTATTTCTTCAGCGAAGGTCGGTCTTGCCTTTCCATCTGCCGGGGTTTCCCGCTACGCTCTAGTTTTTCTGGAAAGTTTTATTGTTTAACTTTTATCTATTTCTCTTTCGTAGCATTTCTTTTGTGTAAAAAAAAAAAAAAACTACGAAAGAGACCGGTACCTGTTCGAGATTGAAAAATAATCTGAGAGACTCTTTTTCAGAGATTGCGATGGAGTCGGCGTTTTGTTCTTCGTTGACGGTTCTCTTGTACACATTATTTTTTAATGAAAAATATAAACGGGTATGCAATAACTTTTAAAAGATTTTTAAATTTTAGATTAGTTTAAAGCGACTTTGCTGTGCACAACAAAACACACACACACATATACACACACACACACACACACACACACACACACACATATATATATATATATATATATATATATATATATATATATATATATATATATACATACATATCTTTAGGTTCTTACCTGGCCTACTTACTGTATTCCTTGTTCAGGGGTCCAATCCAGGATGTAGCTCGTGAACAAGGGGGCTTAATAACACACCTTGAGATTCTGACTGCAATTGCTAGGTCAGGCTGGAAACTAAAGAGAAAAACAGTTGGGCTGAAGGCTGTACTTCAACAAGGGACTGTTGCAGATAAACACTTAGGTTTAATTTAAATGGAATATATATACAAGGTTTGCTTTAAATCGAATGTATTTACAATTAAACACGTCATCCTGAAGACTGAAGAATGATAGGCAGACACAAATTGGGACTGCGACGTGGTTAGTTATTCTAGCACTGGTTCAAATATTGAAGCGTCTATGATTAACCCTCTTGAAAGGGATACTGAAGAATTTATTGCAGTGGCCTTTTCACTGCAAGAAGCACAAGACAAGTACATGTTTCCACAGCTAATATACCGTCTGCAGTTAGATAATGCCAGCGGTTACACAAGGATAATTATAACGATTTCGGGCGAATTGAGGGTTGCACAGAGGGTGCCAAGATAGCTTGATTCTGTTAGGATATGCTTGCATTAAAATTCACACTAAGCTAAGTGAGTCAGGTCTTTGTGATAACTTGCATTACAGAAAAGAAAGTGAGAGTGCAGTGAAAGATTAAAGATACATGACTGTTGAAAGAACCTCAAATTTCACCAGGGATGGAGGGATGAGTTTAACGGGGTTGCACAGGTAATGTGACTGGTGGTCGAAAGGTGACCATGTGGTGGGGGTCAGCTCAATAAGGAGCTTACAAGATGTGTCGGTCTGCTACCGGCAGGGGTCGCCGACGTCCGCTGTCTCTCGCCTTG
>NC_089742.1:25749604-25757104 GCF_040412425.1 Macrobrachium rosenbergii | reverse complement strand
GACACATACACGGGCACAAACACACAAACACCCATGGGCGCACGAAAGAAATCCTAAATGTTCCCATCAAGAATCTGATGAAAGGGGATATGATTAAATCGAAGAAATTCGTCAGATTTGTTATGCCGTTAATTAAAAAAAATCTGGGTAAAATCCACAAATTCAAAGTAATTGTTTAAAGAAAAAGAGACAAATCATCAGAAAGAAAAAGAGACTGTTGAACAGACATACAAGAAACACGCTGGATAAACAGGCATCCAAAAAGATAAAAACAGAGGCAGACAGACGGATGAAGAGAGAGAGAGAGAGAGAGAGAGAGAGAGAGAGAGAGAGAGACAAGAAGACAGGATGAGTAGGAACGGAGGTTAGGGAAGAAAGAAGAAAATTATTTTGGGGAGCCAGACAAACAGTCTGTCTGTCAACAGTAGGTGGGGGGACAAGGCAGACAACGATGAATAGTGACAGTTGACACACACTGTTTACTCATACAGAACTCTACAGAATATCAGCAATTATAATGTAACCGAGGAATGTAGATGAAAAAAAAAAAAGAAAAAGGTACTGACGGACAAAGTGAGAGTAGGGGAGACAAAGATACATTAAAACGCACAGAAAGACAGGAAGAATTAGAAACAGATACAGATGAAAGAGATAGTGATAAACTAGCTGCAGAGAGGAGAAATGTTGAAAGTCGGTCAGTTGTATCGAGGCAGATTTGATGAATAATTAATGATAGACAGACATGAAATAGAATGAGAGGAGACAAAGCCGGCAAACAAACTAACGGAGAGAGAGAGAGAGAGAGAGAGAGAGAGAGAGAGAGAGAGAGAGAGAGAGAGAGCCCGCCTGATGAAGGCCAAAAGGTCAGATATATCTAATAGTTAAGCAAAACAAATTTAGATGCAGACTAGACTTTAAAATTAATTGTGGCTTTAGGAATTATTCAAAATGATGATGATAATATAAAGCTTTGCACAAACTGTCAAGTGGACTTACTGTGGTTGATGTCGCTCATAGCTTAATTCATAATTATCTAAAAATATTTTTCATGATTTTTTGAAAATAGGTAACAGATTATAAATCCGTCTTGGAAACCATGTTACTTTATTATTGCTTACGCTTTGGTATCATCATTCTTGTTTTTACACTTATTATGCCTTTTATTTTGTTAATTACTGTAGAATATATTATAATAGTAACAGTTTTATTGATAATTTATACTCTTTATACATGTTATTTTATATCAAATTTCAAAGATTCCTCTGAGAATTTTCCTGGGAGTATAGTTTATTATTGAAGAAAATTATCTTTCATATTTTTTTATATGGATGGAGAGAGAGAGAGAGAGAGAGAGAGAGAGAGAGAGAGAGAGAGAGAGAGAGAGAGAGAGAGATTTTTATTTCATTTAGTGCTTTATTTGTATCCTCACAGTACATAACTTCTATTCTCTTTTTTTCACATATGGGCTATGGTCTTTCGTTATTCATTTTTTTATCCTTATGAATGTGTACACAATATAAACATCATCATCTTCATCCGTAATGACAATAACTCCGAATTTACGCTGCAGATCTTCTCCATGAAATACCTTTACATCCTCATTTAGGCTAAGCAAAATTGCGCTGCCCTTCCTATTAAGATATTATATAGAGATAATTTGTATCTATATATGAGCGACCCCTTGTTTTCGTCTTGCATGCCGGTATTATATCACACGTCATAATGGGAGGGCGAAGCTTGGTAACCTTGTAATTTTGTAGTCGACATAATTTAGGAATAAACTACAAATTTGCCCAAATGGATCTCTCTCTCTCTCTCTCTCTCTCTCTCTCTCTCTCTCTCTCTCTCTCTCTCTCTCTCTCTCTGTTTATTTTTATCTCAGAGTAAGATTAATTTTTCATTTTTTTATTTATGGAAAAGAGATGTGTGCTATTATCTTTGTTTATTTATAAAATGTTTATTTTTGTCGAACTTGTGAAAAAGCCTGCAAGTCTTCTCTCTCTCTCTCTCTCTCTCTCTCTCTCTCTCTCTCTCTCTCTCTCTCTATCTCTCTATATATATATATATATATATATATATATATATATATATATATATATATATATATATTTTTTTATTTTTTTATGAATAGATATGAATTTTTCTGTTAAAATACACCGAATGACATTTTTTTTATATTCACAAACATTATATTTTTCAATATCAATTCATTGTACAAACATTGTGATTGACAAATGCTAATTAATTACGATTTCAAAATTTTATTATTTGTGTTATATATATATATATATATATATATTTATATATATATATATATATATATATATATATATATATTGTATTTATATTATTTATATATATTTATATATATATATATATATATATATAGTATAATATATGTGTGTGTTTTTGCGTTTATCGAGGGTGAAGATTGTCCTCTCTCATTGTAGCAAAATATACCTAACATCGACAGATGCACATACGTCTTAGTTGTTGCATATTTTACCCTTCTCCGTGGCATTGCGGGAAACGGCATCCTCACACGAACCTAAAATTTCTTCATATATTTCTTGAAGTAACCGGATTCCAAAAAATCTGAGGAATTAATTAAGGAATTTTTGTTGTACTAATACAGTTAACATCGTTGATAAAGGCAAACCTCATTCCACTCATGCTCTGTAAATGAAATGAAAAATTTATCATTATAGAAATATATCTTGACCCTGCTTCTGCTATACAGTAAACTCCATTCCACTGTGTCTCATGTGGCTGGTTGGGGCTGGCAGTGGATACAGGTTGCAGTGTCATATACATCTACATTTTCTCTGTATTTTTCTCTCTCTCTCTCTCTCTCTCTCTCTCTCTCTCTCTCTCTCTCTCTCTCTCTCTCTCTCTCTCTCTCTCTCTCTCTCAAAAACAAAAGGAATGAGTTTCCCCTGTCAGACTTCAAAATGTGAATGTGTTGAGATGAAGCACAGAAATATTCAGTTGAGGTAAGCTGCGAATTTTCCTGCCGTACAGCAAATAATTCATTCGTTAACAGACTGGCTGAACGCTTTCTTCGGTGTTTTTTTCCACCTTTTCTGTCGGGCCTGGATTTGGATATGGCTATTATTTTGCCCTTTCCAGTGGCCTCTGTATTAGAAAACAAGTGATTTCCAAATCACACCTTGAGAAGTACCTGAGCCATTATTATTATTATTATTATTATTATTATTATTATTATTATTATTATTATTATTATTATTATTATTATTATTATTATTATTATTATTATTATTAATGTGTTCTTGTCTTTCTCGTCTACTGTAAAAATAAAAACATATAATTTTACCTTATCAATTGACACAAAAATAATTGGTAATTGTTCAGTAAGCCTGATTGGCTAAAATAGTTTTTACAATAGCAACGAATTCAGTGCTAATTATAAAGGTATTTTGTGGGATGTTTTGCAGTCTTTGATAGCCATTTCAAAATTTTTATTTTTTAAAGAAAGAATTTCTAATAAAATCACTAAATAATGTATACTGATTGATACAGTAATTTAAATAAAGAATTTTAATTGTAATCCATTTACTCACATTGCGTGGGTTGTGGTCATTACTGAGGTAATGATATGCTTTTACAAATCACATGCTTGTTAAAATCATTCCCGTTCAAAGAAATAAAATGAGCTAGTATCTAACAGCTCTCTCTCTCTCTCTCTCTCTCTCTCTCTCTCTCTCTCTCTCTCTCTCTCTCTCTCTCTCTCTCTCTCTCTCTCTCTCTCTCTGTGCCTTCTTCCTCGGTGAGATTCGACGTTTGTTTTCTTGTTCCTGCAGCCACCTAAGTATTATTTCATATTTGTACCTACTAGTTTGAGTTCTCTCAGAATAGTCGTTTCTCTTTTTACAACCACAATGACACTCTCTCTCTCTCTCTCTCTCTCTCTCTCTCTCTCTCTCTCTCTCTCTCTCTCTCTCTCTCCCCAAGATATTTATTAAAAACCAAACATTAATGTATCACAAAGTGTTATTTCCAGATCGTATATTTATAGCGTTATGATTTTAATGTGGCAGTTTATGATTTTTCTCCCCATCCTACGGCCAATTTCAATTTGCCAGATCATAAATCGCACTTGGTCAGGACTTTATCTTCATGGATCCCTTTATCCACCACCCACGCCACCCTCGCCCCACTTTCCATTACCTCATGGTCATAACCCTTTCCAGCCATCTGGAACCGATTCACCCCGTTCAGTTGACGGTGCTTGCAGACCCTACTGTCAGATTAGGGTGGGTATTATCAAGCTATTTCGTCGTCGATTGCATGTTAATAAATCCTCTGTGACACAGCCGATCTCTCGATTAGCGGAGTTAATGTACAATGGAGATGGTTGGTTCTCTGATGATTGATCACCAATGCAAACCAGTCGCCGTTGGCATATGCGCTCCAGTGTAAATCTGTTGGAATGTGGGCTTGAAGCTAGCAACGGTATCCCGTAAGTCAGTCCTTGAAAAAATGCAACCACCAAGTAGTCTGTTGTAAAGGTAATTGATCACATTGAGGTCCATGAATCAAACATAGTAAGTGTTGCTGGTTAAGTGGAAATCAGAATATCTTCTTTTGCGTTGTGGATATTTTTCATCTCTTAGATCTCCAAAATGCTCTGCCATGTAATGATAGCTAGGCTGTCTCTTCTCACCTGTATTCTATGGAGATAATGCGCTACCTGATTCGTAAATTGTTTTATTCCCACTACCATTAGTTGAAAGTTTTCTCTTTCATATTTACTCTCGCGTGGGACTCATAACATCCATATGGATTAAGTCCCACCCACCCTGGGTAGTGTAAGGGCATACGGATAGCCTCCTCATTAGCCTTTGCATCTAAGAAAATCTCCCAGGATCCAAATACTATACACCAGCCCGGAAAAGAGTGAATGGTATGCGGATATGGATTTTGGTCCACTAAACTCATAAATTGCATCCTTTGCAGTACAAAAAATAAACAAACCGTGCGAAATTGCTTTGCAAAGTCCCTTTCCCAGGTAAAATCCACAAAAGTGAAAAATACCATAAAAAAGAGTATTCCTCTTGTTTTGTAGGGTGCGCTCAATTTGTGGCCAGCAGCCTTGATTAATGGCTACCCCCTTTTTTATTACATTTTTGCTGCATTTTACATTCCCATTTCTTTTTCTACATGGCGCGTAATTTCTCTTTGCTGGAAATATCCCCCGGTATTGTAGAACAAGTCACATACATTAGAAGTTTTGAAATATCACGAAAAATGGTGCGGCTTTTCACTATTTTTATTTCCGTAGTTTTCGAGGAATGTAAATAAAAGTTGCGCTCTTTTCCTTTCTCTCCCCCCCCCCCGCCATTTCTGTCTTTTTCTTTTAATAAATAATTGCACGCAGACTTAAAAGATGCACACCGACGCTCTCTCACTTACGTGAGATGCACACCAATGTCCTCATACATACGTATGTTAAAAGCAACTACATCAATATGCAGCACTCGTGAAGAAAAAATGTGTATGCTTTATGGTAAAAATGTATTTACAGATATATATATATATATATATATATATATATATATATATATATATATATATATATATATATATATATATATTATATATTCCACGTGAAATTTGTCTTTATTTATTTATTCATCACGTTCCATAGTTTCATGATTCAGATACACACACACACACACACACACACACACACACACACACATATATTTTATATATATATATATATATATATATATGTGTGTGTGTGTGTGTGTGTGTGTGTGTGTGTGTGTGTGTGTGAAAAGGCCAATCCTGAAGCCTATACTTTAAGTCTCCGTTCTATGAACATAGGTTGGTATCTCGCTTTTCCCGAGATATTTGAGTGATAGCGTGTAACGTGAGTCGACATCATAAGTTATACCTTTCCCTAACTAAATTCTAAGGACTACTGGAATGAGATACAAAGTACAAAACTAAACCTTTATTGACAAAAAACAACGAAAATAACTTCTTAAAAATTACGAAGAATGAAATCGAATGATTCATCATAACTATTAAAAGTTCTTCTAAGCAAATAAGGTCCAAAATCATAAACACCCAGTTACTTAAGGAAATACAGGAAATAACTCATCTGTCCTTCAAAACATAAATATGTCAATTAATAAAATCAGTTCATCTCAAAATGTCATACCACTCCCTTCCTTGAAGGAGGGAGAAATGGAAATGGAATGGAATGGAATGGAATACCTGTGAAAGAACAAACGTTATATTAAAAACCAAATTCACAAAATACAAATGCATAACCACGAGATTTCACTGCAACATGGATAGAGTTTTTCCAGAGTCTGAAAAAGAAGACCTAAAATGTTTATGAGTTTTACTCACTTCACAAAATCCTCTGGGACAGTCTCCATGTGAATTTTCACAGTTCACATGCTCAGTTATACAAATAACGGATCGCAATGCCCAATCGTTCAACGATCCCTCCCATTTTATTCATTATGCAATGCACATACGAGCACACTCTTCGTGACATCATTCGAGGTCAAAGTACGACAAGACAGGCCCTCTGTACTTCAAGGTGTCATGAGATACACGTACACACACGTACATTACTGGAATGTTTTCTTCAAAACCGGATTTTATAACCGGTTCACCTTCTAGAACGTTTTAAGCTGAAACTGCAATTTCACTGCCCGTGTCCTGTCACCAAGGGAGCTCTGCTATTTCCTGTGGTATGCGAATGGTTCAGCATTTTCCTATATGCTGTGTATAGTCAAAATGGACCCTGCGAATAGCTGACCCAACTTTTCAAAGGTCATTTTCGTGAGCACTTACATATATATATATATATATATATATATATATATATATATATATATATATATATATATATATATATATATATATATATATATATATATATATATATATATATACGACGATGATGAAGGCAGAAGCCCAATATACGGAGACCAAGGGCAGATGGAGAGGCACACTGACAATCTACAGTTTTTATTGTGGCCGATTACGGCGTTTCAATAATCCATTGCATTTTCAAGGCTGCAATGACACAATTTTGTTTAATAAAAAGGGACGTCACTATATAAAATTATAAAGATAAAAATAAAATAAAAAAATGTACATACATTTCTTAAAATATCTTAAAACAAACCTACCCAGTACATGGCTAAAAAGTGACTAAAAAGAAGAAGGTAAAACTACTCGAAAACAAAGAAAACAACAGAGAAATCACAAAATAAACAAGGGTGTTGAGGACGTCTGGGCATTTAACGAGGGAACGAGTGCTTTCATGAAAATTGACCCCAAAGTCGTAAGCTCGTCCTCGTGTTGGGCTGAGGCTATTATTTCGAAGTTTTTCATATCAATCTGCGTTTTGCAGATTGCAGAGTGATTTCTTATGTTTGATAATTCAGGCCTGGACAATCTGCATCCCGTCCTATAACTGACGCCCTGATGACTACAGACACGGACTTTCAG
>NC_089742.1:25692104-25742104 GCF_040412425.1 Macrobrachium rosenbergii | reverse complement strand
TTAGTTTATTTATCGAAATACTTACTGATATTATTATTATTATTATTATTATTATTATTATTATTATTATTATTATTATTATTATTATTATTATTACTGAACACATGCAAACATTCGTTGGATCATTAATGTTGAAAATAAGTATCCACAAAATAGAAGATAGACGTGAAATTGAAGAAATGAGAGAGAACGCAATACCAGATAAGCAAAGATGAACAGTTAACAGAAAAACAAGCATATAGTTGCCTCTTGTTTATTTTTCCGGTAAACGTAGTTGATATTTTGTTTACTCTCATGTTTACAATAAAAGAATACAGGTTTTTCAGTGTCTGACAATCCTCTGGCAAGAGACTGGTACGTCGCTTCATTTTTTCCCTTTTTCACTTTTTCCTTTTACTTGTTTTTCCTCTGGCCTGCAATAGATTAGGTTGGCTGACCCAGTAACCTTTGGTATTTTTTTTTCAAGTCTGCGGGAGAGAGAGAGAGAGAGAGAGAGAGAGAGAGAGAGAGAGAGAGAGAGAGAGAGAGAGAGAGAGAGAGAGAGAGGCTAATTTTGAACCGAGAGGTCTCCTTATACTATGTCATTTTGCAGCATTGTGAGACTAATTATATTTAATGAGCCCCTCTCCCCCCCCTTTCATGGATACAGAATCAGTCTAGTTCTTCATGTGTCTCCCACTTGCTCTCAGGAATGCAAAATACTTCCCTAATCTGACACCAGGTGTGCCATCTTTTACTCGCCACAATTATTATTAATTATATTAAGCAAGCAAGCAGACGTAAACTCGACAAATCCAAATTCATTTGCAAGCAAGCATACTTAAATTATTTCTTTGTACTTCTCTTGTATTCCTGTCGGAGCTTGTCACTGTAAGAAGAAAGAAAGGAAAAGAAAAACGGAAGTTGCTTTATCTCATCAACTTTTAACTTTTTACTTTTATTTTTCGACAACTCTATTACGTATCTTCGTAAGAGTTTTTTTATACATTTCTTTATTTGCGGATCATTTGCTTCACGTGGCGTCGGCGACGACGATGTTGATGACGCTTGTACTATATTGCTGACTACTTTCTCTCCCTTTTCCATGTATGGTCATTTTCTCATTTGGAACTCTACTGGAGAAGATTGTGACCTTTCCCCTCGTTTCATATGTACTGTATATGCGCACATTATTAATTTTAATAATAATGACGTTTATATTGATAATAAAATTCATAAGAATTTGATGTCCAGAACTTTGAATAATAATAATAATAATAATAATAATAATAATAATAATAATAATAATAATAATAATAATAATAATAATAAAAATAATATTGAATGAAATTGCTGCATCAGCTGCATTTAATTTGTATAGAGCCTTCTCTGTTTTTCTAATTATTGCTTTTTCTCTGCTACTGCATCGAGCGAGTAACGTTTCGATATTATTCATCTTCAGAAGGGAAACAGTCGAAATTCAGAGATTCCATATATCCGTTTATTTAAATATGGAGGACCTAATCCGTAGAGTTTTCTACAATGTATGTATTAGTTAATTAAAGTATACAATTATTTCGCCAACGTTTCTCCCAGTTCCAACTGGGTATGATCACAGCTTAGAGAGAATCTTTAATTAGAAGGATTATCAGCTTCCCGACACCGTCTAACCACATGAATAAAACCTTGAAATCTCAACTCGAGAAACTTTCCGAGACCCGCAGGTTATACCCTTAAGATGCCAACCTCACCTTAGGAAAGAATGTGAGTGCGTGCGCGCGTATATATGTGCGTGTGTATACATATGCGTGAGGGTATATTGTAACCAGGAGATATACACGGAATAATGAAACTTCTTCCACGAGCAGGAACAAAGAATGTGCGCTGTATGATATCCTGCTCCACAAAATTTATTTTCTTTGTTATGAATGCGAGATAAACTCGAAATCATTTGCTTGAAAAGGAGCCCTAGCTTGTCAGAAAATGAAACGAGGGGAGTGAGAGTGGGAGGGGAGAAAGGCACCCGAAAGCCTTTAAAATTCAGGATGTAGTGTGAAATGGGCTGAAAGGGATGATGATACGGAGTCGGAATTTGATTAAGATGGATAGATTATTCAGGCAGAGCCGCCTGCTTTTAGATCGAGACTGTAATTTGTCTACTTTAACGATACAGCAAATATATATAAACACGCATAAAAACCCACACACATATATGTGTGTGTATTATATATGTAGGCTAATGGCGCTAGAAGGGTAGAGCTTTCTGGTTCTCAGGTAGTATTTAGAGATGAAGTTGCTGTTCCCATGCCAAATTTAGCCTTGATATATATATATATATATATATATATATATATATATATATATATATATATACATACACATACATACATACATACACACACACACACACACACACACACACACACACACACACACACACACACACACATATATATATATATATATATATATATATATATATATATATATATATATATATATATATATATGTGTAGTATAATTTATGTATGTATAACAATAGGAAAGCCTCTTGGCTAATTCAAGCCAAAACTACATGGCTGTATATTTTGACATATAAAATAAAAGAAATATCTTCTCTTCTGCTTTGAATTTCCGTGAACTAGCTTCTAAAACGCGTATTTTTCACTTTTTATATAAAGTGAATGATTTTTTTTTAGCCTTTTGTAGCGAATCAAAACAGGTTTGAAAAGGGGAAAGGAAATGAAAGAGGAAAAGGATCATTACGCCCATGTGTTCCTTCGATGACGAAATGTTATATAACAAAAAAGAAAAGGAGAAGAAGCGTGGAAGCGCTTTCTAAGAGGATTGCATGAAGGGTAGTCTTCCACCTCGGAGACTATCGTGAATAATTTTTAGGTTGTGAGCGTGTTATGTTGATACTGTCTAGAAAGACGAAGTGTTGGGTTCTTCATGGGAGATAAATTACGTTTCGTTTTTAATAGATTTATCTTGAAGTATTTATGTATGCGTTTCTGAAGAAAGTATAATATTATCTTCACTGTTCTCTAATATCAAGTAACATAAATTTTCAATACCTTAATCACGTTAATATTAGTATTATATTATTATTTTTTGCGTTTATCTCTTCAAAATGTAGCACATTCCTGTGGGAAAAGCTAAAACGGCCATTATTTTGCTGAGCAAGACTAAAAAAAAAGCCTTGATGGAAAAAAAAAAAAAAGTTGTTCGCTATAAAGGTAGAGTTTGCTTCTACAGCATTATTAATAAGAAAAAAAAAACGAAAGGAAGACGAATAAAAACACCACAAAAAAAGCAGAAACCTGTCTTTAATTTTAGATATAAAAAAATCACTGTATGTGGTGTACCTCATATACCAATGTCGATTAATGGTTGTTGCGAACGGAGGCAGTATAATATTATGGCCAGAATTTATTTCTCACAAACGAGCAATTATAGTATTAAAAAAATTATTCAAATAAATGAAAGACCCACATCTCTTTCCCTGCCTAACTTCCCTTTGACAAGCAAATGACCGAATTGCTATTATGTTTATATAAAATGTTTCGGCGGATTTGTCAAACGGATTACTCTGCATGAGTGAAAAACTCATCCATACTTTTTATAAATATGTTATATAAATATCCCTATAATTACGACAAAGCTTAAATTCTGTTTTGGAAAGAGTTCCCGGACATGGCTGAATGAACTGGTCAGAAAAATTTCAATTTGGGATTTATCGCCGGTTTCGTCGTTGGATGAATACCCCTCTGAAACCACAGCGGATCTTGCAAATGGCGTCGTAATGGGAAAGGGCAATATTCTAATTAAATCAATGAGAAAGAGAAATAAGGACAAATCTCTTAGTTGGTGGATCCAGCAGATGTTGACTTTCCAATTCTCAGGATATTTTTTCGAATGCATTTCTAAGCCCATGTCTTGTTCTTCCCTGCTGCCACATGCTGCAGACTACACTCAAGCTAGATTGAAAAGTAGCGCAGCAAGTTCAATTTAGCTATTTAAATCTTTCCCTTAACGGTAATCCCTTGTTTATGGTTTTCCTGAGACCTGTCATTTATCGGAGTCTCCTCTTTGGTTTTCCATTCTGTCCCATCACAATGGCAGCTTGAGCTCAATAGTTCTTGAAGATGGTTGGTTTCAGACTAAGCCAGTGAAGTGACCGCTGAACTTCTCAATGCCCCATGCAGATCACGTGTCGCGGAAACTGAGGCTCGGTAGGGCAGGTAAAATATTATGCCACATCTCTGTTTTTACGAAAGAAAATAGGTTTCCATTGAAAATACCTAAGGTCAGATATGTTTTTATTGTCAGTTTTAAACGCATGTTTATACTTTCGAAAATTTTTCACTTAAGCGATTCAAAGCCCATCTTTTTTTATAGCAATGAGATGTTTGTCGTTACGGGAATTCCTAATCAAACCTCCCCCCCCCAAGTACCAAAGTCCGTACGTTTAACATGGGCATCAATGATTTTCCAGGAAACGAAGAGTTGTTCCCCTTGCCTTGGATTTATTTTGGGGTTGTTGCTCGTGAGGTTAGACTGGTAACCACAGGACCAGTGCGATCACGTAATGTCTGTCTGTTCGACCAGCAAGAAGGCAATTACATCTTAAAAATGCCTGTTGAAAACAGGGATTCTTAAGCTGTAGTTACTGTAGTTGTATATCTTGAGAGTAGTTACTGTAGTCATATCTCTTTAGATGTAGTTATTGTAGTTATATCTCTAAAGATTCAGCGGTGAATGAATTCATAGGTCTCAGCGCTTGGCCTTTGGCAGAAATTCTGTATTCTTCCGTTTTTATCTCTTAAGAAGACGTAATTGAGCAAAACGTTGTTTCCAGTACGGGTCACTTCTTCAGACCGGAAAAAAGTCTCTGTTACCATTTGTTTAATGCAGCGACCTTAAGACAACACTGATACAGTGGTGAAAATGAAAGATTAACTGCTTTCAAGTAAGCTAACCGTTAAAGGGAATCGTTAGTGATATCAAGCGGGAATCATAATTCAGTCCGAACCTTTCCTAACCTACAATGCTTAATTTTTAATATACAATGAAAAATTCATTCTTCATGCTTCAGCATTTCTGGAACTGCGTAGGTAGTGTTCATATTCCAATTGATATAAATTGGATGATTGATAGTGTTTTGTGAAATATTTCGGGTTAGTTATATATATATATACTTGTATTATATATAATACAATATAGATATATTATTATTATTATTATTATTATTATTATTATTATTATTATTATTATTATTATTATTATTATTATTATATATGGAACAAGCCCACAAGGGCCATTGACTTGAAATTCAAACTTCCAAAGAATATGGTGTTCATTAGAATGAAGTAACAGAAGGTAAATACAGAAAGAAGTGATCATTTATTAACAATGAAAAAATAAATTAACAAATTAATAAATAAATAGATAAAAATGTAAGTAAATTATTAATATGCAAGGATAATTGTAGTAGGCTAACAATGCATTGCATCTTAGCTTGAACTTTTGAAGTTCCAATCGCACGACGTCCTCAGAGAGACCGTTCCACAGTCTAATAGTGCAGTGTGAGGAATAAAGGACCTTTAGAGCTGAGATGTTCGACGGCGAGGCATATTATTGCATAATGGTGCTGCTAGTCAGCAAATCTAGTTGCTATCGGTGGGACAAGTGGATCAGGAGGAATTGTGAATATATATATATATATATATATATATATATATATATATATATATATATATATATATATATATATATATATATATATATATATATATATATATATATATATATATATATATATAGAGAGAGAGAGAGAGAGAGAGAGAGAGAGAGAGAGAGAGAGAGAGAGAGAGAGAGAGAGAGAGAGGTCAGTTAGTAGATGCAACTCTGCCCCAGCAAGTAGAAAGTTGTGATCTGGAAGCATATATATATATATATATATATATATATATATATATATATATATATATATATATATATATATATATATATATATAGAGAGAGAGAGAGAGAGAGAGAGAGAGAGAGAGAGAGAGAGAGAGAGAGAGAGAGAGAGAGAGAGAGAGAGAGAGAGAGAGGTCAGTTAGTAGATGCAACTCTGCCCCAGCAAGTAGAAAGTTGTGATCTGAAGATATATAAATATATATATATATATATATATATATATATATATATATATATATATATATATATATATATATATATATATATATATATATATATATATATATATATATATATAAATATATATTATACATATATGCACATTTAAATGCTTGTGCTTTTGGACTTGACATTTTCTTGAAAATGGGATGTGCTTGATGATCAGAAATAACATTCGTGTAATATTGCGTAGTCTAATTAAACAAGAAAGTGTTAACTACATTGCAGTTTAGTTAAAAACTTATAAAAATGAAGAATTAAGAGTAGGCATAAATTATTCGGTCATATTAACGTCATAATGAGATTTACAGATTTCACTTGCTCGTGGGACCTTTGTGTGCAATGATCCTTGTTAATTGATTATCATAATAGTGTTGCCAGCTATTAATATCATCATTAGCTGTTAATTTTAAGCATATTAAACTTGTTCTTTATATAGAATGTATTAAAGAACATGTGGGCTGAAGGTAATTTGTCTCATAAGTAACTTGACGTTGATCAGTAGTTGATATATTCTTCATTGAATTCAGTGGTAAGTGTAAGGATATATATATTATTTGTAATGAGCTCAACGGTGTCATAATACCGTAGATATTTTTATTATTTAGGATAAACTCAACGGTCATAAGGATACTAAGCTTATGTTATCTGTAATTAATCGTCTATGGTAAAATGGTTTATCTTAGCATTTTTTCCTTCTTTACATGTAAACGGAAAATGTGTGTTTTTTTTTTTTTATTGGTTGTCAGCATAAGCGTATCTGTCCTTTGAGTCAGTAGAAATTTTAAAGCCTAGTTTAGTATACCCGAAATTAAGGTTTTGTTTCAACTTTTTCGTTTAAAAAACAGGAAAATAAAAAAACTTTCGGAATTTTTCCATTGATTCGTCATTATCATCATCTTTTCATTAGTTACAAAATGTAATTCCATGCGAAACGGCATTGCAAATATGTCCAAGGAAAAAAATATTTTTTCTTTCCGTCTCCACGTACATGCCAAGCAAATCTTTCGAAGTTTTGGATTTTCTTTCCCATGATGATTTTTTCTCTTTTTTTTTTTTTGTGGATCAGACTGAAAAGAATATAAGCGGGTTGCGGAACAATGTCTGGATGCCGTAATTTCATCCAGAAATGCCTCGGTCTTTTATAATCTTCCAGTTTATTTTCGTTTCACTTTACTTTCTTTCACCTTTATTTTTCCTGTGGACATGAAAGTGGAAATCAGATACTTCGGGACCTTGTGGGATAATTGTTCCGAGAATTTCGAACTTCTAAACGTTGAGATATTTGGCAAAAAATAGAGACAAAAAACAGGGAAACTGAAAAAATGCTCCAGATCTTTACAAGTTTTTGGTTGATGAGAATTCTTTCGTTTTTCATTGCATACATAAACAAAAGAAACAGAAAAAAAGAGGGAAAATTTCAAGTTTGAATATATGGAGATTTGTCTAATAAAGCCTCTTTCATTTTAGGAAAACTCTTAATGGTTAAGTGTTTACTCATAAACGGCCCGATTGTCTTTATTGACAAAATATGACATAAAATACTCAGATTCTTTAACTCTTGGGTATTTGGTATTTTCAAAAATCCGAAAAAAGCTTATTGCATAGTTAAGCGAAAGCAGCTTAGACACGAAAAACTGTTGAAAAATTCTGTGCAAAACATAAAGAAAGAAGAGATAAGAAGTGAATTGGACGGTGCCATAAGCGTAAAAGAGGCGTCCATCTAAAATATTGTGTGGAATCAATAAACATAATCAACTGTTACAATCCGTCTTCTTCCCTTTATACTGCCATACTCTGGAGCCAAGAGTCCCATTGTTGTCATCTGATGAACAGACGAATGTCATTGCCAAAGTTGTAAAAATACATTATTCAACAATTTTCCTTTGGAGAATAAACAAGACATGAGATCTGGCGATTAGGGAGTCCTTTAATGTAGATTATGAAAAGGGAGACTGGAGAAAATAGTCTTGGAATATGCGAAAGAAACAGATGCTGAGAAAGGGGAAAGGAAACTGACAATGAATAGAAAGGAAAAATAAGGAGGCAGAAAGTAAAAAGAGAAAATAGTTGAGGGTTACATTGCCGAGTAATGAGGTTATTTAAAAAAGGATACTTCGTAGCTACGGCAGATTATAAAAATTGTGGAGTGTCGAACAGGCGTACAGACAAGAAAATCCACCTTCGTTATATAAGAGGCTGATGTAACTGGAACGAGAATTTGGTAAGATAATTTCATCAGCCTCACGAGGAACATATTCCAGATTTCATATCTCACTAAAGTGGTTCTTGATTTTATATTGCAGTCTTCCTGCGAATGGCTCTTGAGCCAGTCCTTACCGTCCTTAGTGCTTGGCTCTTAATAGTATGAAGTTGTCATTATGGTATTTCACGTTGCACTGTGTCTCTTCGTTTCGTTGTCTCCTTGACAAATGCCATTACTTTGCTCTTTGATGTTACATGGATGTTCTAGTGACATGCAACCTTCTGTATGTTCTCCCATCTATTGTTCATACCCTGTACATTTAGTCTTTTTCTTTAGTCTTTCTATTTGCTCTTATTTTACAGGGAGTTCCGTTTGTTTTCCATGACTGGCTTTTTTTTTTTATCTTTTACTCGTCTGTAGAACAGGGTTCAGAATAATAAATGATATTTCTTCACAATCTTTCGCAGTCACAGTCATTCCTAAGTAGGACACTTAAGCAGGTTCAGTCTATACCTCAAGTATATAACGCTTGTTTAAACAGTGTTAGAAAGATTCGTATGCGGACAAAAAGTTCAGTATACCTTAGTTTAACCAGACCACTGAGCTGATTAACAGCTCTCCTAGGGCTGGCCCTAAGGATTAGACTTATTTTACGTGGCTAAGAACCAGTTGGTTACCTAGCAACGGGACCTACAGCTTACTGTGGAATCCGAACCACATTATAGCGAGAAATGAATTTCAATCACCAGAAATAAATTCCTCTTATTCTTCATTAGCCGGTCGGAGATTCGAACTCGCGGACAATGGGCCGAAAGGACAATTGGCAGACACTTGACCGAACGGATACTTCGCAGGCATAACATTTTTCACCGAAAGGAGTATTAATAAAAAGCAGGTAAAAAAGAGGAAAAGTGTATTTATAAAAAAAAAAAAAACCACAATTTGAAGATATTACAAACACTCACGTGTACAAGCCCTTAAAAACTGCAACCCATCTTCCTTGTCATAGTTTACTACAAGTTTTTTAAGTATCTCCTTAAGACGAATATATATTTTATTTCCTCTTGACACGTCAACCATTGACAACGCCTTTTCTAAAGTAATCTCATTGCTTGACTGTTCAAGCCTAAGGTTGTGAATTAATATGGAAAAGTTAGGGCGAAGGACATTCACTCTTCTACTAAAAGCGTGGTGGCACCCTTCCAGCGAGTTGTTTGTTTTCGGGAGATCATTGAGGACCCTGTAGTGACACGACCATAGCGAAATGTCGAATATTGGGCGTCGACTTCTGCCTCGTGGCATGATTCCTATCCAAGTGCACTCAAAATAAGATAGGAATGCCACCGAAATTTCATCCGTCCCTGCATCTAAGGAATGAAGAAATTGTTCAAACAAAACAGCAACATCATTCGTTGGAACGAAAGCAAGAGATTGCAACTGTTTTATAATTAATGCATTATCCGGGTTGTTGGGTTGTTGTACCATGTTTGTAAACTTGTAGCTTGAATATTTCTCCATATACACTGTCCAAAGTGAAAAAACAGCCAGACACAGATACGTGAGGATTTTTTTATGCTGTTTATAGCTGCTCTCTCGAAGTCTACTGTAATCGACGTCACATTTAAATTCCTTCCTTCTTGAATGAATTTAAATATCACATCATAAATCTCTTCCGATTTGCTGTTTGTTACCTAAGAAAGTAGTGGCACTATTTTATTTTCACAAATTAGTGCATGAACAGTGTACCGTGTAGCCGTTTACCCAGTGGTGAGGAGTCAAAAGTTCCATCACAAAACCTCTCAGGTTGTTTTGGGATAAAATGTCTAAATTTTTAAAAGTACCACGTATAGAAATCTCTTCATATTTATAAAGTAAAAAAAAAAATTATCATCTCTTGGAGTCTTATATTGGTCTTCCTCAATAATAACAGATCTTTTTCGCCGCACTGTACGCTTAAGAGATGCCTTTTTCGGTAAAGCTCCGGCAATGCTCAAGGTTATAAATGAAGGTACGTCATCTATTTTGATTGAAGGCAACTTTTCAGATCGCTCAGCAAGAAGCATTACTTTTTCTTTTACCTTTGAAGCGATATTTTCAATCGGCGTTGGCGGATGCTAGTGTCCAGATGGAGTTCCACTAATTGTGGCATCGACAGTTATCAGTCTAGCGTTGCACAATTTACGGTTCGTGCATCTCCAGTAAGTTTTTGATTGCCGCGTTTTGTCGATAATATATAAGTATCCTTTAAATATAAGCTTTCTGCCACATCGTTCTGTTTCGACAAACTCCATGGTACTAAAGGGCTTAGAAAAATACTAATTTAGGTAAAGCAGGATGAGACCTTAACTTAAAATGAATTAAAAATGAGGTAGTTTAGTATAACGATTTTAAACGTTCTGTCAGTTGTCCTGACGACCAATTGTCCTGTCGGCCAATTATCCTGTCGGCGTACTGTCTGTCGGCTAAGCAATGAAGGTTAAAGTAGTAAAGATTTTCAGCGAACAGCAGTAGCAGCAAAATCCTTACTTTCTTTATTCCATTTGAAGCGGAACTCTGGAGATGGCTAGTGAAAGCTACTAATGTAGCACGTAAGTTCAAATATAAGAAATGTGTACAGTAAGTTTAGCTTAGATCTGGATGGTTATTGATGCTTGTTGAGAAGTTTCAGTGCCAAATATATTTTATTTGTTTTGCTTTTTTTGTCTGAATGAAGGCTTTATTAAACTTTTAAAAAACTCAAAAATTGGAGAACAAATATATTTAAGAAATTCACGTACAGTTTCGGGGCGTCATGCTCCCTCTTCAGTGTGGAGACACTGAAGAGGGAGCATGACGCTCCGAAAATCCCTGTGGATTTCTTCAATATATCTGTTCTCAAATTTGTGGTTTTTCTCAAGTCTTCAAGTTCGATTCTGGTCTGTTATCATCATTTATTAACCTTTCCCCATTAGAGCGATATACCAAAAATTACACAACTAAAAAAAAATTATACAACAGCAAGAACATTTTCAAGTGAATCAATGAAAAACAAAATAATCAGGGCTGACAGTGATTGAGACACTTGTAACCATTCAAGATGAACCATGTGCAACCAAAATAGCGAAATTTTTCCACTTTTATCGTTGTTTAAGACAACTTAAAACCCTCGGTGATGTTATGGACTTGGAAATCTAGGGACCTGAAATGGCACAGCTTACATTTGAGGGAGGGAAATGTTCCGGGAGTGAGGAATTTAATTTAGAAAGAGTTTAGGCCCTGACTGAACGGTAAGGTCAAAGGGATATATTTATTTATTGACCTAATTAAGTGTTTGTTGTATGTAGGAAGGTAGTGCGCATAGAGAGCACTATCGGAAGCTATTATTAATTAATACATATATTATCCAATCTTACGTGGAAGTAGATGATAAGATAATATTCTCCAAAGAGGTGATTATTATTATTATTATTATTATTATTATTATTATTATTATTATTATTATTATTATTATGATTATTATGATGATAATGATGATGATGGTGATGATGATGATGATGATGCAAACACTCATGGCAGTAACCAAAGTCCATGGAATTCATAGCAGGCGTCAGCAGTATAGAACTGCCTTGTGGCAAGGAAACGACGAGAACTGGAAAAAAGAAAGTGACAGAGGCGAATATATATATTAAATTAAAATAAATAATTAATGGACAACAACGCTTTGCGTGCAGATCATGGAAACATTAAGGAATAATAAACCAAGATATCATGAAAGCGGCCTAATTTCATAAATCCGTCGTAAATCCTTTAATTTTTAAATCTTTTAATCGGCAATTATGTAAATTAAACCCACTAAGTAAAACTCGAAATGCGGTTGCCAAAAAGAAAAGTTAAAAATGCGTGTCGGAAAATGCCAGGTATTTGTGAAAGTAAAAGTAAAATCAACTTCTGATTATAGAGAGAGAGAGAGAGAGAGAGAGAGAGAGAGAGAGAGAGAGAGAGAGAGAGAGAGAGACTGGTGAACAATGTATTTAAGTTTTCTGTTGTTGACATATAACAATATGGAACATGCAACACGTTGAAAGTACTCAGTTGAAAAACGTGAAGCATCACTGTTATTTTTACCCTCAATTGAATAGTCTGCTGGTACGTAACAAATCTCCTGCAGGAAGCCCATAAAGCTTTAACGGTTTCATTAAAATTCCAGTTGGTGTGTGAATTTTTGAAAGCTCTTTCAATCTCTCTCTGTTTAGGAAAAAAAAAACAATAAAAAGGGCACAAAAAGTATTCTGCCGATAATAGGATTATGTAAACAAGTTATGAAAGTGTTTGCAAATTTAATAAGAATGAACACGCATAGATGCACAAGCTCAGTGTGTATGGGTATGTTCAATTTATTATAATACATTGTGGCTGTGGGTGTGAGAAATTGAATATGCACATGATAGTTCTCGTTATAAGGATACACATACATACATACATACATACATACA
This sequence comes from Macrobrachium rosenbergii, assembly GCF_040412425.1. Classification (NCBI taxonomy): domain Eukaryota; kingdom Metazoa; phylum Arthropoda; class Malacostraca; order Decapoda; family Palaemonidae; genus Macrobrachium; species Macrobrachium rosenbergii. The sequence continues at coordinate 25,729,261 of NC_089742.1, read as the reverse complement.
TGGATCTATTTATCTATCTATCTGTCTGTCTGTCTGTTTGTCTATTTATTTATTTATTTATTTATTTATCTATATGTATGTATGTATATATATTTGTATAAACATCAAGCCGTGCCCCCCCAAAAAAAAATTTTTAGCTCTGAGAAAAAAAAAAAAACTTATAGGTAACTGCCGAAATCATGCTACGTGTGATAGAAACCTATGTTTACATGGAAAAAGAAAATACAAACAGATAATTACCAGTGTCACATTCACAGTTTAATTGCTGATAAGTGGATGAACTTCTGGTGCAGATAACCATCTTGCTAATACTGCGGTGAACTCTTACTTGCTGTTACTCTCTTGGCTCGTGGATGCTGAAGTCCCTCTTATACAATTTCCCTTTCACACTGTTATTCAACCCTTTATAGGTCTCTCCTCTTTTTTTTTTTTTTTTTTTTTTAACGCTTCTGAATTATTTACTCTCTTTACCAACCAGTCATCATCCATTCTTTCCACAACCAACCCAAAGCACTCTGATCCCTTGATTTTCCTATGCTAACTCTTCTACAGCGTCTGCCTATCTTAACATATCTTGCCCTTCCAATTTTTATTCCACAAATACCAGGCCAGTGATTCATCTACTCAGGTTCCACCTTCTTTCATTTGTATTCAACATCCACACCCTACTCCCATGGAGTAGAGTTAACTCAACAATCCCTTATAGATTCCAATCTTGGGTTCTTTGAACACTTTGGAGTTTCCTCCCAATCCTTTCCGCATACATTATACTGCCCTCCTTGCATCAGATATTCTGTGAGTCATCTCATTTCTCAGCCTGGCATTCTAAATATATTTATATTAATATGCTACCTCCTTCCTTCCACCGTCCATATTAACATTCATAGTTCATTTTCCCCATTCCCGTTTACTCTCATAACCCTACTCTTGCTCTACTTACTTAAGCCTTCTTGCAAAAGCTCTGAAACTCTTCCTGTAGTCTCTACACTTACACTTCGCTATCCCCAATTAGTACTGTGCTGCCTGCAAAAACTTAGCTGTGGCATACTATTTTTACGACCTGTCCTCTTATCCTATATCTCTTCATGTACAGCTGTATTTCTCTGACTTTTCGTATCAGTCTATCTGCAAGTTATTAAGCTGTCTTGTTAAAATAGCACAACCTCGGCTCAGATACGTCTTTACAGGAAACCAGGCACTCTCCGTGATATTAACACCAGCACATACTTCCTTCCATCTATTATTATTATTATTATTATTATTATTATTATTATTATTATTATTATTATTATTATTATTATTATTATTATTATTACTCCAGATATATGTGGGACTTATGCATAATGTATTTATTCCACAAAATGGACTTGCTTGTCACAACGGAAGGCAGTAGAGTAGGGGAAATAGGAATAAAAAAAAAAGTAGATATTAAAACAGATAATTGGTAAATACTTCTTACTTCAGAATGAACCTCCGTCAGCAAAATGATTGATAAATACTTAAGAATTCAGAACGAATCTCCACTCTGTTATGAATGAAGGTATTGCCAGAATAAATAGTATGGCGCTTAAGAATTAAGATGACACGGTCTGTTCATTCAGTATGCGAAATTATTCTAGATGACTTTTTTGACAGGGGTTGCTTTTTCTGGAAGACTTAATTATTAAGAAAATCGTCTTTATTTAGCCTCACGTTTCTGGCATTTCACTGGATGATTTATAATTAAATTAACCACTATGATAGTGCATTTGTTATGAACTCCGGTGTTCAATTTGTGATAAAGGGCAAAGGTGAATATGAGAGTGCGTAAAGACGCCAGGTTTACTAAGAAGGGAGTGATGCCACTCTGAGTTTGAAAGATATTACTCACATCACGTTAAGGTATTAAACGGGGTAGCTTATTTCTACTTTATGCACTGTTTTCAAGTTAAGTAATTCACCTTATGCAAATGCATATGAGTTACAGTAATATGAACGTATTCATATACGCTAATATTAAAATCAAAACACGCATACACTATATATATATATGTGTGTGTGTGTGTGTGTACAGAATAATAATATATATATATATATATATATATATATATATATATATATATATATATATATATATATGTATATATGTGTGTGTGTGTGTGTGTGTGTGTGTGTGTGTGTGTGTGTGTGTTTGTGTGTTCAACATGAAGGCATTTTCCTTAAGAAGAGTTGGCCCAAATGAACTTAAAATTCACACAACGGTCACTGTCACATTACTCCTTTACCCGCTGAGTCCTGGATGAACTCCTCGTAAAATGTTCCACAATATTTGTCGCTTTACACACCTACACAGAAAACCAATCAGTAGCATGTCATAACCCGTATACACACTGCGACAAGTGCCCTATCTTGCTCGTAATTTTTTACTCTTGAATATTAAGAATACCCAACCCTTCAGAAACTCTGCTCCCCATCTACTCCATCAACACTTTGTAGGCCTCCTCTTACTCCTCTCTCCTAACTCCAAATTAAACTCTCTTTTCACCAATCTGTCATCTTCCATTCTATCCACAAGACCAAGCCATCTTAAAAGAAAAGATCAGTCCTTTCACTTACACTGCACTTTTGATAATTCTATATATCTTTGCATTTCTCCTTCTTTCAGTGATTCGTATATTCACATATAATGTGCAAACAGCTCATTTCAATAGCACAAATGTTTTACTTGCATTCATGTTCAGTATCTGCTCTCTTTTTCCAGATAGTTGACTAGGTTCAACAATTCATCTTCAAACCTTTATTAATGCAGTCTTTTCTTCTGTAACACTTGGGAGATCTTTCATGGGTTTTGTAATTTCTCTTTCTATTCCCAATCAAAAATATCATCTCCAAGCGTCAGCCACTTCATTCATGACTCATTTTCTCATCGCACAACTTTGCACCTATGAGGCTGTCCTTTTTCTGAATTTTGCACCACTGTATACGTAAAGATATTAAAAGGACATGGAAACAAATACCCATGTTTTGACTCACTTTCATACCAAATTAGTCACTCCCCTATCTACATATTTCAGTGCACCTTCAATTCCATACTGAAAACCTTGTAACCACTCATAACCCATCATCTATATAATCTTATCCGTCCTCATGTGTACCTATTCAGTCGCCTCTGTCATACAATTGCTCTCAAATAATGTATTTTATTCGTAATTCTTTTGTTATTCAACCATGTATTAGTATTCCATCTTCTTATCAGTTCCTCCTGTTTTTACGAACCTATCATGGAAAGTTACACACATACACACACACACACACATACACATACACTTGTATGTATATGTGTATAAAGCCGCCGAAAGCATTATTTAAAAACAAGTTGTAAACAAATACAAGAGTACTTGAAATCCGTGGAGAGAATGAGAGAGCGTGAAGGAGAGAACGAGAGAAAGAGAATAATGTTCACTCCTCGAATGAGGACGTATCTCATTAGTTACAAGACTGTCGTATGAAAACTACGGTTTCCGTAATTAAGTGGCCCAATTAATTACCTTAAGTACAGTCATTTTTCTTTGGGTAATCTGGTAATTGTTTTATGTGAATATTAAACGCCTAGCAGAGAATTCGTTATTCAGTTTAGGTAATTGATTGTTTTCTGTGATATTATTCGTTGATGAAATAACAATATGATTTGGAGGAGTCGATGGCATCAGGTATGTAATGAAATATGGGCAGAGAACGTGACAGATACCTATCGATTATAAGATGGCCTAATGGCCCTGGTATAAAAATATCGTGGCATGTGTATTGGTTCTGTTCAGGTGTAGGGACTTATTAGATAATTATAAATAATTGACATATTTAGGGGAAATTTAAAGTTGATACATTCTGATATTAATTATTAAATTGAGCTTCAGCGTTTAACACGTACAGTTGTTAAAAACTTTATTTTCACTGTAAGATTGAATGTTTGTGGCGTGAAGAGACATAGTTAACTCTCAGTCATTTACTCTTGACACCGTCATCAAAGTAAAGAATAAAATAAATTAATTTTCAATAATCAAACTACAAAAGCAAGGTTGGGAAAATGGTTATTTAATGTATAAAATCTTGTAGGTGAGATAAGATGTAGGGAAAAATCATAAAGTAACTATGTCCTTATGGGGTGCTACCTCGACTTGCCCAAAGAACCTCTTCGTTCAGAGAATGCTCATACAATAACATTTTGACATTTTTGAGCAGCTGACGAGGCCGTGATATGCGTCATCTTTCTTGGTGAATGCGCTTCAGTGACTTTCCTTGCTTTGTGCATTAACGCTGTTATATTTAGTGATATGTAATGCAGTTCTTCACTTTCAAATGTACATGTCCAGGGAAACATTTAGGATGATATTGCCAGCATCGGTGGCTTCCGGATAGTAGATTAAGTGAGAATTACGTGGCAGGCTTCTTGCAAACTGTAGACCGTCGTACTGCAAACTATCGTTTTTATACATAAGCTTTTGTTAATTTGGTTATACATTCTTTAGCCGCAGATAGAAGTAGCCATTACCAAGTGTCACATTTGGACCACTTTGTTGACAAAAGAATTTCATTAGATTATCTTCATATATTTAGCGTTCTTTCTTCAAATTCATTAGCTAACCTCCAGTTTGTCATCAACCTATGAATCATCCTCAGTACTCATTCCACTCCGCTCTGAAAATGAAAATGGGAAACGGAATTATTATTATTATTATTATTATTATTATTATTATATTATTATTATTATTATTATTATTATTATTATTATTACTCCGTTTCTCATATAGAACAATTCATCAACTTGGACATTTCCTCCCAAGTATGAAACGAAGAAGAAAACTGAGTAGGGAGACGTTTAGCGTAAAGAATCTAATAAGGAAACATGTTTGCAAACTTATATACTGTAGCATCCTGTAACACAAGAAACAGGTCAACTGTTTAGAAACGTTAATTTTCTGAAATGAGTTCTTCTTTTACTCAACATAAAATTCAATCTGTTTAAAATCACGTCTAATCTCCAATGTCGGATGTCCTTAAGAAGCTTATGTGGAGATAAGAAGGCTTAGGCTGCAATAACGCGCAGATTAAGAGGGAAATGAAATGTAAGTGGCATTCGTGATCTACCAGCACCGATAAAACCATGTTTGGATGGTTCTAGAAACATGAATACCTGTATACGTGTTAGGCAACTTATGACTTCATTTGTCAATATTTTCTTTCTGATGTACATATGTATGCACACGTGTGTGTGTGTGTGTGTGTATTTGTTTGGGGATATGTATGTATGTGTTGTTTGTACACAGAGGTATATACACATGTATATATATAATATATATATATATATATATATATATATATATATATATATGTATGTGTGTGTGTGTGTGTGTGTGTGTTGTATGTGTGTGTGTATATATATATATACTATATGTATGCATATATATATATATATTTATATATATTTATATATATATACATATATATATATATATATATATATATATATATATATATATATATATATATATATATATAATATATATATATATATATATATATATATATATATATAATATATATATATATATAAACACACAAGCAGGAAAGAGAACATGTTATCCATTACTTCCTGAGTTGAATTTACGACTATGAATTTGTTTAAGCATTTGCGTTTCCATGTTAACAGTAAATTACAGCTTCCCTCTCCAGTATGTCTTTGAGAATTAGTGCAAGGGAGGGTGTTGCTCCTGTAGCTAATTCGAATAAATTCTGCGAAATATCTGTATCTGTATTTTCCGAAATGCTTTAATTCTGAATGGTAAACCTCCATGTGGGTGTTCAATGATGTAACAATATTACTAAATAACCAGTACAGAACCCTGCCATGTAGTCTTTACGCCCATGCCGTAATAAAGTCCCCATAAAAGAGTATAGTTGGGTGGAGACTTGCAGCAAATCTTAGCTGTCAAGCCCTAGCTGCAAGGGGAGGGGCGTTACAATGGGGAACACCAGCAAACGACTTGATCAAGCATTGAAGGGAACAGATCGCTTGATGTAAATGAAATAAAATAGGTCAGTGTAAGTAAATAAATAATGGAGTTAAAGGATGGGAAATAGATAAAAAAATAAGGATTTAATAACAATAAAAGCTCTTCACACAGTAGATGGTCAGTAAATTAAACCAATTGAAAAACTAGGAAGAACCAGCATCCTAACCTGACAATTTCAAGATTTTTCTATCTTTCCGGTTTCGCTGCGAGAGGATTATAATCGAATTCGTATCTGAGAGAGAGAGAGAGAGAGAGAGAGAGAGAGAGAGAGAGAGAGAGAGAGATTTGCAGTCTAATGAAATAGAATCTAGAAAGGCCAGAGATCGTAGGTAAATTAAACCCAGCTAACTTGAAAATTGATATTTCAATCTAATTAAACCATAAAAACTTAAACATTAAAATTCATATTGATAATAGTAGATATAATGCTAAAGAAAAAATTTCGAGCGGCTGAGGCGACGATGTGAAAGTAAAACTTAATCTTGTAGAAGGATAAACTGTTGTACATTTCACTATGAATTAATGTCGTAAGATATTCATGGTGGTATAACATCGTGGCACTGGTCAGAAAATAGCAGTAATTGACGTAAAACACATTCACATATTCCGGGTAGGATTTCATCAATATTTAACAACTTGACTTTGGAAAGAAACGGCGATGGAGAAAATTGAATTTATTTATATGAAAAGTAACTGTCAGAGGCACGTTCTTAAATTGTCATGGAATCTCTTATGTTCTTTGTCAGTAATTTATGCGTTAAAAGTCTTCACGAATATTGAAATATTTTTTTTATAATCATATATTTTATTTGTTATTTTTCTCCCCTTATTTTTTTCTTTATCATTATTGTTGTAGATAGATATCTACGTACCCAGTATGAACGTGGACATGAAGAAAAAACTTGAGTATTATTTTGTATACAAAAATGAAAGTCCCTGTTTGATTGACGTATCGTTAGAAGAAACTTTTTCTTTTTCGTCTCTTCTCTCTTTCCCTCCAAAGGTAATCCTTGCACGGGAGGCCTACATAATTTCGCCATAAATTTCTCTTGAAGAATGTGGGTATAGGTTCAAGGGGGCCATAAATATACCCTGACGGATGATTTAGGACTAGACGAAACAGCTCGCGTGAATATGAATGATGTATATTCGGGAAAGAGGGAGGATGCAGATAAATCAGTAAATCAATAAACGGAAAAGAATGGCAGGTACAGAATACGGGACTCGTCAAAGAGAGATTTTGTTGAGGTGATTTTTATTCGTTTCGTAGGGTTTATGCGGATTAATATGTGAATATAAGAAATAGAATTCGTAACCGAACACTTCTTAAAATCCGCTTTAGATTATTCCTTAAGATTTATTTATAAAAATGGGAGTAAAATGTTAAAAAGTGAACGGGAAAACGAAGGAGCACAAATGAAGCAATAAAGCAAAGCTGTTAGAGATAAAGGGAGGGTGGAGATAAATCAGTAAATCAATAAATTGGAAAACAGTAGGAATCACAGAACAGGGAGAGATATTATCTCGTCGAGAATAAATTTGAAATTTCGATATATCGGTGCATTGAGTTTGGATCCCATGAAATGATAGCAGAAAATAGAAGAAAGAAAGCGGATGAATTGCCAAGCAAAATACTATCAGAAAACTTAATTAATAATTTTGAAATAACTGAGAGAGGCCAAGCTAATAAGAAATACATTCGTGAAACATTTTTTTTAATAGCTCTAGAAGTGACTTGAATGTGAGTCATACGAAAAGAGTAATGGAAAGATATAGTAAATGAGTAAACAAGTAAATTTCTCTCTGTGTATACATTTTTCTATATGTTGGAAAATATCCTGCATTTAATATTCTGTATTTAGAAATACCGTCGTCCAGTCAGGGCCAGCCCCTCTCAGAACTAGTGAGGGAGTCTGGCCGAATGAAGGTCCCTTCAAAACGGTATGCAGCGTCCCCAGTTATCGAATTAGCATCTAGAAATATCTTAATAATATTTTCTTTTATGACGGTATGTGGATAATAGTAAGTAGCCTAAATAAAAAGTAAAAAATGCGCCAAAGTTTCTTCGGCGCAATCGAGTTTTCTGTACAGCGTATAATCGAGGCAACCGAAAATTGCTCTATCTTTCGGTGGTCTAACCGAACTTTAACCTTAAATAAAAAAAAAAAAATACTGATGCTAGAGGGTTGCAATTTGTTATGTATGATGATTGGAGGGTGGATGATCAACTTACCAGTTTGTCAAGCAATGTATTAAAATACAATAAGAAATTTTTGTAAATTATCTTTTATAAGCTTGTCTCGAGAATTATCAACAGAACTTGAAATCCCCCCCCATTAGGAATAACGCAATAAAGTGTGTCATAAAGAGAGAGAGAGAGAGAGAGATAAGAGAGAGAATAGAGAGAGAAGAATAAGAATAATAATAATAATAATAATAATAATAATAATAATAAATGTAATAATAAATTTTTTCGCTCAGGCCCATAGCAGAGGTGTGGCAGAAATGTGCACCCTGAATATCGGCTGAACTTATGGCTGTACAATTTATGCCAACATAAAAAAGCCTCGTTTGGCTTAAGTGTTGTCGTTTCTTTTTGATCAGGGAAGGGAGAGAGTTGAATTTTACGTCCGACTAAAAAAACTAATCACCGGATCAGCTTTTAAAATGTTGGTCTTATTCTAGAATTACTGCATATTGCCTCATTACTAACCAGGGTTTCAGCAGGTTGCCTGTAGTTGAGCAATATGCAGCTATTGTTGGACAGTATAGTGTTCTATATTTCAAAATATATTCAGATGCTTATATACAAGGGAAAGCTGAACAATTAAAAATAAAACTCATGAAATTCAATTGCCACTTGTTGATAGTCACAGTATTGAAATTATATATATATATATATATATATATATATATATATATATATATATATATATATATATATATATATATATATATATATATGACCCTGAATCAGATGATGCACACGCATAGAGGAACGACACTAGCCCCATCTGGACAGGAAAGCGTCCTAATTCAACTGAGGTTTTAAAAGGACTGACCCTAGGAACAGGAGGTCAGAGACATACCTGAACGCAGTCGAGACACAGCCCTCTCCCTTGCTTTCCCGCCTCCCGAAAAGTGCCGTGCCCCTCCACGAGGTCCACCTTGCCGGGCCTCAGTCTTCCTGGCAGTGAGCCCCCCCTTAGGTCCTCCTCCAACGCCATTTCTACACCGGAGCCACCTCTTCTACAAGGCAAAGCGCTCTGTTTACAAAGGTTCTTTGAATTCTCTCACTGAACTTCCTACTTCATTTTCAAATGTCAGTGTTTTAAATCAGCCTCGCCCTAGTCAGTGCAGTGTTAAGTAAATTCCAGTGTGCGAGTGACTACATAGAATTGTGTTCAAGGTGTTTTAGCCCCCTCCGTGCGGCGCCTTGTCCTAAGCTTATTACGCTGTGCCCCTACTGGCCTTTAATTCGTAAATCTCTCTGTTACAGAGGGAGTGTTAGCAGTGGAACCCTTCCTTGATTGTGCCTTACGCTTCTTGAACCCCATGACGTCTGTATCAGTATCGCCATAGAGACGAACATATCTTCGAAGCTTTCATTTTTACATAGCCTTGTATTTTACTTAATTCCCAGGCCTTACATGCTTGCCTAGAGTTCTTTTCATCTTCTGATTGTTTGCTAATGTAAATATACGTAATTTTAAAACTTACCCAAATTTGTTTACTTACAAAATTGCCTTGTGAGTCAAGCCCCAGCTCAGTAAAACCCCCTTTTTCTTTGTATATTACGATTACCTGAATCAAATGTAGTCAGAACTAAGGAATTTTGTGTGGTAAGTAAAGTAAATACATTCTAAGTCTCTACCCAGCTCATGGCAAGCATTCCCCAGGTTAAAATCAAATATATATATATATATATATATATATATATATATATATATATATATATATATATATATATATATATATATATATATATGGAGCCTCGATGGCTCAGTCGGTTACAGCAGCAGCTTCGGACTTCGTAGAGGTCTGTGGCGCGGGTTCAAATCCGCAGCCGACTGATCAGAGAGGCAGACACTTTGCTATCCGTGTAGACATCCCGGGATTATATATGTAATCAACGGATAGGTTTGCTTGAAAAGCAAATGGGTGTTACAGACTAAATACACACACAAAACAAAGCCACTACAACACCTTCTAAAAACATAACAAACATCTCACACGTCTCGAACTCTCGCCCTACCCGTGCAACAACTTCTCGCTGCTGGGAAGAAAGGGCGTTGGGTCGGGTATGATACATGAAACATACGCTACCGGGGTCTAAGCGATGTCAGGCAGGGCAGCCGATCGAGACTACAGGTCTACCCCAAAGCCAAATCAAAAGTCCTTCAAAAGAAGGCATCGTGCTTACCCCATACAAAAATGGGAAAAATGCACGTTAAAAGAAGAAGATATATATATATATATATATATATATATATATATATATATATATATATATATATATATATATATATATATATATATATATATATATAATATCTATATATATTTTATCATATATAATAGCCCACTGTGTTTTTTTTTTTTTTTGTGTTTTTTTTTTGTGTTAAATGCATACCTCTCTTGACATACGAATGGTAAAGCACCTGTCACTGATCGCAGTGGTAGTTGCTGTCGGTGGATCGATTCCTCCTCGTGACGAACCAGCTACCGTATGAAGTATTATAATTCCCCTTCAGTAGTATTTAGGAAGTAGAGCGAATTGGATATTAAACGGTATTTGTTGCTTAATATTTGTTATGATGTATGTGTCCAATATATGTATATATATATATATATATATATATATATATATATATATATATATATATATATATATATATATATATATATATATATATATATATATATATATTATAGATAGATAGATAGATAGATAGATAGATAGATACACGTACTGTACATACATATGTATGTTTATATATATATATATATATATATATATATATATATATATATATATATATATATATATATATATATATATATATATGCGCGCGCGTGTGTGTGTGTGTGTGTGCGTGCGTATATCAACGACGAATAATCGCCCTGTGGTCGAGGTGTACGATTACTATCACCATAGTCCTATGTGTCATAGAAGGCGACTAAAAGGACAACTGCTGGCCCGCAGACAGACTTTTTTTTTTTCTGTTTAGTCAAAGGCTGGACCCAACGCTGGCGCTATCCCACAAAAACCGTAGTGCACCCGACCCCTTAGCTTAAAAGGGTACTTGAGGTGATGACTAAGTTCTATCGACAAATTCCATAGTAAAATACATGAATTGTGATAGCTTAAGTAATATCGAATACAGATAGGAATTATAGCGTATCACATCCCCTAAGGAAAGATAACAGAAACCAATACTAAGATGTGCAATATCTGCTTTTCGGTAATATTGTAGCTTCTTGTTATTTATTTGTTTATTTATCACTGGTCGAATTTATTGTTGTTGCTACCTTTCCGACGTGTTGTTTCCTGCTAATGTTGTTACACCCTGTTGCAGTTATTATTATTATTATTATTATTATTATTATTATTATTATTATTATTATTAGACTGGAAAATGTGGATCCCTCGCATAAATTCCACCCGCCTTTTAGAATAAAGTACTGTAAACCGTTGTCATGACGCCTTTTAGAATAAAGTACTGTAAACCGTTGTCATGACGCAACTATAGTTAGCTATTTTATGGGAAGTGAAAAATTGAATTTTTAATTTTCATCATAAAGAGGAAACTCTTTCAAAATTAATTTTCGTCAAATTCTAATGAAAAAGCGGAATTTATAATTTTATTTTTCGATGTGATTATTCAGTTTTATTACGATTAATAAACAAGAAGAAAATCGGAACAAAAATCAAAATAATGAACTAAAATAATATTAATCACAGAATTCAGTATCACTATCAGCAATTTTTCTTTCGGAAAAGATTGAATCTTTTATCGGTATTTGATGCCTTATCGTTTATGCTTTTATTAGCGTCTAGCAGATGGCTATATATATAGATTGTTCACAGATGGGCACTAGAACGATTGTACCATTGGCGCCATTTGAAGCCGTTGGCCAGAACCAGCCGTATAATTTCACCGATCGGGCTACATAAGTGGGTAGATGACGTGATCCCTTGAAATATCAGCATTGCTCTGCACATAAAACTGATTGAGAACCAATCACTTTAAAAAAAACGATTTCTTAATTCCAGTCTCCCATAAAAACCATCAAGTGGCCGCTATCAAAAGCGCGTAACAGTGCATGATAGATGATGAATATTGACGAACCTCTCGCCGTAACATGCACAACAATTTTTCGGTTTTAGTGTACGTTTTAAAGGCTACTTACAAGCGGCATGAATGGCTCCCAAACATGCAATGAATTATCTTGTTAAATAAGGAAAGGTATTCAGCACATTCTTTGGTAACAAGAATTTTTCTCCATTCTACTGTACACGTACCACTGAGGAATGCTTTTTGTGTTTTATATATATATATATATATATATATATATATATATATATATATATATATATATATATATATATATATATATATATATATATATATATATATATATATATATATATATATATATATATATATATATATATATATATATATATATATATATATATATATATATATATATATATGCTAACCAACCCGGCTCTGCCCGGGAGAACTCTGAAGGACTCAGAAAAATTTTCCCGTGCCCCTTGTCCTGACAGTCCATTTTATCCAGGCATTACTGTACTGACTGTCCCCTTTATCTAAATATTACTGTGCTGACTGTCCCATTTATCCAGGTATTACTGTGATGGGTAATTGTCCCTTTTATCCAGGAATTTTTCTACTAACTGTCCCTTTTATCCAAATATTACTGTGCTGACTATCCCATCTATCCATACATTACTGTGGTAACTGTCCCATTTATCCAGGTATTACTGTGCTGGCTGTCACTTTTATCCAAATATTACTGCAGTGACTATCCCATCTATCTAGGTATGACTGTTGTAATTATCCCATTTATCCAGGTGTTGCTCTGCTGGGTATCCCTTTTAACCAGGTATTACTGTATTGACTGTCCCATTTATCCAAGTATTACTGTTCTGATTGTCCCATTAATCCAGGTATTACTGTGCAGACTGTCCCATTTATCCAGGTATTACTGTGCTGACTGTCCCTTTTATCCAGATATTTCTGTAGTGACTGTCCCTTTTATCCAGGCATTACTTTGGTAACTGTCCCATTTATCCAAATATTACTATACTTTCTGTCCCTTTTATCCAGGTATTAGTGTACTGACTGCCCCTTTTAACCAAGTATTACTTTGGTGACTGTAAATTTTATCCAAACATTACTGTGGTGACTGACCCTTTTATCTTTTATCTAGGTATTACTGTGCTGTCTGCCCCCTGTTATCGAAGTACTATTCTATTGACTGTTCCTTTTATCCAAGTTCCATTTTATCCAAGTATTACTATGTTGACTGTACATGTTATCCGGATAATACTATGATGACTGTCCCATTTATCATCCAGATATTACTGTGCTGACTGTCCCTTTTATCCAGGTGGTATGACTGTGGTGGTTGTCCCATTTATCCATGTATTACTGTGCTGACTTTCCCTTTTATCTAGGTGGTATTACTGTGGTGAATGTCCCATTTATCCAGGTATTACTTTGCTGACTTTCCCTTTTATATAGGTGGTATCACTATGGTGACTGTCCCATTTATACAGGTATTACTGTGCTGGCTTTCAATTTTATCTAGGTGGCATTACTGTGGTGACTGTCCCATTTATCCAGGTATTACTGTGCTGACTGTCCCTTTTATCCAGGTATTAATGTGGTTACTGTCTATTTTATCCAGATATTACTGTGGCGACTGTCCCATTTACCGCCCCTCCCAAATAAACATAAACACAACACCCCCCCTAATTAACTAAAACACCCTCACTAAAACTAGGCACACACCCCACTGAACCTAAGCACACAACCCACTCAACCTAAACACACCCTTTACTGAACTAAAACACACCCCCTGCTAAATCTAAATATATCCTCACTAAACCTAAACACACACCCACAGTAAACGTAGACACACCCCACTAAACCTAAACACCGACCTCTATACAGAATTATTAATCACAGGAAAGACAAGCATTTTCAGTAATATATTTCTAAGGTATCAAGTAAATGAAATGAGGCATGGTAAACCCTTAGAATTTATTTACCACATTAGTTACTAAGTCTACGGACAGCACCAGCCCTGTCTCATAGAAAGGGAAGGGGGAAGGGGAAGGGGAAGGGGATATCGGTTTGAAACCTACCCTATTATCTATGTTAGGTCAAATGATGGCCATGTGCCAAATTTTGTCTAGATCGGTCAAGCGGTTCGGATTTCTATAGCGCAAAAGTTACAAACAAAAAACATGCAAACATTCACTTTTACATATGATATATTACGTATATATATATATATATATATATATATATATATATATATATATATATATATATATATATATATATATATATATTTATAGTATATACACATACACACATACATACATACATTCAACTTAAAAGAATGCTTTTGTGTTTATAAATATATATATATATATATATATATATATATATATATATATATATATATATATATATATATATATATATATATATATATATTATGTATGTTTATGTGTGTATGTGTGTATGTATGTATGTATGCATGCATGTATGTAAATGTAATAACCATTATGCCCTGTTAATTTCTCGAATAAAAAAAAAATGACCAAAGAGTAAAGCTTTCACCGAAATAACAAACGCTCCACTAGCGAGAAGGAAATACTCCATGTCTCCCAATAGTCAACCAAGAAGCGGAACTTAGACAAAATCAACACAAGAGTTCGTATTTACTGAGGAAAGATTGAGTCTGTCTTTTGGTCCTGTTTTCGACGCTGGAAACCCTTTTAAAAAGACGGAGTGGACGGCAGGACTTCCGATCCCCCATTAATCTTCATAAAAGAAACATTGTGGAATCTTGCTTAAGAGATCTTGAAGCCAGGAGAGATTTTTGCCCTCATATTGGCCAGACGAGGACAACGAGAGAGAGAGAGAGAGAGAGAGAGAGAGAGAGAGAGAGAGAGAGAGAGAGAGAGAATACATTATATATGAAGCTCGTAACTGACATGCTGTAAAAGAACACCTTCCATTATGCAACGTAACTTTTAGATTTTGTTCGTTAATAAGTCTGGTTTTACTGTGGAGTTGCATTATTAATTATGTGATATACTGTAACTCTAACAGATGTAGTTTCCAAGCAAATCAAATAAAAATAGTTACACATTTTCATTGCAAGAGTCGCATTACTTTATAAAAGAAGAGAATTTGCAAAAGGAGTACAGTATAGTAGCTGTCATGTGTTGCTGTTATATTTCTGTAATATTGTAAATGTTTATGGAAGCAAGTGCTCTTTCCTGTTGTATAATAATATATACAGTATATAATATTATATATACATATATAGTATATATATATATATATTATATATATATATATATATATATATATATATATATATATATATATATATATATATATATATATATATATATATATATATATATATATATATATATATATATATATATATGCATATACATGCATACATACATACATATATACAACTGTGTGAAGTTTATCATTACACTGTAATTACTCTCAGCAAACATATCAAATTAGTAATGTCAAATTTGTAATTAAATGTGCTACTGTTCAGGGAGTAGACAATAAATTATTTAAGATAAGTCAAGAAATTATTTCACCATATCAAGAATGTCACACAAAATGTGATAAATAGCTGACCAAAACTTATTGCCTACTTTGTAGAGCTCGTTATCGTAGTATTATTGCTCTGTTTTCAATCTTGCATTGATCAAAGTAGCCTCAGAACGTCTCATTTTATTAAATAAAGTGTATGGACGGAAGAATGTGCACTTCTTTTTGGTAAAATGAAGTCAATTTCTTATGATTTAAGAGTGTGCTACCCATTGATCTTATAACCCTCTGAGTCATTATATTGGATTACTCTACTGAATGCCACAAATTACTATTGGACTTGCTGACTAAGTGGTCATATAGGCACGTTAGGTATTGGTATCTGTGCCTAGTAAAAGGGACTGTAAAATGAAAATACAAGGAAAAGAGTCTTAACATTTTCTCTACTTTCAGCTTTTCTTTCCCGTTTTCTCTTTGTCTTCTGCGCATCTTGTGTTCGAAACCTCTATTCCCATAAAAAGAATAATAATTAAATAAAAGTCAGGATGTATGCATATATTTTTTTTTAACTTGGTGTTTAATCTTGGCTCTTATTTCTCTGTGGTTAATCAGTGTAAAGTTATTTTTCATGCTACAGTATTCCTTTCGGTATCATAAGGTTGAATAGTTTTATTTGATTGGAGCATGTGAAAAAAAATAAAAGTCTAAACAATGTATTGAAGGTATACTAATGCAAAATTTTCGTACTGTTCTTGAAAACGGTACCCTCCAAAAAATAAAGTTTCATAAAAGTAATAAAGTACTACAATTATACAAAATCTTTTTGCACCATTTTAAACAGGGAGAAATGTACCTTAAAATTATATATAATTTAATATTTATGCCAGCTATTGCGCACTTAAACGTGAGAAAAAACGCATAATTCTAATTTGGGCGATATTTTTCTGATTGTCTGATTTCTAAAATATTCAGATGGGTGTAATTTTTAAAGTAATTTTTATTTGTAGTTTATGGTAGTACGTTCTAAAAAGTAAAAAAAAAATCTTAAAAAATAAAAAAAACTACTTTGCAAGGAAAAATTCCTATACTTTGCTTTAAATAAACTTGTGCCGAAAATAAGTAAAAAAGACATATACGTTTTGCCCTTTGCAAAAATAAGTCAGATTTACATTCTAATGTTACACATATCTTCTTACTGTATGCAATTCACGTCTTAGTTCAGTCATTTTCGGCAAAATTTACTTTAAGCAAAGCTTATAAATTTGTCCTTACTAAGTAGTTTCTTACTTTTTAAAATTATTTAACTTTTTCGAACCTACTGCCATAAACTACAAATAATCAGCTGAAAAATTACATCAAACCAAATTGTTGATGGTATGAACTATTAAATATATATTAATAGTGAGTTGTATTTATTATGTTGGTAATTGTTTTTATTTATAACATGGGACGAGGACAAATGATCATCATGACTTTTACTGCTTGCCGAAATTTATGAACTGCAACATTAAATTTAAACAAGTATACTAAGATATTAACTTGAGATACAGTGCAACTGCAAAATTACCAGATATTTTGCGTTATATCTAACTGCAGAGGGGCAGCAATAATAATAATAATAATAATAATAATAATAATAATAATAATAATAATAATAATAAGTTTTCTTGCTTATTTCTTCTCTGTCCTTTAAAGATGATTTCTTGCCGTCGGAAAGACTACATTTAAATACGAAAAAAAAAAAAAAACCTGGGATTATACGTGGCTTGCGTGTGATCCGATACAAAACAGTTAATGTATGAGTGGAACGTTAAAAAATTCTTCGATAAGTGTAAATTAATTTGAATAAATTATGTTGGTTAAACCACTCTGTGCCGTAATCCACGTGTGCCTAAGTGCTTGTCAAATATATCGAGGTCCATTTGCAAATTATCGTAGAAACTCGTGAAGTGTGAGCAGATATTTTAAATGTGTGTATTAAACCCTTGTTAAATTGCTCGAGAGGGAGAGGGAGAAATGGAGAGGGCGTTGTTGAGTTCCTTTCCACCCTCATTTTATGACAGCCAGAAAATCTTTTTTAACTTTTTTCTAATGATAGTAACAAAGGGTAATTCTAAGTATTAGCTCCGCGCCGTTTTTACCTTGGAAACTGTTTTTTTTTTTTTTTCTACACTTTTAGCGCTTCTGATACTGGCGGTGGGTTTGTTTGTTGTCGGCCAAATGGAATATCCCTTCTCCGTGTTTAGTACTGGCCCCGGGGGGTGGGTTGGGGGACGGTACCCATACGTTAACAAGTTATTATACTTGTCGGACGGGATATGAACCGTTCGAAAAGTTAAATATACCTTAGTTTTATCAGACCACTGAGCTGATTAATAGCTCTCCTAGGGCTGGCTGGCCCGAAGGATTAGACTTAATTTTACGTGGCTCAGAACCAATTGGTTACTTAGCAACGGGACCTACAGCTTATTGTGGAATCCGAACCACATTATAGCGAGAAATGAATTTCTATCACCAGAAATAAATTTCTCTAACTCTTCATCAGCTGGCCGGGGGAATTGAACTCCGGCCCATCGAGTGACAGTCTGAAGCTCAACCGACTCTGCCAACGAAGGGGTATGAACCGTTCGAAACAGACGTATATACTCTTGCTTTGTTTTGTGACGATCGTGTATGGAAACCCCCGTTGGATTGACTTCAGGGGTTAATTACAGGTTAATTGCATTCGTGCGACAAAAATTGAAAGGTAAATCCATAATTAGCAACCAAAAAATTGTTGAAAAAGTCAAGTTAGAAGGAAATCGCCGCCGCGGAGCTACTACTTAGATCTACCGTAACAAAGTTAATTAGTATATCATCGTATACGCTTTTGATGAACAGTAGGGCAGCTTATACAAACCAACGCAGATTTTAAAGTAAAGACTATTAATGGTTAGTCTACAGGCGTAATTGCTATTACCTTTCAGTAAGCTGAAGTGTGATCGTTACGAATTTTGGTTTAAATCTACTTGCATTAGTTTAAACTAGCAGAAGCAGCAGTAACAGCAGAAGTAGTATTAGTAATGTTATCGAAAGTAATGAATTGTAGCATTTATTACTAGTATTGTGATTTTTCTCATTTTTGTCATTTATGTTGCTGTTTGTGTACAGTAATTTAGTTATATCGTGTTCAGAAGCCTTTGACAATCTTTTGCATATTATGAAAAATGTTAAAATTCATTACATATAATAATAATTTTTCTTTTCATTTTCTCTTGCCCCTATTCAAAACCTTTTCTTTTTTTTAAAAAGACTGCTTAAAAACTGACAAGCTTACTGCGGTTCCTTTCTGTAATGATCACGTTATAATTCTGTTAAAATTAGCCTAGGAGAACGGAACTAACAACACAGCACTCTTATGGAGGTATCCCCTCGTCCAAAAAAAATGTATATCGGAGAAAGAATTTCGGGAGTAAAGAGTGGAAGTTAAATTCTAAAAAGAGAAAAAAGAAATTCTTCTTAACTTTTATTATTCATCCACTCCCGTAACCTTCAGCAAAGAGAAATGAAAGGAGAATGGCCGCTTGATGTTGATCAAAGAGATAATGAAATACTTTTGATTGTGAGAACAAAATGTCTTACTGCTACTATTCCATTTGGGAATGTCAAGATCAAACGCTCCGTCTCCACTGAGAGTTACAAAAAAAAAAAAAAAAAGAAAAAAAAAACTATTGTAGTAATAGACGTACTCAGTTCAATTACACCCTGATTACTTATTCTTTGAATTTTCTACTGAAGAATTTCAAGGAATGACCATACGGATCGAATAGTCTGAATTCATCTCACCGTTCACTTATTTAATCTCTCTCTCTCTCTCTCTCTCTCTCTCTCTCTCTCTCTCTCTCTCTCTCTCTCTCTCTGAGTTCAGACTATTCGATTAGTTGCGTCATTCCTCAAATTTCTTAGGAAGAAAAGAAAAAAAATAAATAATAGAATAAGGGTGTAATCGGACTGAGTACATTTGTTTTTTTTTTTTTTTTGATGGCCAACTTTATCTCTCTCTAGAGAGAGAGACAGAATAAAATTGGCCATCAAAATAAAAAATAAAAATAAATAGTCTCAGTCCAGTTACAGCCTTATTTTATTATTTAATGTTTTTTTACTTCTTAAGAATTTTAAGGAATGACGCTACTAATCGAATAGTCTGAACTCATTTCACCGTTTACATATTGCATCTCTCTCTCTCTCTCTCTCTCTCTCTCTCTCTCTCTCTCTCTCTCTCTCTCTCTCTCTCTGTGTGTATATATCTATATATATGTATATATATATATATATATATATATATATATATATATATATATATATATATATATATATAGATATATATATATATATATATATATATATATATATATATAGATGTATACATATAGATATATATGTATATATATACACATGTATATATATACACACACACATATATATATATATATATATATATATATATATATATATATATATATATAAAGTTGAGGGCAGTGGAAACAGACTACATAAAACATCTTTATTTTTGACGTTTCAAGACAACTAGTCTCATTTTCAAGGCTGCAATAAAAGAATAAATATTGATATATAAAATATACAAAAATCTCTTTAAAAACATTTGTACATAACCATAGTTTATGCGTTGCTGGGGTACCAACCTATATAGAAGGGAGAAGGAGGGCGACTGGATACGGGTAAGTGAAAAGCAAGGAAGACGGTTACGACAGGTAGAGAGGGGGGAGGAGTTTTGGGCATTCAACAATGGTACTGTCTGTTTGATAATTAACGATTCCAGAATAGAGAGTGCTATCGGAAGAGGCCCTTGTAATGATTTTAAATTGATCGTATTCAATGTTATTACCACATTTTTTGGCATATATTTGAAAATTCAGGATTATATCATTTGTGAGAATCGGCGCGATATATATATATACTACCCCAGACGTCATAAGGTCGCTTAAACGGTCTTTAATACTGAATAAAGAACCAATTTTCAAAGGATTCTTTGAATTAGATTAATATCCATAATGCCTAGAAATAATTTGAGAAAGCTTTTGGCTAAATGCCCAAAACTCCTCCACCCCCTCTCTACCTGTCGTAACCGTCTTCCTTGCTTTTCACTTACCCGTATTCCAGTATGGTTATGTACAAATGTTTTTAAAGAGATTTTTGTATATTTTATATGTATTCTCAATATTTATTCTTTTATTGCAGCCTAAAAATGAGACTAGTTGTCTGAAACGTATGGATGTTTCATCTGTTTCCACTGCCCTCAATCCCCTTGATATGTCTGACTGATTTGCTGTCATATATATATATATATATATATATATATATATATATATATATATATATATATATATATATATATATATATATATATATATATATATATATATATATATATATATATATATATATATATATATATAATTAATACCAAAAATTACAACAAAACAAGTAACATACGTACTCATGTTAAGGAACGATGCTGATAATCGAATAGTCTGAACTCATCTCACCGTTTGCTTATTACATTCTCTCTCTCTCTCTCTCTCTCTCTCTCTCTCTCTCTCTCTCTCTCTCTCTCTCTAACTAACACATTTATATACATATATATATATATGTGTGTATGTATAGTATACGTATATCGGCGTGTGTATGTTTGTGTATATGTTCCATTACGTGTGCATTTAGGTATGAGGGCCACTATAAATGACACTGGAAAAAAATGAATATTTAATTCGGCCGTCTTCACAATTTACACAGTTCCAAATTAGAGGAGTGCATCTGGGATCTTAACTGTATTTGAAAGTTTGTTTCAGTTACCATTAGGTTAGTCAAATGAAATAAAAGAGACCTTTGCTCATTATGATTCCTATGATACTTATTTATAAGCTTTGATAAATGAACGTTTAATTTGCATATTTTTCCAACATAATAAAATTGGAGCGTTTGCTAATACTTGTACGGTGTTATTGAAATGGCCCACAGACTAATGAATCTTGCAAATGGAGCGTGTTTATAATCATGTACGCTTAAATGCACGTATAAACAGTTTATTACGGCTCATGTTTTTATTCAGTCCAAAATCTTTCATAAATAATTGAGATAAATTTTTAAACAAGGAAGATTACACACACACATATGTATATATATAAATACACACACACTAATATATATATATATATATATATATATATATATATATATATATATATATATATATATATATATATATATTTATATATATATATATTTATATATATATATATATATATATATATATATATATATATATATATATATATATATATATATATATATATATATATGTATATATATATATGTATGTATGTATATATATCGCTATTTTACATAATGACATTCTGTAGACTGTCTATCGAAACAAAAAAAAATCGTTTAATTCTATGTTCTTTGCCTTATATTGAATGCCAGCTCAGCATATCCTTACAGCCAAATCGCTAAGCGGTAGACAAAAGAAGATGACTGTAAATTCGTGGACCGTTGTTAATCTTTGAAAAGGCCACCTTCTGAAAGAATCAACGTTAGAACACGAGTTGCATAACCTCTTGTCTTGCAGTTGACAATTGCAATAAAATAAAATTTACAATAACACTCGTTTTAAAGTTGACGTTATTCTCATCTATTTGCAACTTTTTAATGGTTTGAAAGCAATATAATGAGGCAGTTGTGCGGTTGATATGATTTATTATTCACTTTTGCTAAATTTCTGAGCTTTTGTAAGTTAGTTCCAAACTTTTTTAGTGGGCTCTGATGTCATGGAAACGTTATGTGGTTTATTCGTTTCAGACACACATGCACACACAATCTCTCTCCAACTAATTTTGGTTCAGTCTTCTTCATCTACTAAATTTTTATGGAACTTGATCCCAGAGATGTTTACTGTGACCTCGCACATCGTTGATTGTCAGTCTCCCTGATATGATAATTTCTTAGATGATTTGATTACAACTGCCACTTACGAAATAATGCTCAATAAGGCTTAACGCTTTGAAGATGTAAGAGGATTTGTTGCTTAACTAATATTTTCGACAATACTTGTACGACGTACAGAAGAATTATTAGTAACTAGTTGATATGAAAAGAACATTGTACAAGATGAAATAGAAATGTTGCACGGGAAACGTACGGAGCAAGTAATGATCACATATGGATGCATCCTCACGTAATGTTTATATTTGAGCCTTCACATTAATCTTAATACTCTCAAATTATGGGTACAATGTATTGCATATGACATAGCGCTTGCAAGCACGGCGGTGGAGCAATAGTTTTGTGCATACACATTTTTTATCATAAGCATCTATATATATTATATATATATGTATACTGTATATATATACATATATATATATATGTATATATATATATATAATATATATATATATATATATATATATGTATATATATGTATATATATATATATATATGTATATATATGTATATATATGTATATATATATATATATATATATATATATATATATATATATATATATATATATATATATATATATATATATATATCTCTGCATTTATATATTCTTATGCATAGTGATTTAGCCCAGAGATATAGGCCGTGAAATTGGTGAGTGAGATAAAGGACTTGCTTGGAGACACTGCCAGTTTTACTAGATTTTTATATGCCAAAATGTTCCCAACGTCTATAGTTGGAAGTGTTCCTTCATAAAGCTGGCAAAGTTGGAACAGTGGGTGACACCCACTCGCCTTTATAAACGATTATACTGCCTTAAAATAAGTTAACACATTTCTACTAAGAAACACAGGGTAAGCTGAGAATTGGCGGCACTTTGCATCATTTCAGACAAGTAGATTCATTCTCTTTCGATCTGTAGTTGGTTAACTGATCTATCTTAATGTACAATTTAGGTGATTCTGACTTTGAGCAAAACATGTTGAAATATTGTCCACCTCGTGTATTGACTTAAAGGTCACAGAAACTTCACAAATAATTATAACATTGCCGTTTAGACTATAGGATTTAAAATAACGGAATATTCACTATCCGTCTAAATAACAGAAAAATTCACGCTGAACGAAAGGACTGCTTCGGCGAGCTTTTTATTGACGTTAGTTTGAACAGAGATGAAGTAATAATTTAGAAAAAAAGTGCGAGGACGGTTGGTGACCAACGAATAGCCAGAAGACTACTCCACCTAGTGTATTAGGGTAGCCTAACTAAGTGGAAAAAATTTTATATATATATATATATATATATATATATATATATATATATATATATATATATATATATATATATATATATATATATATATATATAAAGAGAGAGAGAGAAATTTTTAGTTACGTTAAGTTGAGTCAGTGTGAACTAGGCTAAGTTTTATTACCGTAGATAAGAAAAGTTTTACCAGTGTGGGTGACAGGCAATCTACATGGTGTAATTAGGCTATGTGATAGGAGATCTGCATAGTGTGGTCCCTTCAGGGCCATTTCCAAATTTCTCTTATATTTCCAACGACCCCTAAAAATTATTTCCAGCGACCCCTAAACTTATAACGAACAGCAAACCTATTCAGTTAAACAGTATTAGCGTAACCATGAAGGAAGGCAGGTCACGATGCCAAACAGGAAAATTCGTCGTAGTCTGGGCATTCATGAAATATCCTACGAAAGAAAAGGAAAGGAAAGCATAAAAGTTTTCTAAATAAAGTTGATTCGATTTAGTTTTGGAAAAAGACACGCACCACAGGTCTTGCTTTCCAAAGCTCCTTGATAACACGAATGTATCTTTTGTTCGGAGACTTACAAGGAGCTGTAGAAACCAGGAACTGCGTTGTGTGTCTTTTACCAAAATTAAATCCAATCCATTTGATTAATAGAGGAGATCCCCCGGGAAACCTGGAGGAAATCTTTGGTCCCTCTTGTTGCCATGGGCCTCGAGAGACTTTGGTTAGCAAAGGGCACCTGCTCACGTCTTTCCTGTAGAAGCCTGGAAGAGACAGGGTCCCCCTTTCAGACCTTCCACCCATTTCAAATGAGGTATTTTTTTTTTATGTCATCTGGTATTACCTTGGCTAATAAATTTCTAGCGCGTTTTTAAATTATTTTGTATGATCTTATTCTTTTAAGGGAAAAATTTTGTCCTCATTTCAAAATTAGCTTATAAGGGCGAAATTGGACTTACTTCCAGAAATGCTAAATCGATAGAAATTAAAACTGAGGAACCCATCGGGCGAAAAATTGGGTCAGTTTTATTTCTGAGGACGGCTGGAATCTTTATTTTTTTTATTTATTTTTTTTCGTAATGACGGATTATTTCCTCCCCTTTTCTCACTCCTTCTCTCTCATTGCCAGCATCAAAGCTGATTGCCCATTTTTCCTCTCTCTCTCTCTCTCTCTCTCTCTCTCTCTCTCTCTCTCTCTCTCTCTCTCTCTCTCTCTCTCTCTCGTTCATTTTTAAGAGTGAATTTTTTCACTCTGGAGGAGCGCGGCATTAGAATGGAATCTTCCTGATATGGATATTAGAGGCTGTATAATCGGTTGAGCATGCTGTTGTAATCAATGGCTCATGACAGGTAGAATCTTGTAGGGCAGTTTACTGATTCCGATTGCTTTCATTCATAAAATCTCTTCATCTAACGTCCTTCTTTTTTGCGTTAAAACTAGGGTGACAGACTTAATCTACTCAGCAATCAAGGGATAAAGGTTAATTCCTTCTCTACTATACATATCCCTTTTGCATTTATGTTTTTGTACTTAGAATCGAATTCAACCCATCGCCAACATGATGCCTAGTAATAATTCCCAAATTTTTACAATAATCAAATTATTCAATATAATTTAAAAACATGCAAGAAAGTTATTAGAAAAGGTACCACCCACGAAAATGAAATTTTGTAATTCAGATACCCCATTGGAAAGGGGTGGAAGTCATATTGCCCAAAACGGGCACCCTGTCTATTTGTGGCTTCTAGAGGAAGGACGTGAGTTGGTCCCTTAGGATAACCAGAATCTCTGGGCTCTATGATTAAGCCCACAGAGAGGCCCAGTCTATAAAACAGTCGCTTTGGGGGCTACTCCAGGAAGCACTAGAGTGTCCCCACCAACTCCAGGGGCGAAAGATTCCCTGCGGAATCCCTGAGGATATCCTCTATTGAAGGACACCACACTAAAACTTGAGATAAGAAATGCATAGGGATATGCAAAACTTCTGCTTCAGCTGTAAAAGTCTGGTTGAAAAAATGTACGAAACCCCTAAAAATCTACGTCGGTATTCACCACAATTACGAAATAATATTTAAGAAATTTCACATGTGAAAATATGGATGGAAAGCATGATAAGCATCCAAGTACCATGTGTATATATATATATATATATATATATATATATATATATATATATATATATATATATATATATATATATATATATATATATATATATATATATATATATGTATATATTATATATATTATATATATATATATATATATATATATATATATATATATATATATACATATATATGTGTGTGTGTCAGTAAATGAAAACTGGTATTGGTTTTGAGCTGACAAAGAATGAGAAATGTTACAAATGGTGCGAACCAGATTTTTGGCATTGTCGAAATAGCCTAAGGCCACTAGCTGGTATGGGTAGTTTATCTTTATTTTAAGGGACATGGTGTTTAGTATCAAGTAGGTAATGTGGCCACACTGACGCGACCACACAAAACATGCATATCCAATACAACATTTAAATCCAACTCTAACCGAGAGAGAATAAAATTAGCTCTGTTGAAGTTTGAAGGAAAACAAACCAAACATACTTATGTCAAAGGGAATTGTCCGAGCTGTTCCGCACTGCTTGCGCCGAGCTTTTTGTGGGGTTTCTGTTGTCTTTCTAACAATAACTGAGTACTTTGCCCATCCTCAAGATAATGGAAGTTTTTCAGCAAACCTTTCGCGCAAAAACTGAATAAAGAATATCTCTCTCTCTCTCTCTCTCTCTCTCTCTCTCTCTCTCTCTCTCTCTCTCTCTCTCTCTCTCTCTCTCTCTTGATTTTGTAAAGATAAGGGTCAACTTCGAACATCGGTTTTCAATTGAAGAGAATAAAAATAATTTAAGGACGTTTCGAGTTAGAATGTCAAAATTTGGTAGCTGAATGCGATTTTGAAAATGAGGGAATGGATCTCAAACAGATCTCAGAAACAGTACTTCGGAAAATGAACAATAATTCAGATTTCATTACACAAAAAAATAAAGAAAAAAGATAACAACGAATATTATTTTGAGAAATTCTAATGAAAGATACAAATATAATAAAGGAGAAATAGATGGTGATGAGAAAGATAAAGATTAACCAAGATATTACCACAGCCGTAGGCATTAAAACATAAACGATTTGAAAGTTAAGACAATGAAGAATATTCACATGTCGCCATAGTCGAGAAAAACACATAACAGAAGTGCATATATAAAAATATGATTCAGATACCACACCGAGAGAGAGAGAAAACCAATAAAAAAAATAGTGCAATGAAAAAAGTTGAAAAAACTGATGCGATGTCATCACAGCCGAAAGGCCCAGTAGGATAGAAATGGAAATGATTCGTACAAAGAAAAAAAAAAGGGGGGGAGGGGAAAAAGAAAAATGATTCAGACATCGTCATATCCGACCCAGAAAAAGCGTCTAGTGATCCAGCGAAGGATTCATCTCCCGAGAGCCATAACATTTCCTGGCGGGCCCTTCAGGGATGTGTTCTTGGTCGGAATAATCAGCCAAGTGTAAGATTATATCCTATAAATCCCATTTAAGAGGAAATTGATATAAATCCCCCTCTCTCGGAGTGAGGAGTCCTAGCCACATATTCTTACTCGTTATTTCCTTGGTAAGACAAAGTTCGATGTATGATTCTTTATATGAGTTTTTAGTTTGCTGTCCGTCCGCACTTTTTCTGTCCGCACTTTTTTCTGTCCGCACTTTTTCTGTCCGCCCTCAGACCTTAAAAACTACTAAGGTTAGAGGGCTGCAAATTGGAATGTTGATCATCCACCCTCAAAATATCAAACATACCAAATTGCAGCCCTCTAGCCTCAGTAGTTTTTTTTTTAATTTTAATGTAGGTTAAAGTTAGCCATAATCGTGCATCTGGCAACGATATAGGCCATGCCACCACCGGCCATAGTTAAAGTTTCATGGGCCGCGGCTCATACAGCATTATACCGAGATCACCGAAGATAATCTGTTTTCGGTGGCCTTGATTATACGCTATACAGAAAACTCGATTGCACCGAAGAAACTTCGGCGCATTTTTTAAGTTGATTTTTTTTTCACTTCAAACGAATCACAATTACATAGAGTTATGTGGATATTATTATTAAAGTGTTAATTATAAAAATGCATGCAAAGTATGTTTGTAAATTCTGGTGGTTAAAGACATTTAACTCGCAGGGAGAATCCTGTAGTTGGATCCCAGCTGTAAATTAGATGCCTGGTTTTTCGCCGACTGTGGCAGAACACTTATCAGGGTGAAGAAAGACACGGGAGTAATAGCTCGGTTGCCAAAATGCATTCTGAGAGTCGGAACTCTAACGTTATAGAACCAACCCCCGGCTTTAAGTAAATAATTATATATTATATATATATATATATATATATATATATATATATATATATATATATATATATATATATATATATATATATATATATATATATATGTATATGTATGTAAAGTGTGTGTAATTAATTTATTCACCTAAAGTTATTCTTGATCTCTACATAATGATGGAACGGCGTTGCATTACAAAAAAGTTTAAGGCATCCAAAATCTAAAATCATGAGATCCCCGTAACGTTCACAATTTCGCAGCTTGTTGACGCGCCCAGACGATTCAGTTGTGGTGTTTCGGTAAAAATAAGGTTTAGTTTGTGATTGCTCATATGCCTGAAATCCGGGAGAGTTCGACAACATTTATTCGTAGACCTAGAGAGGCGAACGCCATGCCCATTCATTGTTCTTTTGTTTCAGCTTTTGACTGCAGTTTAACAGTTAGTACAAAAACATTTTTTTATTCTACGGACAAAGCTTTGTTGCAGTGTATTTATGCAAGTGGAACTTCATTGTCTCTGAAATGGTCCGTTTTGTATGTTGGTAAAGACGGTAAATGTATTGGTGTATGTAACTTATATAAAGCATAAAGGACAATGTTTGTGTTGTCATATCGCTAATGATAAATATTAGCCGTCATAAATATTACGGGTGGATAGATACAAAATAAAAAAATATATACTAACATATGAATGTTATTGTTGCTGTGGAACTGGGTAAAACCACCCCGCCCCCCAAAAGCAGGATACTGAATCCTTTCAGGTATCTACAACAATGAAGAATAAGTATCTAGGACGCAAAGTACTTTTCTGACTTCAAATATTACTCCTCTGATATGATGGCAGCTGATCCATGTATGGGTGTAACAACACAGAGTTGACCTGCATGGAAAATCAGTCTGGTTGGTCCGTAGGGTCTGGTGGTCTACGCCAGGTCCCCCTACTCCCTTTCACACATTACCGCATGGCAATGCCAGGTGCTGGCATAATGCCGGATTAGTATAAACCAACTAGCCAACCTTGATAAGTTTAGTCTGCGGTGTTCACTACTCCGGTGTGTTTAGTGTAATGATGACATAGTCTACTAGAACGACCGAGGTGTAGACGTGAAGCAGCAAAACATTATAGAATTTTGTAACTTGATCACAGCTTGATGAAAATGGTGATGATTCAGAGACGTATCTGGCTTTTATATTACTTTCAAAATGTTTTTGGAAAGTTGGAGAAGCGAAATGGTCTCGAATGCAAGTAGGACGACTATAAAATAGTAAGCACCTTGGCATAGTTATCAAAGCCGACCACCTATTGCCTGGGTCGTTGCGTGTTAACGAAGGACATAGAACGAAAGGTTGAAGTGTGCAGACGGAAGGGATGCAGAAGAAACCGCCTTCCAAAAGAGTCAGTATTTGCGAGAAACGATGTTAAAGCATTGCAAAAGTACAGTAGAAAGTTACATTTGTTGTTTTTCACTTTTCTATAGCTAGACTTCCAACTATTTTGTATTTATCAGTTGGAATGAGGAGAAAAAATACGATGCGTTTCCACATAGACTGTTAAACAAAACAAAAAAAAAGAGAGAGAAATACGTCTGTATGTTACACATTCTCAGTTGAATGTGTTTTTAATACGGACTGTGAAGTGACACCACTAAGTACGGAACGGCATAAAATGTCTTTTGTCAACTGACTAATCAAAATAATGACGTAAAAAAACTCCCTGTCATTTTTCACGCCCATCAATCCAAGGCTCCGTGCACGAATGGTGAATGCCAGCTAGTCCTTATTCACGCTGCATTTGTCTTTATTATATCCCAAAATAGCCTGCCGAGATCGTTTCTCAGAAATGCGAAATCTTTGGAAATCCTCAATAGTCAGATTTTTGAGAAGTGCATCAGAAAACCATCCAGCAGGTCACTTGACTTTACGCCACTTGGCTGAGGCCAAGTGCCAGAAATCATGGGCGTTCTGCCATCTGTTGGAACTCATAGGCGTGAAAGTGGTTTATAATATTTCTTGCAAAAAAAAAAAAAAAAAAAAAAAAAAAAAAGTGAGGCTTGACTCCCACTGCGTATCGCTGTGTCTGTTATCGAAGACAAATTTGTAATTTTTTGTATTGAGCCCCTTTTATTGCAAATTCAATTACTTTGTTACCCTTTTCATTCACTTTTTTCTTAACAGTTCCACTTAAGATTTTCAAAATGGTTTTCCTGTTTATCCAAACCGAGTGATATGAAATTAAACTATACTTATTATATATTTTCAGTTAAAACTGCTCTAATGAACCTTTTCCAATTTTCTTTTTTCTTTTTTTTTTAATATGCATTGATTAGGAGAATAGTTCTCTCTCCCAAGAAAATATTTTATTCGAAATAAATCAGTATGTACTTCAATGAAATTTAGAAATTGGAGACCGACTATTACCATATGGATTTTGAAAGCAGTGCATTGTGTGACGTATCAAATTTAACACTTTCAAACGGTAAGCCATCCGGTTGCCTCTTTTTTTTTAAACTTCGTTGTGAGTAAATAAAACATTTTTTATAATTTCCTCCAAATTTTACAACATATAGAAGCAATGAATAATTTTGATTGAGCAATTAACAAATAACACTATACCCTTTTTACACAAAATTAAAATTATAATTTTAATTATCCTGTTGGATGGAAACAATAATAAACTTAACGGAATATAATCAACGCTTAAATTCGGAATATAATCAACGCTTAAATTAAGCAATAATTAGTCCGATTTTCATGTTGCATAGTTCTACGGGTGTCTCTCATTCTGTTGGTTTTTATCTAGCATTCTTGTCGAAACCAAATAAGAGCAGTAACAACCACAACAGCAACAGTAATAATAATAATAATAATAATAATAATAATAATAATAATAATAATAATAATAATAATAATAATAATAATAATGACTTATATATAGTTTTTTTTATTTATGCTTTTGAATTTCGTTTGTTTGTTCATAGGTAAAGTCTAAAACTGATGTGTAAAATTACAAAAATTTATTCTTATTGCCAACCGTACAAGTAGTCTTGTTTAAAAATAAGATAGGCTTTTATTGTACAGTGAGGTGTGTAGTACATTCGTAAATCTTATAATATATTTTTATGAATGCCTGTAAGTTAAAAAACCTGTCTATCAGTATCAGTTATACACGTTATTCAGCAATACAAAAATTGATCCAATGTAGTCCTCCTCTAAAAAAAAAAAAAAGCCTCGTCCATATCTACCCAAGTCTGAATTGGTATCAGTATTAATACGAAAAACATAGAAGACCGTGTGTTCGTACTTCCCATATCCAACTCCCCATATGGAAAATCTGATGCAGTTTTGCGGTAAATAATTATAACTGTATGGTTGTTGTTAATCTTTTATCATTATTACTATTTAGAATAAACACACAAGAGACGCAAATGAACAAGTGTCGAAAAAAATCCTATATTTTACCCTGTTCACGAAAGTTTAAAATATTTCTCTTTGACAGCTTAGAACACATACAAAACATCCAACTTATCTGTATTACTTCTAAGGAGAAAAGTAAAAATAATCGACACCTGAAAAGTAATGGACGCCTTTGCTAAAGATATAAGATAAATATGAATGGATTTGGTAGAATAAACCTCTCTGAAAGAATGTTTTTAGTTTTTTCTTTTTATCTGATCTTCAGTACAAAAATTAGTATAAAATTTTAACATACAGTTTTGCAAAATAAAAGGGAAATATTAAGAATAGAAAGAACCGAATGTTGACAGGGAATAAATGACGGGAGAGTACATGAAAGAAATGAATGTCTATGAAACGGAGTATTTTTTTTTACTGGGGTTAAGTTATACTTAACTTAACCCCACTGCACCCAAAATAGAGAACAAAACGTATTGTTTTTAGACTTATTTTTTTTTAATAGGAAAGGTAGTATTAATTTCTGACGATTCAGTGAAACTGTTCTAAAATAACATGTGAAATCTTCACCACAGCATAGCGAGGAGAGAGGAGTTAAAAGTGTCGTAATGTAATCGCGTCGGGAGTGAGATTAGAGGTAAACCAACAAAGTACTGAGGTAAATAGGAAGTCTTTGTCGGGAACCAAGCAAGAAGGGAAAGTGACTTAAGTAAGATGAGATTACGTTAGCTCCAAGTAAGATGAGATTACGTTAGCTTCTTTATAATAAGGCGTTCATTGAAATATGAAATGGAAAAGGATTGTACAATGTTGTACGAAGCTAACAAATCAAGAACCACATGAGGATATGAAAAATATGACATCAAAGGAGGACTGAAACAATAACTCATCTTTGTATATTTTGCAGAAAAAAAAACAATAACAATGGAATTTAGAAATGTCATTCGAAAAAGAAAAGTAATATTTGATACAGTTTATAGAAAATAGTAAAATTGATATAGATTTCCTTCTCGAACATCGAAAGCTGTGAAGAATGCCCAACGTTTTTACATTATTTTGTAAAGAAGAAGCAACAATGTAAGATAAATCTTTTTGCCAGAATTTCGGCCAAGAGGACGGTGCATCCCAGAGGCACAATTCATGGACGTTTTGCTCGTTAGGACCGAAACCTAGTAATCATGCGCGGTCGAAGTCAAGGACAAAAACAGCTCTTGTTGTGTCCAAAATGGATTGTCTTGTTGCCTTTCCGGTTGCTAGTGACGTTGTATTTGTTCTTATTGTTTCCCTTATAAAAGGTAAAGAAATCCATTGTATTCTTTCGAAAGATTATTAGAGGAAGTATTGTAGTTTTAGAGTTTAAATCCATCTTTGAGGATAACACATCAAGTAAAGTTTTTTTTTGGTTCGCATTTCAGAACGGATTTATCATGAAATATATTTCTCAAGATTTGGGGTATTCAGGAAAGGAAGACGTTCTTTCTTAGATCCTTAAAATAACCTTCTAAAGAAGTTTATCTTATTCTTTGGCGAATGTCTCAAGAGACACCGAGAGAGATTAATTGCATCGCTTGCTCAATGCGAGAGAAATTTTAGTCATGGGTTATGGAAGTATGGTCTAAAATTAACCGAAAATAGCCAGCATCTTGAGACTGTAGCCTAATAGAGGCGTAGATATATAGTCGTAACTATTACAAGAGGCTGTTGAAACTGTACCTGTGTAGTTATGATTACTGTTAGAATATAAAGCTCCCTCAGAGTACGATGGTTATTATGTAAAAATATGAAAAAGATCAAATCTGTCTTGCAGAAAGTAATGCCCGTAAAATACGTATGAAAATAACAAATTAAGATATAAATTCAGCAAGGAACGGTTGGTGGATAAAAGTGTAAGATAATAAGAAAATGAAGCAAGATTTCTGACAGTACAACAAGCTTCCTACTCCTCACTCCTTTAGTAATGGACATCTAATGCAAGGCGATCATAATTAATAATAACAAAAACACCTCTCACACAAGCTGCTTACCAGGGGAATGCTCTCCCTAATGAGCTTTAAGAAATGGAATTAGCAGTTAATTTTTTCATGGAAGGTTGTCAAGTATTTTTTGAATGTAGGACATTCTCCTTTTTTTAAAATATGCTTCGAGGCCATTTTTTTTGTACTTTCACAATTCAAAAGATTGAAAATTAGCTTGATTTGTGACTCCTTTTGGTTTTTGTTTATTTGGTATATACATACATACATACACACACACACACACACACACACATATATATATATATATATATATATATATATATATATATATATATATATATATATATATATATATATATATATATATATATATATATATATATATATATATATATATATATATATATATATATATATATATATATACATACATATATATATACATATATATATACATACATACATATATATATATATATATATATATATATATATATATATATATATATATATATATATATATATACATATATATATATATATATATATATATATATATATATATATATATATATATATATATATATATATACATATATATATACATATATATATATATATATATATATATATATATATATATATATATATATATATATATATATATATTACTAAAGGACCTCATTCAAACTGGATGGTATTTAATGGAGTTTTTATTCAAAAGTTACAAGCTTTCTTGGACAAACAGTCCACATTATCAAGTATCCGTACAATGAGCAAACGCATAGTCCGGCTGTATTTATATCTGTGTGCTGGGTACTTTTAATCCTATAATCGCCTAGCTCTTCCTGTGTGACCTCCACCCTCTCTTGACCTTGGTCTTTCTCTGATCCCTGGTTCCAGATGTCCGTTTTCCGTGCGTTCTCTTGCGTTTTTTCTTCGTTTCCTTGCTACTGTGGAGTATATGATTTTTCTAGATATGCTGTCTTCAAAGCCGTTTCCGGTGTTCCCTGCCATCGTGTTGTTGGCGCAAGTTATGAAGGCGTTCTCTACAACCAGTCTAGATGTTTTGTTGGTGTTCCTGTACAGAAAACTCATATTTTCCCAGTCTATTCTGTGATCATTTTTCCCAACAGTGTTTGGCAACTGCCGACGTCTGATTATAATGCCTTATGTTCTGCAGATGTTGTTTGCTTCGCTCTTTACATGATTTGCCAGTTTCGCCATAGTACCCTTCTTCACAGTCTAGACACGCTGCCATATAAACCCCCTCTAATCTCTTTCCCCCTCTACCGACTTTTTGTTTCTAACTATTTTATTCCTAATGGTGTTTTTGTAGCTGCCTATCAATTTGAAATTATTTAGCTTCCTGTTGATGGGTGCAATAGAGTTGTTGTCCGGAACTGTAATTATTTTCTTTCCTACCAAATGTTCCTTTTCAATCCTTTCCCTCCCCAAAATAGTTTTCCTTGCTTTGATATGTTTCCCACTCCCACCAATACTTAGGGTAGCCTAATCTCCTAAAACTCTCCCTCAGGTAATCCAACTCTTCGTCTAAAAATTCAGGACTGCAAATCCTATAAGCCCTGATGGCCAACCCTGTCATTAATCCTATTTTTATATACAAAAAAATGGCGTGGCCATGGGTTCAAGTCTTTCACCAATTCTAGCCAATATCTTTATGGAATGGTTTGAAAAGGAAGAGGTGGGCAAAGTAAATAAAGGGAACTTAAATATCGTAAAATGGGTAAGATACGTTGATGACATCTTGATCATTTACAAGGGAGAAAGGGAAGATCTACACAAGTTTTTAGAAAACATAAATAAACTAAATGAACACATCAAGTTCACATTAGAAGAAGAGAAGGAAGGAGAAATTCCTTTCTTGGATGTCCTGGTCAAGAGGGTAGGAGAATTTAAAATTCAAGGTATATAGGAAGAAGACACACACAATTCATACATACATAGGTTCTCCAGTCATAGGAAAGAAATAAAAATAGGATTAATGACAGGGTTGGCCATCAGGGCTTATAGGATTTGCAGTCCTGAATTTTTAGACGAAGAGTTGGATTACCTGAGGGAGAGTTTTAGGAGATTAGGCTACCCTAAGTATTGGTGGGAGTAGGCACATATCAAAGCAAGGAAAAACTAATTTGGGGAGAGGGAAAGGATTGAAAAGGAACATTTGGTAGGAAAGAAAATAATTACAGTTCCGGACAACAACTCTATTGCACCCATCAACAGGAAGCTAAATAATTTCAAATTGATAGGCAGCTACAAAAAAACACCATTAGGAATAAAATAGTTAGAAACAAAAAGTCGGTAGAGGGGAAGAGATTAGAGGGGGTTTATATGGCAGCGTGTCTAGACTGTGAAGAAGGGTACTATGGCGAAACTGGCAAATCATGTAAAGAGCGAAGCAAAC
The DNA here is from genome assembly GCF_040412425.1 of Macrobrachium rosenbergii. Classification (NCBI taxonomy): domain Eukaryota; kingdom Metazoa; phylum Arthropoda; class Malacostraca; order Decapoda; family Palaemonidae; genus Macrobrachium; species Macrobrachium rosenbergii. The sequence continues at coordinate 25,692,886 of NC_089742.1, read as the reverse complement.
AACATCTGCAGAACATAAGGCATTATAATCAGACGTCGGCAGTTGCCAAACACTGTTGGGAAAATGATCACAGAATAGACTGGGAAAATATGAGTTTTCTGTACAGGAACACCAACAAAACATCTAGACTGGTTGTAGAGAACGCCTTCATAACTTGCGCCAACAACACGATGGCAGGGAACACCGGAAACGGCTTTGAAGACAGCATATCTAGAAAAATCATATACTCCACAGTAGCAAGAAACGAAGAAAAACGCAAGAGAACGCACGGAAAACGGACATCTGGAACCAGGGATCAGAGAAAGACCAAGGTCAAGAGAGGGTGGAGGTCACACAGGAAGAAGAGCTAGGCGATTATAGGATTAAAAGTACCCAGCACACAGATATAAATACAGCCGGACTATGCGTTTGCTCATTGTACGGATACTTGATAATGTGGACTGTTTGTCCAAGAAAGCTTGTAACTTTTGAATAAAAACTCCATTAAATACCATCCAGTTTGAATGAGGTCCTTTTAGTAATTCTACTAATGCACAGAACAATTGTGTATGTGATAAAGTTAATATATATATATATATATATATATATATATATATATATATATATATATATATATATATATATATATATATATATATATATATAAAAGTCTTTGAAGAACTATGTGCTGGCCTGTCAGAAACACATCCGCTACAGGTGCAGTTGTGTCGACGTTGAGGTTTACACGGTTAGATACAGCAAGGTATCTGATGCAGGCATTTGTGCTTTCCTGACCATGATCT
>NC_089742.1:25682104-25687104 GCF_040412425.1 Macrobrachium rosenbergii | reverse complement strand
CAGTATATTTACATTAAACACTTAAATCAGAAGAATGGGGAAATGATAGGCAAGTAAAACAAAGTTCTGCTGAGTGATCAAATGTTGCAGCAGTTTTAAAATACTGAAGATCTAGGCAGTTTTAAAATACTGAAGATCTAGGGGTTAATCCTTTTGAAAGGAACACTGTAGAGTAGCTTGTGTTGGCTATGCCATGGCAAGGAGCACAAGACAAGCAGTTATTTCCACAGCTAACAACACTGTCTGCAATTGAGAATGCAAGCTGTCACGTAGGGAAAACTAGTGATATCAGGCAAACCGAGTGTCGTACAGATGGGTGCCAGGATATCTCTATTCGTGTGCAAGATGCTTACATTAAAGTTACACACTGTACTAAGTCAGGTCTTTGTGAGAAATTACACTTGAGGAAAGAAAATGGAATTCAGTAAAAGATCAAAAGATAAGTGACTGTTGATATACCCACAAATCAGGACATTACCTTAGACAGAGCAATGGAGGGCCTTGCTGAATTTCACCAGGGATGGAAGGAAATATTATGGGAATGCACTGGTAAGTGACTGGGGTCCCCGAAAGAGGCCACAAGGGATAAGCTCAAGAAGGAGCAAGCATGGGGCAAGTGTAGAGTCTGCTACCAAGAGGGTTTCTGAGAGCAAGGCTGCTGACACCCTGCTTTTTATGACCTCAGTGGATTATTTTTCCTTTCTTCTCTGTGCTTGGAGCACTGGTGTCTGCCCTTGGGGGTCAAGATGGCGGCCAAGTCACATGGGTTGTGGACCTTCCGTTTTCTGTGTCAAGACCTCATGCGGGCCTTCCAATCCAGATGACCCTGGCAACCAAGTGTTTGCTGGTTGCTATCAGGGACTCAACTTTTCTCCCAGGCTTCATCCCAAAGCTGGTTCATCCGTGAGGCAAGATTTTCGTCTCTATTCGCCTTCACCTGAAAGAGATTTTTTCAAAGCAGTCACATACCAAAGAGGGAAGCATAGAGAGAATTAAGAAGAGCTGGTTTTCTCATGCCCTTCCTCAGTTAGTTATCAGTATGAACAATACTATATTTTACGTTAAAAGAAAGCTTGTTGGTTGAGTTGCCTTACTAAGAGGTCTCCCTCATTGCAGTATACATACATTTTGTTTATGTATATATATATATATACATTATATATGTATATATATTATATGTATGTATATACATATACATATATATGTGGTTATGTATATATGTATATATATGTATATATGTACATATATGTATATATATATATATATATATATATATATATATATATATATATATATATATATATACATACATACATACATACATACATACATACATACATACACCTTTTATCATTTGATTTTGACCAATCGACTATAATTCAGGAACAGTCTTCATCACTAATGACACTGTTCCGCAGTATAAAACAATCAACCATATGAAACTGAACAATTTACAAAACTGAAAAACAATATGGCATATTAAAAAAACACTGTGTCAATCTTCAGAATGCGACAGCAATTTAAGTAATAAAGAACAATTGTAACTGCTAAGGGTCAATTGTGACTTTTATAAGTACAAGTAGAATACTAGCACAGCGGGGCCTCACAGTAGGGAGGGGAGGGTAGGAGAGGTTACGTAGGTACATACAAGTCAGCATGAGCCCGTGCTGGCACAACATCAGTTTAAACTATACAATATCATCAGTAAAGTTTGGGGAAGGGTGAATGGCTGAGCGAGTCTACATGCACAAGCAAACATGATTGTACTGTACAGTATAATTACTGTATACAATATACCGTAAAGTATTGAAGAAAAAGACTATTTTGCCCAGCTTGGTTAAGCTAAATTTGATAAAGGTGCCTCTCAAAAGTAAGCACGTCCATCAGACGTTACACTATCAGACTTCCAAGCCACCAATCATAGCAGGAAAGAGAGAGAGAGAGAGAGAGAGAGAGAGAGAGAGAGAGAGAGAGAGAGAGAGAGAGAGAGAGAGAGAGAGAGAGTGTGTTTATTTGTTTTAAATGATTTATTAACTTTGTCTCTTAGTATTACATACATATACGTACTGTACATACATACGTACTGTACTATGTACTGTTGTACATTTTCTGTAATTGCTTCTTATTTAATTTGTTTGACTACTAAAGCATAAGTAAGGAAGGTACGTAAATGATAGTTAAACAAGTGTCATTTGCCAATCATAAACTTTATTGAAACATAAAGCAAAAACATGAAATACACTGCTACCAATGAAACACCTTACATTTGAAACATACATGAAACATAAACATGAAATACACTGCTACCAATGAAATAACTTACATTTCTTATTTAAATACACTGATAATAAATTTGAGTAACCTTGTGATAGATTCGGTATTTACTACATTAATCCCAAATATCATCTCTTGTCAGACACTTTCTTAAAAATGTATTACTGTGCCTGTACTCAGATGAAACAAGCTGAGGTGTCACAACCTGTAGTGAGCTTTCCATAGACTGGATGAGCAGCCGTTCCCTGTATGCTCGTAGTGTTGTTCCTGCTCGACGCGCCGCAGTTACATCAAGTTACATCACATCTGTCCACAATGCTATTTAGAGTATTTTTTAGATGCGCCTTGATTACAGAGAAGCAGGTTTCTATTGGGTTTAGAAATGGGGAATAAGGGGCAGGTATCGTATCACTCTCTCGGGAAAAAATGTCTGAAATGTTATTATGGCAAGGAGCGTTGTCTATGAAGATGACGCAATCCTCCTCTCCTAGAATTGCATTTAGTGATGTAAAGTAGTTTTTAAATCTGTCCATGTTCACAGTGCTTGTATGAATCTCATGTTACACTAATCCAACTTGATCTGAGATTGCAGCAATGAGGGCGATATTACCTCCACGTTGGCCTCCGACAGTCCTATGTACTCGTTCGCCTCTTGGTGCCCGTCCATACGTACGTTTGGTGTAGAGGTTATATCCACTCTCGTCCAAATATATGCGATGCTTTTGTAGGCCAGATTCGTACATGTAATGAGCAAATACTGACCTAGCTTCTTTGACTTTTGGAGAATTTCTGTCTTGCCCTATGTTGTGACAAAGCTTCAGAGTTATTAATTCACCTTGCAGTGCTCGTGGCAGTGACATCAGATACACGCTGCTTCCTTGGAAATACTTCGCGTAAAATCTCATTCAGATTCTTGATTGGTATTGTTGGTTCAGCCTCGATCATAGACACTAGGAAATCGATAGATTCATTATCTATTGATAATCTGCGACCTCCTCCATGATGAGTTTGATATGAACCTGTCCACTGATAATGCCTAATGATTGTGCTGGCCGTGGTTCTCTTTATGCCCAGGTCATGTGCCATTGACAGGAAGTCTTCATTGGCGATATACTTTTCAATGATACGCCTAAGATCTTCTGGAGAAACTCTGTTGTTTCGTCTGCGGGGCATCTTCTCAGCCGGTTTCCTGAAACTTTTGATTCGTAGTCTTGAAATGCCAATAGAGATTTCCGCAGCCACAACATAAACTCCTGTGTACAGCAGTATGTATGTATGTACACCACGAAACTGCTAAACTGCCTAATGTATGATAATTTTGTGATGTTTTAGTCATACGACTTTATGTAATTTGATGAAATGTTTTCATTTTGTTTAATTGACTATGCCTGAAAACGTAAATGTAAATTTTGAACTGTGTCTTTTGGATTTGAAGATTGTTCCTTTATTTGTAATTGTCTGTTCAATTTGAAGATTGTCTGACCACTGATCAGATAGTTTTACGTTTCCTTAATTGTCGTTGTTAAATACCTGAATGATTATTACTGAAAATTGTCTTAAGAGCGTGACCAGCGTTTTACAGTTGTGTAGATAGTCTACTACATTTGTTAGATAGGTCAAGATCAAATGATAAAAGGTATATTTACATATATATATATACATATATATATATATATATATATATATATATATATATATATATATATATATATATATATATATATATATGTATATTTTTTTCCAACGAATGGGGCCGCTTTTCTCGAAACCTCACCCGATTTTACATTTGCAAGGTGAGAAAGAAAAAAAATAATGTCACTTATTAATTACTAGAACTGTGGTTTTCCATTCGCCCCTTCAAAAAAAAATCTCTTTCCTTCATTCCCCAATATGGTTAAGCCTAATCTCTCTCTGTTCAAAGTGACTGCTTTTAGGCCTAATTCCAGCTGACTGTCGTACCTTCCAAGGCAAGGGAGGAGCCCAAAAGAGAAAGTCGGCCCTCCCCCCATTCTGAACACTACACTAGGGTTCCTGCTGCCATGCGGTTGGCAGTAAAGAAACCTGATGAAAATTGTCCTTTTCACCACCTATGTGGGACGCCACGGCGTAATCCCCAGAGGTTATTTATAGACATTGCAACGAGAATCGAGAAGAGAGAACACTCAGGACATGACCCGAGAACAGATGTCCTCACCTTGGCTGTCCTTTTGAATTTTCCTCGTGTCAACCCCGAGGCTGGAACCAGTATATATTGTAGAGACATTTTAATTCCCTCCTACATCGCCAGTGCCTTATCAACGAGGACACCTTCACCTTGACGAAGGTAATGTGCCGGAGTAAGGTTCTTTTAGTCAGTCACGATCCTGTTATTTCTGTGCCTGATATTTCTTTTATTTTCCATTGTGCGATCACCTTCAGTAATTGTGTTGGAGCATTCAGTGTTAACATAATTATGCATTAGTGTTGAACTGAGTTATTTGGCACCATCTGTGCATTCCTCAGTTTCCCTTTGAACATCTTATTATTATTGCGAGTAACTGTCTTGCTTATATTTGCAGATAGGCCTCGACTGTGGAATCTCTTGGCTCCATCCATGTGCAGTCCCCCATCTATCCCCCACTGTGATATTCCTTTTATGAAGGCATCATCAGAGTAGAATATTTATTCTTTGTAGGATTCATTAGTTTAGCAGGCCTTATTATTACCTAGCAGTAATATATCATTCT
>NC_089742.1:25639604-25679604 GCF_040412425.1 Macrobrachium rosenbergii | reverse complement strand
TTGTTAAATCTGATTTCTTATAGTAGTGGAAGTCTAATGAGACTATTTCCAGCATTCAAATATTGAAATGAAGAAAAGGTTGGAAGCACACCCACACATATGTCTATATATATATATATATATATATATATATATATATATATATATATATATATATATATATATATATATATATATATAATATTTATATCAATATATATATATATAGATATAGATATATATACACACACACACACACACACATATATATATATATATATATATATATATATATATATATATATATATATATATATATATATATATATATATATATATAGTCACATTTGCACAGACATTGGGACAAGGGATGGCTCTAGTTATGACCTAGATAATGGCAGCTGACTAACAAGGTGGGCTATGTTTCGGTGAACAGAATGTGTAGCAGTGACTATACTCAAATTACCATAAGAATAATGGTTCAAGGCAAACTTAGATTGTTCACTTAAAAGTATAGTTCACTAAAATATCAGAAGAGAATATATTTACAGGAGCTAACAGTGGAGCTCCATGGCATTATTCAAATTACTGTACTCAGATCATAATCACTAAGCAAGAGTGCATCACAAGTGCAAGCCTTATAACTCTGTCTTCCTTGGCTAATACACTTCGCAAGCATGGGGCAGGATCATTAGAATGTACTGGATGGGGTACAGCAAGCAAGAGAGGGATCATGCTGGGATTCCAAATATCTTGACCGGGTATGGGGCCTGTAATTTGTAGGGAGCTGGCGCCATTGACGTCCAGGTAATTTCACACAACAAGTACTCGCACCACGGATCTGCAAGAGGAGGGATTTTGTAATACACGAAAGAACTTTGAGTGACACTTAACTTGGAATACATAAGCAAATAGCAAGACCTGGATTCAATAATTCACTGTATGTTAACACATATAGTCAAAGTGAACGTAAAATTAACACTCTAGTATTCCAGTATTGATAAAGCAAACACCACAATCAAAATCACATGAATCTCTGAGGGAGAACGCAAAGGGGTATGGATATGGGAATAGGAGAAGAGGTGGAAAAAAATCTGGTAAACACAGAATGGTAAGGCCGAACCAACAACTTCCAATCACATTACCGTAGTCCATGGACAAGACTTGAAGGAGACAAGAGCCAGGTTCCAGTAGCAGGGCATCAGTGGAAGCTGTGTTGCATACAGTCCCCAACCATAGAGGGATTGGATGAAGCAGAAGGGCGCTGGTGGGCTACCGAGGCATCAACGCTCAAAAGGGCAAGGCGGTGAGATAGGACCACCACCTTCGGAGTTACAGCACGAGAGAGATGTCTATAATAGTGGGGACTCGATCGGAACCCCTATTCAGACAGACTTCTCAACAGTTAGGCGTCGTAATATACAGCAAAGGATCGTCCATTGGAGATCATATTTATACTGCAAACAGCATTGACAGTGGTTGTGTTTTGACAGTTCCCTCTTAATAGGGTCATCTATTTTCCTCGTGTTGGGTACGCCGCTAATCCTGGCAGGCATCTAGAAAGGTTGTTGAAAGTCGACCAATACAAAGATAGAGGACAATACTGAGATACTTGATAGAGTGGAGGGGCGAGGATGAGTGGGAGTAGTCGCCGGTGTGGGTCTGGTCGGTGACCCTTAATGGCATGACAGGTAGTGGAACAGAGGTAAAGGTCCTCAGAGAGCTCTCGTGACGAGATTGGCTGGGGACTGTTTAACAATATCGGAACTGTGTGAAATCTCAAAGGGTTCGTGTAAATGTGCAACGGACTACTGACGTTCCCCTCAAGTTCGGATTAATATGGTCACGTTATGCGTTGGTAATGACTTAGGGTACGGTCATGAAATTATCTCGTCATTTGATACCTGGTTTGTCATTATTGGAGGGCAAGGCAGGGGAGAACGTCAATTATCTTTACAAAAACGTTTAGTACTTCTTTCAGTTTTACGTTACGTTATATTGAAATATCAAGATGGGAAAAGCAAAATGCAAATAAATGATCTGAGAACGTTTGTAACAAAATGTGTGTGCGTGTGTGTGTGTATGTATATATATATATATATATATATATATATATATATATATATATATATATACATATACTATATACTGTACATTCATACATATGTGTTCTAGTCCAAGAGTTCGCACACTAAGGCAGCAACGGACGGGTGGAATTCACTTCTGCAAGAACGCTAGGTCGCTTTCACTTGAAAGCGGTGGCGGGCAAATGAAGAATAAGATTGAAGTTTCAGTTCTTTATTATCACTTGAGGTTTTTACATTTTTCTCCCCAAGAAAGTTTCTTTCGAAGTCTTGGTTTTGCTAAAGTGTACGGGAGTTTTCCCCAGTTTGAGAGAGAACAGCTCTAAAATTCTTCGTCATACCTTCACGCTGTAACCTCTGCTCTTTCACCCCGGTGAAACTGGGTGAGACTGAAATCCATGTCTAAAAAGAACGAATGTGGATGACACATTCGTTCTTTTTAGACATGAATTTCAGTCTCACCTGTTTTTAGATTTTATTAATACCCAGCACTCCAATATTAAGTTTACTATGGAGAAGGAAATATGCAAATCGCTCCCTTTCCTGGACCTACGTATTTCAAGGGAGTCGGAGGGTTTCCATACCAGTATATACAGAAAGAGCACCTTTACTGGGTTGGGTACTAATTTTTACAGTGCTTGACATTTTAATTTTAAATTAAATGCTATTTTTACACTCCTCCACAGGGCCCTTACTCTGACATCGTCTTGGCAAGGCTTCCACAGCGAAATTGAGTTCCTGACAGATTTTTTTTTTTAGAAATAATTGTTTTCCTCTAAAACACCTTTACAGAATTTTGAGAAAGTTGTTAGATATGAATTTTAGTGAGCCACGTGTCATTTATGATGTTCCCAAACTTGATATCTACGCTAAATTTCCCTTCCTGTTCAACGATGAGTTTCGCAAAAAAGTTATAAAGATTATTAGCAAAGAATTCCCGTTTGTAAATATTAAACTTATTCCGAAAAACCCTTTAACGCTCGGGTCTCTTTTCAGATCTAAGGATAGACTGTGCCCGTCTCTAGCATCCAACATCATTTACAAATATACTTGTCCCAAGTGCGAGCTGGGAACCTACGTTGGATGTACGAGACGGCTACTGTAAGTCCGTGTCTGTAGTCATCAGGGCGTCAGTTATTGGACGGGATGCAGATTGTCCAGGCCTGAATTATCAAATATAAGAAATCACTTTGCAGTCTGCAAAACGCAAATTGATATGAAAAACTTCGAATTAATAGCCTCAGCCCAACACGAGAACGAGCTTACGACTTTAGAGTCAATTTTCATTAAAGCACTCGTTCCCTCGTTAAATGCCCAGACGTCCTCAGCACCTTTGTTTATTTTGTAATTTCTCTGCTGTTCTTTTTGTTTTCGGGTAGTTTTACCTTTTTCTGTTTAGTCACTTTTTAGCCATGTACTGGGTAGGTTTCTTTTAAGATATTTTAAGAAATGTATGTATTTTTTTTTATCTTTATAATTTTATATAGTGACGTCCCTTTTTATTAAACAAAATTGTGTCATTGCAGCCTTGAAAATGCAATGGATTATTGCGAAACGCCGTCGGCCACAAAAAAAACTGTTGATTGTCAGTGTGCCTCTCCATCTGCCCTTGGTCTCAGTATATTGGGCTTCCGCCTTCATCATCAAGGCGTCGTATATATATATATATATATATATATATATATATATATATATATATATATATATATATATATATATATATATATATATATATATATATATAAAAACACACACACACACATACTGTATATACCCCAGGTGGCAGATAATTTGACTCATTAATTTCACTGCGGGTAATCTGACTCCCACTAAATTTCACTCTGGGTAATTTCTCTCCCAATATTAGAAAAATACAAAATTCATTGAAAACCTGTTGAAAAACATGAAATTAATATTTGTAATATAAGCAAGTAAATATAAATTTACGAAAAGGGAAACAAATATTACTAAAAGTAAACATTAATGTTTTATTGTTTTGTAATAAAAAAGGTACAATAAAAAGTAAAGCATAAAATTAATGTAATCATAGGCTAAAAGAAGAAATAATAAATAAGGTACAATAAAAAAAAAGCAAAGCATAACTGTAATCATGTCAGGCTAAAATAAGATGTACATTTTTTAATAAAAAAAGGCAATATAAAAAGCATAAAAATATTACTAAAAGCTTCAGCAGTGATGAAGGTTGTGAGCTATTACTCGTAAAAAAATAATCTTTTTTGGGGGGGACTATATCGCTCAATAATAATCCGCAGCAGTTTGTTTATATCTTTATACTTTTTATTGGTCTCGCAGATCTCGCCTCGATCAAACTGAATCTTTTTTCAGTTGCGCCAAGTGTTCTTCCGTTTTCAATGCGGTAATTATTTCCACAGATACGGATGTGTGCAAGCTAAAGAACTTTGTAGTCCGTTGTGATCTCCCTCTAAATGGTTATTAGTGCGAGGCATATCCGTTTCAGTTCTACAGCGGATATTGCAGCTAGCAATGGGAAACAAAGGAGAAGTTCTTCGCTGTCTGATTCCTCTACCTCTTACGCATCCTATGTACGATATTTCAAAATAAGACACAAGTTCTTGCGGAAGACCGTCGTCATCTGCAAGCTCTTCGAATCCATCAATCACATTATCAAGAGGGAGCAAAGCCGGCGCCGAAAAACACCTGGTTTTAATGTTAAACTCATTATCATGATGGTATTTTTCTTTAAAGCCAAATTGACATACTCTTTTGTACACATTTAGAGACAGATGAAAAAGACAACATGAGATTGAAGCACCAGTAAACACAGATAAAATACTATTAACGAATGCTTTTTCAAAATCCATCATAACGTTTTCAGGGCTCAGTCCTTGACGTACTTCAGCTAGTTTATTAAAAAGGCAGGTGTAAGATTCTTGATTTTGTTTGGAAGCATTGGAAACAATCGCGGAACACCAAATGAACCCACTTGAATATGAAGCGTGTACAACTGATAAAACATAATTGGGCAACACTTAAAAATTCCACAGCCTGCCCAATGTTTTATATTCACATGTATCGGTTGCAAACACAAGTAATCTGTCCACATCATTTTCACCACTATCAGACTGATTAGAAGGCAATGAAAAAGCTGACACCTATGCAGAAGAGGCTAGAACACTCCCAATATCAGCAGAATTATTACCATTAGAAGATTATACTAGATACAGTAAAGCGGTGATTAAGAAGAAATGGCAAAATAACTGGAGGGAAAGCAATCTTAACAATAAATTAAGAGAAATAAAAGAAACTGTAGACCCATGGCCATCATCCTATCAGAATTGCCGCAGGTTTTCGGTAATGTTGACACGGCTAAGAATTGGTCACACTAAACTGACACATGGTTACCTGATGAGTAACCCCCATGCCCCTATACCTATGTGCGAAATATGTAATGTACAAATAACAGTAAAGCATATTTTAAAGGTATGTCCAAAATATAGAAGCCAAAGAGACATTTTATTTAGAAGATATTCCTTTAAAGATATACTGACAGAAAATGACAAATTTTCACTTTTTAATATTTTAAAATTCCTTAAATATAATCATTTATATGATAAAATATAAGATTCATAGAATAATTTATAATATATTCCTAATTAACTTAATTAGTTCTTAGATTAACATATGTCGCTAGTTTTAATTAAATTCTTAGAGAGTTTAAATAGCTTGTCTAATCCTTCGGGCCAGCCCTAGGAGAGTTAATATTAACTCAGTGGTCTGGTTAAGCTAACGTTAAAAAAAAAAAAAAAACAGACTGCAGGAAAAGTTCGCCACTCTCAGGGAACTTGTATTCATTGGGTGTCTGATAACCAAATCGACTGTGAGGGATTGGAGGGGCATTTGCTTTTGCGTGACGTCAGTTTTCCTTATATTGCGAATTACACACGAAGAGGAGGGCATATGAGCCATTTCATTTTCGTCAAGCTTTTCACAAGTAGTCGCAATTAATGAACGCGAAGATTCAGAGGAAGAAATTGCTTGTGCCTTTAAGTCCGCTAGAGTTTTGCGAACTTTGGGTTTGAAGCACAGGAACTATGATAATGTTCACCAACGTTCTTAATTATGGCATAATCTTTATCATGGGTCATGGTGTGGATTCGAGCTATACAGGACTTAATTTCGCATTTCCAGTACGTCTTAGATCCATCGGCATTTCGTTTCTGTGCTTCATATATGTAACCCATGTCATCCACAAGTTTCTTCCTTCCACGGCTGCTGTTCAAAACATGAGGCATGGTGTATGTATATTTCCTTTTTAAGTAACGAATGAGGCACGGAGATGTTGATGGATCACGGGAATACAAACCACTGGAATACAAACCACTGAAATGATACTTTCAGTTAACTGTATTACTCTATAAACAATTAACCAAATGGGGAACAAAATTCACTGAAATGATACTTTCGACTAACCATACTACTTAGTAAATAAACAACCGAATGATAATAAAAATGATAACACTTGGGAGTCAAAATACCGGGAGTGAAATTACCAGGAGTCAAATTACCTAGAACCATACCTGGTAGGGGGGCAGCGCCATCAGTGCACCTCATGCGGTTCGCTGAAGGCAAAGAACCTTAAGGTTCTTTGCAGCGTGCCTTCGGCCCCTATCTGCAACCCCTTTCGTTCCTTTTACTATACCTCCTTTCATATTATCTTTCTTCCACCTTACTTTGCACCCTTTCCTAACATTTGATTCATAGTGCAACTGTGAGGCTTTCCTCCTGTTACACCTTTCAAACCTTTTCTGTCAATTTCCGTTTCAACGCTGAATGACCTCACTGGTCCCAGTGGTTGGCCTATGGCCTAAATTCTATATTCAATTCAATTGAACTGTATATTGGAAGATTTAAATATTTACAAGCAAACTCTTAAAAATACGATAATGGTTGTGCTTGTTGTTATCCCGTGATAATCTTTTATATTTTTATAGATATTGGACTATTTACCATTAGATTTGAAAATTGTAAATTATTATTTTTTTAATCATATGCTTAATTTCATGGGACAAACAAAGATAAGAACAAATGAATAAATATATATGTAGATAATAGATTAAGAAAATCGATGGATACTAGAAGGAAGAAAGTTTGCATGAGCATTTCTCTCTGCAATGTGCTTTGATGGGGCGTACACGATGCAAACAATAAAAGATAGAGGAAAAATTCTAAAGATAAGAACAAATGAATAAATATATATGTAGATAATAGATTAAGAAAATCGATGGATACTAGAAGGAAGAAAGTTTGCATGAGCATTTCTCATGCAGGAATCGTAGGCAAAAAATTCTAATCTTTTTCTATCTCTGCAGTCTTAACTCCCTTTGAAACCCTCATGGGTTTGTAGCTGACTGTCCTTAAGGTTTTTTAGCTGAAGATTTAAAGGAAGAGGAAGGTTAACAGGTATATATGGCACGTTGGGCCCTTCATAATCAAAGAAAGCAAGAGAAAGAACGACAAATACATATGACACATTAGGCCCTTATGATCAAATGGCCACACTGTTGCCCCTTTCTGACCTCCAGACAAGTACGAGGGGATGTCGAGTGCCACCGATTACCAATAAAAGTCGTGATTAGCAGAGCGTGGTTTCGATCCACGGACCTCTGGGTTATGGGCCCAGCACGCTTCCACTGCGCCACTCTGCTCTGTTTTGCAGGTTTTATTTGTTAAGTCTGATTTCAAGTAGTACTTGAAGTCTAAGGAAACTATTTTGATCATTCAAATACTGAACCTGAAGAAGAGGCATTAAGAACACCCACATATATATATATATATATATATATATATATATATATATATATATATATATATATATATATATATATATATATATATATATATATATATATATATATATATATATATATATATATGTATGTATGTATTTATGTATGTATGTATGTATGTATTTGTGTTTGTACGCGTGTGCGTGTGTGTATATATATGTACATATTTTTACGTATTTCCCTGGGTTTATGGTATTTTACAGGCCGGCAACGGTAACTTTATTTAATTTGCCTCGGAGTTCTGACTTGCGTAAAGGGAAGTCGTAAAAAACAATAAGAAAAAGAGGAGAATTTAGGAGCTGGAGGCTCTACTTCATAAGGAAATATTACGTAAACACTTGGGCTAAATTAAAGAATTATATTTAGAAAAGCAAGCATTTGAAGGGAAAATGGATAAGTAAATTGATAAAGGGCTTGCAACGCCTGAAGATCCTTCGGTTGGAGTCTTGAATAAAGGCAAGGCACAGGCCAAGATGAGTCCACTGCGAATGGGTCCCTCTGCAAGAGAGATTTACACATTACACGCCAGTAAAGGAACAATATAACACCGAATATGACTCGAGTTTGCACTGAGGGCGCCAAAGACTCGAGGAATGAATGACCACTTTTACACTCGAACACAGGACATTGGAAATGGCACGGGATAAACTGGCACAAGGACAGAAATGAAATGCTGGTACTCCAGGCCTTCTAAAGGGCAAACTTTCGTGACCGAAAAGTCTTTACTCCACTTTACCTTAGGGGAAGCTGGTCTCTGACGAAGAAGGACGAGGGATGATCACACGTATGGCGGTGCCCTCGAGGGTGACTGCAGTCTGGAGTCTGGAGTCGGGAGTCGGACGGGGAAAGAAAATCTTCTCAGCAATGTTACCGCACGCCCGCATGGAGGACTGTCCCTTACGACTCTTCACGAGACTAACTCCTTGTATTCTCTCCCATAACTAACTAACTGCTGCTTACTGCTCCTTTTCCTTATAAGGCACGCGACCAGGGCTGTGAGTCGTGTCCAAGGATGAATCACGGCTAGGTGTTCAGCAATTGGAGGGGGGGGGGCCCTCTTCCCAGGTCCTGCGGGTGTAAGACAATTCGTGCAGCTTAATTTGCCTTTAGGAAGGCTGTCTTAAGAGGATTAGTTGGGGTAAACCTCTTAAAAGGGAGTGGCATAAAAATATCCTCCTAGCTCCTATTATCTGTGTCATCTCAATATCTGTTCCAGGTAAAAAGGGACAGATCGGAATGTTGATAATACGATCAGCCATGCAGTTCTCAATAAACAAAAAGGGGTAAATTAGGTGGGGAAGGTGCACTGTGCGAGACTGCTGAGTTATATATATATATGTATATATATATATATATATATATATATATATATATATATATATATATATATATATATATATATATAATATATATATATATATATATATATATATATATATATATATATATATATATATATATATATATATATATATATATATATATATATATATATATATATATATATATATATATATATCATACATACATACATACATACATACATACATACATACATACATACATACATACATAGTCTAGTCCAAGAGTTAGCATACTTAGGCAGCAATGGATGAGTGGAATTCTTTCCGCAAAAACACTGCTAAGACATTCAGAGCTGATGAAACAAGAATTTTCTGCAATACCTTTTTATCAAAGCATCAGATAAAGTTGAAATTTGGCAAGATAATATTTTATATCCTACTTAATTTTTGCAAGTATTAATTAGTACCAAAGTTCTAAAGTTTTGGTATTTATTAAAGTAAAAGTGTGTTTCCTATACCAGAGCCATCAAAATCGTAGGTAATGGGTTTGAACACAATAATGACGTTTACCTATGACGGCATAAGGCTCCTCCCACAGTGAAGAGAAGTTTACATAAGGGGAAAACGTCTCTTCACTGTGGCTCTGCCCACATAATTGATATTAACAAGGCCAAAAGACGCAAGGTCTACGCAATTGGGTGGAGTCGCCTCCCACCTGGGGTAACTACATAGGAGATGACGTATCTTAGAGGTACCTGCTCATTACGGCAATTCACCTCTTGACACAATAAGGAGGTAGATAAAGCTCTGCCTACATGGGGGATTTGGGAGGAAGTGAGCAGACTTCTTTCACTAGGCCTTGGGTATTAGTACTCATCTTAGGCTTCATCTGTATCAATGATGGCGAGCAGATTTTGTTATTGTTCCCTTGATTGCATTATCATTCTCAATGGTCTCATTATTATTATTATTATTATTATTATTATTATTATTATTATTATTATTATTATTATTATTATTATTATTATTATTATTATTATTATTATTATATTTTGTGGAGGTTTCATCGCAACTTCCACAGCAGTTGTTGGGACTAAGTTGTTAGTTTGGATTTCTTCCATTGTCTTAATATTCTTATTTTTTCTGCTTTACCAATAATTCAGTGTATGTAATTCATCCACATAATGAACCAGTCTATAGCTCATTTGTTAGATCTACATCTATTCAGAGCGGGAATACAAAAAGACAATCTGTTTTGTTTCACCTCAGGTTTCGACACTATAGCCTTCTATTTGCAGCAAGTAAGGAGCGGTCACTAGGAGTAGAATCCAAATGAAAAGCAATGATACCTCGTTTCATTCAATTGTTAGAGGTGTAAAGGTCAATGCCATTTTTTTATTTTAGTTAATGTAACCCATTGTTATTTTTTTTTTTTTTTTTTTTTTTTATATGAATACAGCACCCTAAACAGTGCTCTTATACTCGCTGCAAATAAAAGGTAATGTTAGGAGTCAAGATTTTGAGAGCAAGCTATTATTAACCTACTTAATATCAATCAAATGTAACACGATTTATATTGATATACATTTAAATGAAAATGTTTTGAAAACAGTTTGAATGAAGAACACATTGCTATTGTCATTGTGTTTTAATAATTATGTTTTAGATGTACAAATAAAACGTTTAACACTATACATAATTTATTTACAAAATGTATTCATCGTCACTCGAGGAATAGGTCATCTTCCCAATCCTCATCGTCTCTACCGATGTCAGTGATAACTGGTTCAACGCTCTCATGGATATTGTCCGACTTTCAGCTTCTGCCCACACTTCTCTTGTGGTCAAGTAACTATTACCCACTATAGAAATTATTACCTGTATTCTCACAATAGTAGATCTTTCCGCGGGTCGCCTCACTTGTATACAAAGTGGCAAGCCGTAGCACAAATGCAGTCTTGGAACCACGGGGACAATTCCATATCCTGATGGCCATTATCGAATTTGTTGAAGCCAAGTCTGTGTAAGCATATCCATTCACCGCCTACCTGGTGGATGGTTGAGCCTCATGACATCATATGTTTACATCATCGATAGTTTTAGGATACTTGTCTGATTTTTTCGGTTCCGGCATCGGCGACTTCGTTTTACTCTATAAATATCAACACTATCGAACTATGGTACTAAATAATACTTGCAAAAATTAGGTAGGGTTATAAAATATATACTTGCCAAGTTTCACCTTTATCCGATACTTTGATAAAAAGGTGTTGCAGAAAAACCGTGTTTCATCGGCTCTGAATCCCTTAGTTGGTCGCTTTCACTTAGAAGTAGTGGTGGGCAAATGAAGAATAAGAATGAAGTTTCAGTTCTGTTTTATCACTTTGGGTTTTTACACTTTTCTACCCAAGAAACCTGCTTTCGGAGTCTTCGTTTTGCTAAAGTCTAGAGGTTACGAGAGTGCGCAGAAGCCTATGGGAGTTTTCCCCAGTTTGAGAGAGACCAGCAATAAAATTCTTCGTCATAACTTCTCGCCATAGCATCTCTGCTCTTTCACCCCGATTTTCTCTCTCTCAAGCACCATTTGAAGTATATAACATCTTGAAAACGTCATACTTTGAGTGACGACAAAGATTCGTCATTCATTATGTATATTTTCGATTCATGCAGGTTTATTCATCATACGTATGCATCCCTAGTCCCTGTTGATCCAACTACTGATGAATCGCGTATGGTTTACCCTTGAGATTGCAAACACCGCTTCTCATGGGTTAGTGATGTCAACTAAGATTTATCAAATCACCGCCAATTGTTCGAAGTATGGAGCTTCTCACGGACCAGTAATGTCTAAGCATTTCTGTAATCGCTGCAATTGACTAAGCTTTTCTTAAATCACTGCCATTAAACTAACTGCAAACTCGACTCAAGATCGCTCTTTTTCCCAGGATCCCTTTTGCCGTCTCGAATGTCGGCAGTGATTAGACGTACACGATGCAAACAATAATAGATAGATGAAAAATTTGAAAGATATGAACGAATGATGAAATATATTTGTCGATAATAATAGATAAAAACTTCAATAGATAATAGAAGGAGGAAAGATTGCATTAGCTTATCCCAATCAGGGTTCATATGGAAAAAATTATCATCTTATCCTATAACTTTTCTTTCTCTGAAGGCTTAACTCCCTTTGAAACCCTCTTGTGTTAATATGTGACCTTGTCCTGAAGGATTTTTAGCTGAAGATTTAGAGAAAAAGGAAGAGGAAGGTTAACAGGTACTCGTATATATGGAACGTTAGGCCCTTCATAATTCAAAGAAAGGAAGAGAAATAACGACAAATAAATATGACACATTAGTCCCTTATGATCAAATGGCGCGACACAGTTGCCCCTTTCTGACCTGCAAACAGGTGCGAGGGGATGTCGAGTGCCACCGATTACCAATAAAAGTCGTGATTAGCAGAGCGTGGTTTCGATCCACGGACCTCTGGGTTATGGGCCCAGCACGCTTCCACTGCGCCACTCTGCTCTGTTTTGCAGGTTTTATTTGTTAAATCTGATTTCAAGTAGTACTTGAAGTCTAAGGAAACTATTTTCAACATTCAAATATCGAACCTGAAGAAAAGTCGACAAGGACACCCACACATAGACATATATATATATATATATATATATATATATATATATATATATATATATATATATATATATATATATATATATATATGTATATGTATGTGTGTCTGTGTGTATATATATATGTATGTATGTGTGTATGTACAGTATATACACATACATGGTCTAGTCCAAGAGTTAGTGCACTAAGGCTGCAATGGACGAGTAGAATTCACTTCCCCAAGAACACCACTAAGATATTCAGAGCCGATGAAACATGGGTTTTCAGCAATATCATTTTATCGAAGCATCGGATAAAGGTGAAAGATGGCAAGTGTAAGTTTTATAACCGTAACTAATTTTTACAAGTATTATTTAGTACCTAAGTTCAACAGTTCTGGTACTTATCAGAGTAAAAGTGTGTTTCCTATGGTAAAGCTATCAAAATCATAGGTAATGGTTTTGAACACAATAGTAACATTTACCTATGACGTCATGAGGCTCCTCCCACAGGAAGAGAAGTTTACATATTGGGAAAACGTATCTTCACGGTGGCTCTGTTCACTTGCCGATGACATATTCACTAATTGATATTAGCAACACCAAGAGAGGCTAGGTCTACCCAATTGGGTGGAGTTGCCTCCCATCTGGGGTAACTACGTAGGAGATGACGTATCTTAGAGGTACTTGCGCATTACGGCAGTTCACCTGTGGACGGATTTTGGGGGGAAGTGAGCAGACCTCATTCTTTTGGCCTTGGATATTAGTACCCATCTTAGGCTTTAGCGATATCAATGATGGCGAAATGGATTTGTCATTGTTCCCTTGATTGCATTAACACTCTCAATAATTATTATTATTATTATTATTATTATTATTATATTATTATTATTATTATTATTATTATTACTATTATTATTAAATTATTATTTTGTGAAGTTTTCATCACAACTTCCACAGCAGTTTTTGGGACTAAGTTGTCAGCTTGGAATTCTTCCATTTTCTTGTTATTCGTACTGTTTCCACTTTACAAATAATTGAGTGTTTGTAATTTATCCACATAATGAATCAGTGTATAACTTATTTGTTACATCTATTCAGGGCTCTATTTGCAGCAAGTCAGGAGCAGTCACTAGAAGTAGAATTCAAATGAAAAGCAATGATACCTCATTTCTTTCAATTGTTAGAGGTGTAGAGTCAATGCCACAGTTTTATTTCATTTAATGTAATCCATTGCTATTTTTCATTGTTTTTATTTATATCACATACAGCACCCTAAACAGCGTCGTATACTCGCTGCAAATAAAAGTTAATGTTAGGAGTCAAGATTTTGAGACAGGCTATTAATTACCTACATTATATCAATCAAATGTAACACGATTTATATTGATATACTTGTGAACGAAAATATATTGAAATACAAATAAAACTTTTAACACTATACATAATTTATTTACAAAATGTCTTCATCGTCACTTCAGGAAAAGGTCATCATCCCCGTCCTCATCGTCGCTACCGATGTCAGTGATGACTGGTTGAGTGCTCTGATGTGTTTTGTTCGACTTCCAGTACCCCTCCTCAGAAAGAGGGGATTGTCTAACAGCTCCTGCCCACACTTCTGGGGTTCTCAAGTAACTATTACCCACTATAAAAATAATTACCTATTGACGCTATAGTAGATCTTTCCATGGGTCGTCTCGTATGTATACAAAGTGGCAAGCAGTAGCAGAAATGCAGTTTTGGAACCACGGGGACAATTCCATATCCTGTTGGCCATTATAGAATTTGTTGAAACCTAGACTGTGTAAGCATATACATTCACCGCCTACCTGGTGGATGGTGGAGCCTCATGATGTCATATTATGTTTACGTCACGAATGGTTTTAGGATATTTGGCTGTGATTTTCTCCGTTCCTGCATCGGCGACTTCATTTTACTCTATAAATATCAAAACTATCGAACTTTGTTACTAAATAATACTTGCAAAAATTAGGTAAGGTTATAAGATATACACTTGTCAACTTACACCTTTATCAAATGCCTTGATAAAAAGGTGCTGCCGAAAAACTGTGTTTCATAGGCTTTGAATCTCTTGGTAGGTCGTTTTAACTGAAAAGTAGTGGTGGGCAAATGAATAATAAGAATGAAGTTTCAGTTCTGTTTTATCACTTTGGGTTTTTACACTTTTCTACCCAAGAAAGCTGCTTTCGGAGTCTTTGTTTTGTTAAACGTCTAGTGGTTACGAGAGAGTGCAGAAGTCTATGGGAGTTTTCACCCAGTTTGAGAGAGAACAGCACTCAAATTCTTCGTCATAACTTCACGCCGTAGCATCTCTGCTCTTTCACCCGATTTTCTCTCTTTCATGGACGATTAGAAGTATATAACATCATGAAAACGTCATTCTTTGAGTGACGACAAACTTTCGTCATTCATTATGCATATTTTTTATTCATACAGGTATATTCATCTTACGTATGCATCCCTGGTCCTCCTCGATCCAACTGCTGATGAGTCGCATAAGGTTTACCCTTAAGATTGCAAACACACTGCTTCTCATGGGTCAGTGACGTGAACTAATATTTATCAAATCACCGCCAAATGTGCGAAGTATGGACCAATAATGTTTAAGCATTTATGTAATCGCTGCTATTGACTAAGCGTTTCTTAAATCACTGCCATTAACTAACTGCAGACTCGTCAAGATCGCTCAAGATCCCTTTTGCAGTCTCTTTCCAATTAACGGAAATGGATTCCACTTTTCGCAGTCTCGAATGCCGGCATATATCAACATCTATATATATATATTTAATTATAATAACGGATATATATATTTATATATTCAAAGGATTCTATAATATATATTTATATATATATATATATATATATATAATGGCATATAGTGCCGTCGAAATATATATGTATATATATATAATATATATATGTATAATATATGCATATATATATATATATATATATATATATATATTGGTAAGATATAAGATTTGAAATATTTACAAGCAAACTCTTCAAAATAAAATAAGGATTGTACTTGTTATCTCGTGATATTCGATTATGTTTTTGTAGATATTTGACTATTTACCATTACATACAAAAAATGATGAATTATTTTTTTTTCACTATCATTTCCTTACTAATATGGGACAAGCAAATGTGCTTTGATTGGACGTACACGATGCAAGCAATAATAGATAGATGAAAAATTCGAAAGATATGAACGAATGATTAAATATATTTGTCGATAATAGATAAAAACTTCATCAGATAATAGGAGGAGGAAAGATTGCATGAGCTTATCCCAATCAGGATTCGTATGGAAAAAATTATCATCTTTTGCTATGACTTTTCTTTCTCTGGAGGCTTAACTCCCTTTGAAGCCCTCTTTGGTTAATATGTGACCTTGTCCTTAAGGGCTTTTAGCTGAAGATTTAGAGAAAAAGGAAGAGGAAGGTTAACAGGTATATATGGCACGTTAGGCCCTTCATAATCAAAGAAAGGAAGAGAAAGAACGACAAATACGTATGACACATTAGTCCCTTATGATCAAACGGCCACACTGTTGCCCCTTTCTGACCTCCAAACAGGTACGAGGGGATGTCGAGTGCCACCGATTACCAATAAAAGTTGTGATTAGCAGAGCGTGGTTTCGATCCACGGACCTCTGGGTTATGGGCCCAGCACGCTTCCACTGCGCCACTCTGCTCTGTTTGACATGTTTTATTTATTTTTTAAATCTGATTTCTTGTAGTGCATAAGTCTAAGGAAACTATTTCCAATATTCAAATACTGAACCTGAAGAAAAGGTGGCTAGCATATTTATTTACTATTAACGTAGTTTAACCAGACCACTGAGGTGACTTTCAGGATTAGATTAAAATAACAGGTCTAGGCCTGAGGCCAAGCACTAGGACCCAATAAGTCATTCAGTATGATGATGAACGAATTAAAATGAAATTAAAAACTGCACATAGGCACATGCTCTCATACTGGAACACATACATAAAATAAATACATTTACTCGTGCTTCCTTGCATACACGTGAAAAAGATATATTAAAATTCAGCATATGAGTCAAGTAATATTTTAAAATTTTGCTTTTTTTTTAATCCGACAAATGCTATAAGGGTTTTCGTGCTTTTATTATTTAATTATTTTTATATTTTATTAATTAAATCACAGTTCCTCATGATCATCAAAATCGGAACAACGGAAAATGTAAAAGATTCTGACAAAATTTCCTCTATTGATTTATTTCCAAAAGTTGACAGTCACTGTTAGTTATACTTTGGACACTCACATTACACATGTCTGACCGTTATTATTAGCCTTCACTCTGAGCACTCGGGAGCCGGCAACGTGGGCTGCTCATTAAGTGCCCATGTGTCAGACGAATATGGTCTATTCTGAGACTTGTTAGAGTTACTTGCGCGTCTCTCTCTCTCTCTCTGATATGATGAACTCCATTTTTTGATATTAGGTTTTATTTGTTTCAGTTTATTATTTTCAGATTCTTCACTCCTTATATATTGCCATTTATTTATGATACCCATTTTTATGTGTGTTACATAATCAGTAACAGGGATATTCACATTTGATCTTGTCAGGTGGGTACTTCTTTGGCTGCTTTGTCTGCCTCTTCATTTCCTTTGATCCCTACATGGGCAAGAATCCAACATATTTCTATATTTTTTTTTCCATTAGTGTATAATTTATGGAATAATAATTTAATTTGTTGTACTATATTTTTTTTATTTGTAACTGAATAGCTTCTATATTTCTTCTCGAGTCACTAAAAATCACAAAATGATTCAGTGATGTTTCTATAATTATTTTTATATCTGATGCAATTCCACACAACTCTGCTGTGAATACTGAAGTATTTTTAGGAAGAGAGAACTGATAAGTTTTGTCTTGGGACACTGCAGCATATCCAACTCCGTGCTCTGATTATTTATCCATCTGTATATATTGCGTAATGTGAACCTTTTCGGCTTATATGCTCTATTGTATGTTGTCTGTGGTGATCTGGTGTATATGAGTAACTTTTTGATAAGTACTTGAGGTGTGTACAAATTCTTATCTTATTCATTGTCCAGGGAGGAGGTGATTTTACTATTAAAGGCACTTATACATTTATATTTAGCAACCTAAACAATCTTCTAGCTCTAATTGGGAAAGGTGGTGGATGGTTAATTATAAATACATCTCTTATTTCAAATAATTTTTTTTTTTTTTTGGAGAATCTCTTGTATGAGAGCACATTTCATTGTTACTAACTCTCTATGCCATAGAGTCTATGGAGAGAGAGTGGTAGTTCACCACATTCAACTTGTAAAGATGATTTTAGTGATGATCTAAAGGCTCCTGAGCATATTCCAAGGCCTTTAATTGTGAACAGGGTCTAACATTTTCAGTGCTGCGCCAGATGCTGAACCATATACTTCGCTTCCATAATCAATGGTAGACAGAACTGCAGCATTATACAGTACAGTAAGGGTATGTCTATCGGCTCCCCAAGTAGTGTTCGACAGTTTTTTTAATTAGATTTAATGCTCTTACATTTTGATATTACGTATGTCATGTGGGCTTTCCAGTTCAAGTGAGTATCGAACACCCACACATAAATGGTTAGCTGTATTGGCCAACTGATATATGCCTACATATAGTATATGTATTTATAAGTATATATATGTATGTATGTATATATATACATATTATATATATATATATATATATATATATCTATATATATATATATATATATATATATATCATATATATTTTACACACACACACACACATATAAATGGTCAAGTCCAAGAGTTAGCACACTAGGGCAGCGAATACAATAAGCAAATTCATTCTGCAAGAACACTAGGTCTCTTCCACCTAAAAGTAGTGGTGGGCAAATGAAGAATAAGATTGAAGTTTCAGTTCTATATTGTCACTTAGGACTTTCACAATTTTCTACCCAAGGAAGATTGTTTTTGAATTCTTGATTTTGCAAAGTCTATTGGTTACGAGAACTGCAGAAGTCTTTGGGAGTTTTGTAGTTTCAGAGAGAACAGCACTAAAATTCTTCGTTATAACTTCTCGTAACATCTCTGTTCTTTCACGCCGAGTTTCTCTCCATGATGAGAAGTACGTAACATCACGAAAAAGTCAGTTACAGTGTTGAGTGACGACAAAACCTCGTCATTCATTATGCATATTCTTTCTTACAGGTAAATTCATCATACGTATTCATACTTGGTCCCCCTCGATCCAACTGCTTATGCGTCGCGTATGGTTTAGCCTTCAGATTGCAAACACCGCTTCTCATGAGTCAGTGATGTCAACTAAGCTTTCTCAAGTCGCCACCAAATGTTGTTCGAAGGATGCAGTTTCTCACGGACTAGTAATGTTCTGTAAGCATTTCTGTATTCTCTGCTATTGACTAAGCGTTTCTTAAATCACTGCCATTAACTAACTGCATACTGGTATCAAAGTAGTCTCTCTCCAGGATCACTTGTGCTGCCTTTCGAAATTCAGACAGTCGTTAGCATCTCTTTAATCTCAACAGAAATGTCGTTCATTCAGGATTCTCTAACTACTGCCAAGTGCCTTCAAAAAAAACATGCACACTCTAGATATCCAGGAACCCTTTATTTATATATATATATATAATATATATATATATATATATATATATATATATATATTTATATATATATATACATATACATATGGCGCCACATATACATACACATACATATATACCCTGGTAGCAGGTAATTTGACCCCCTAATTCCAATTTGACTCCCGGTAATTTTACCGGGTAATCTTTACTCTAAATTTTGACTCCTAATTTCTCTGGGGTTATTAGAAAAATGCAAAATTCGTTGAAAACCTATTATCAGTCCAAGACATGAAATTAATATTTGTTATAGGCCCGGTTTTCGAGGCCTATATTTTACTTCAGTCTCTGTTTTAAAACAGAGGTTGGTATCTCTGTATGGTATAAGCCTTGACTTGCTGTGTCAGCTGATCTGTCATCTTCACATCATAAGTTATTTTTGCCCTAACTAAATTTCTAAGGTCTACTGGAATGAGATTCTAGGTTACAAAACTAAAAACTTTGACAAAAAAAAAAATAACGAAAATAACTTCAAATAAGCTACGAAAGAATGAAATCGAATGATTCAACATAACTTTGAAAATCTTTTGATTAAGGTCCAAAACATAGACACCCAATTATGTAGAAGGAAATACAGAAATAACTCATCTGTCATCCAAATCATAAGAGGTCACTCAATACATTATAAAGGTAATTTCATATATAATTCAGTGTCACACCACTCCGTTACTTGAAGAGGAACGTGGAGATAAAAAGAAGGAAGGAATACCTGTAAGAGACAAGCGTTATATTAAAAAAAAAAAAAAAAAAAAAAAAAAGGCAGAAACACAAGATTTCACTACAACAAGGATAAAGTCTTTCTCCAGAGTCTGTAAGAAAAATCTAAAATATTTTATGAGTTTTACTCACTTCACGAAAGTCCTCTGGAACACAGACTCCATCTATGTGCTTCCCTTTGGCACAGTTCACATGTTAACGATACTCAGAACAGATCGATATTGACCTCTCATTTCATGAAACATTCCCATTATATGGGTTTGGCAACGCACATATGAACACACACTCGTGACATCGCTCGAGTTCAAGGAAGAGGAAGGTTAACAGGTATATATGGAACGTTAGGAACTTCATAATCAAAGAAAGGAAGAGAAAGAACGACAAATAAATATGACACATTAGGCCCTTATGATCAAATGGTCACACTGTTGCCCCTTTCTGACCTCCAAACAATTACGAGGGGATGTCGAGTGCCACCGATTATTACCAATAAAAGTCGTGATTAGCAGAGCGTGGTTTCGATCCACGGACCACGGGGCCCAGCACGCTCTGCGCCCACTCTGCTTGTTTCATAAAATCCTTATTTGTTAAATCTGATTTCAAAACTTGATGTCTAATTAAACTATTTTCAACATTCAAATGAACCTGAAGAAAAGGCCATTTCATCCACATGCCAAATCTGCTAATGTTTTATATATATAGAGGGGTTTATATTGTTAGCATCTGGGGTTATTTCTGAGTACCTACAAAAACAGGTCCCAAATTTAAATTTGAATGTGTAAAAAACCTATATATTTAAACATATTATATATATAAACTGAACCTGATCAATTTGAAGGCTTAATGATAAAGGAAATATAATTGACACATATTTCTGACACAAATATATAAAAAAAAATATGATCCATACCAACATTTGGCTGAAGAGGACAGCACACACATCACTATAATTTATTAATTATATATTTGATTTACTATATATATATATATATATATATATATATATATATATATATATATATATATATGTATGTATGTATTGTATGCACAGTATATACACATACATGGTCTAGTCAAGAGTTAGTGCACTAAGGCAGCAATGAATGAGTAAATTCAACTTCCAAAAACACCACTAAGATATTCAGAGCTGATGAAACAGGTTTTCAGCAACACCTTTTTATCAAAGCATCGGATAAAGGTGAAAGTTGGCAAGTGTATATTTTATAACCCTAACTGATTTTTGCAAGTATTATTTAGTACCTAAGTTCAACAGTTCTGGTACTTATCAGAGTAAAAGTGTGTTTCCTATGGTAAAGCTATCAAAATCGTAGGTAATGGTTTTGAACACAATAGTGACGTTTACCTGACGTGATGAGGCTCCTCCCACAGTGAAAAGAAGTTTACATATGGGGAAAACGTACCTTCACTGTGATGCTCTGCTGTTCACTTGCCGATGACATATTTACTAAATGATATTAGCAACGCCAAGAGACTAAGATCTACCTAATTGGGTGAGTCGCCTCCCACCTGGGGTAACTACGTAGGCTGATGACGTATCTTAGAGGTATTTGCGCATTACGGCAATTCACCTGCTGGACGCAATAAGGAGGTAGATAAAGCTCTGCCTTTAATGGGGATTTTATTTCAAAGTTTTTAGTGAGCAGACCTCATTCTTTTAGCCTTGGATATTAGTACCCATCTTAGGCTTTATAAACGATATCAATGATGGCGAACAGGATTTGTCATCGTTCCCTTGATTGCATTAACACGCTCAATAATTTTATTATTATTATTACTATTATTATTAAATTACTATTTTGTGGAGGTTTCATCAACAACTTCCACAGCAGTTGTTGGTTCTAAGTTGTTAGCTTGGAATTCTTCCATTTTCTTGTTATTTGTATTGTTTCAACTTTACAAATAATTCAGTGTATGTAATTCATCCACATCATGAATCAGTGTATAGCTCATTTGTTAGGTTTACATCTATTCAGGGTGGGAATACAAAAAACAATCGTTTTGTTTTGCCTCAGGTTTGAACATTAAGCTAAACATTTGCAACAAGTCAGGGCAGTCACTAGAAGTAGAATTCAATTGAAAAGCAATGACACCTCATTTCCTTCAATTGTTAGAGGTGTAAAGGTCAACGCCATTGTTTTGTTTCAAGTTAATGTAACCCATTGCTATTTTTCTTTGTTTTTTTTATTTATATCATATACAGCACCTAAACAGCGTCGTATACTCGCTGCAAATAAAAGTTAAATGTTAGAGTCAAGATTTTGAGGCAGGCTATTAATTACCTACTTAATATCAATCAAATGTAATTGTGATTTATATTGATATACATGTAAATAAAAACATATTGAAATACAAATAAAACTTCTAACACTATACATAATTTATTTACAAAATATCTTCATCGTCACTTGAGGAAGAGGTCATCATCCCCGTCCTCATTGTCGCTACCAATGTCAGTGATGACTGGTTCAGTGCTCTCATGTGTTTTGTTCGACTTCCAGTAACCCTCCTCAAAAAGATTGATTGTCTAACAGCTCCTGCCCACACTTCTGGGGTGGTTAACATAAACTATTACCCACTAAAGAAATAATTACCTATTGACGCTATAGTAGATCTTTCCATGGGTCGTCTCGTATGTATACAAAGTGGCAAGCCGTAGCAGAAATGCAGTCTTGGAACCACAGTGACAATTCTATATCCTGTTGGCCATTATAGAATTTGTTGAAACCTAGACTGTAAGCATATCCATTCACCGCCGACCTGGTGGATGGTGGATCCTCATGGCGTCATATGTTTATGTCACGAATGGTTTTAGGATATTTGGCTGTGATTTTCTCCGTTCCTAAATTTCAGGACTTCATTTTACTCTATAAATATCAAAACTATCGAACTTAGTTACTAAATAACACTTGTAAAAATTAGGTAGGGTTATAAAATATACACTTGTAACTTTCACCTTTATCTGATGCCTTGATAAAAGGTGCTGCCCAAAAACTGTTTCATTAAATCGAAAACTTAGTAGGCCGCTTTCACTTAAAAGTAGTAGTGGGCAAATGAAGAATAAGAATGAAGTTTCAGTTCTGTTTTATCACTTTGGGTTTTTATATTTTCTACCAAGAAAGGTGGTTTCAGTCTTTGTTTTGCTAACTCTAGTGGTTACGAGAGAGTGCAGAAGTTAATTGGAGTTTTCCCCAGTTTGAGAGAGAACAGCACTAAAATTCTTCGTCATAACTTCACGCCGTTAGCAAGGTGCTTTTCACCCCGATTTTCTATCTTTCAAGAACGATTAGAAGTATATAACATCATGAAAACGTCATACTTTGAGTGACGATAAAGTTTCGTCATTCATTATGCATATTTTTGATTCATACAGGTATATTCATCATACGTATGCATCCCTATTCCTCCTTGATCCAACTGCTTATAAGTCACATATGGTTTACCCTTAAGAATGCAAACACCGCTTCTCATTGGTCAGTGATGTCAACTAAGATTTATCAAATCACCACCAAATGTAAGTATGCAGGTTCTCACGGACCATTAATGTCTAAGCATTTACGTAATCGCTGCTATTGATTAATGCGTTTCTTAAATCACTGCCATTAACTAACTGCAGACTCGTCTCAAGATCGCTCTCTTTCCCAGGATCCCTCCAGCAGTCTCGAGTGTCGGCAGTGGTCAGCATCTCTTTAATTAACGGAAATGTCGTTCAAAACTTCTCTTATCACTGGCAAGTGCCGTCGAAAAAAAACACACTCTCCCCCAGAACACTGTTACATTTAAACATTATATATATATATATATATATATATATATATATATATATATATATATATATATATATATATATATATATATATATATATATATATATATAATATATATTATGTATATATACATATATGTGTATATATATGTATGTATGCATGTACACCTACATGCATACATACATATACACAATATATATATGTATATATCCCATGTATATATTTTCCATATATATATATGAACTATATATATATATATAGTTGTATGCATGTTTATATTACATGCATACATAAGCATAACATATATTATATACCCCACTATGTCTTGTGTATATATACTATATATACAAACATACATAAGATATATATTTATATATGTATACATGTATGGCATGCATGTATACATATATATACATATATACACCTGATATATATATATATATATATATATATGGCATATATATTATATATGTATGTACAAACATGTGCCAGTCCCATAAATATATGCTTGGTAATATAAAACATGTTTCATAACTATTGTATAATTATATATATATATATATATGTTATATATGTATGTATATTATAAAATATACATATATATTATATATATATATTATATATATAACTATATATATAAATATTTATATATATACATGCATAGCATACATATATATATATATATATATATATATATATATATATATATATATATATATATACACATATGGAGTTACATATATACAAATATATATATGTATGTATATATATATATATATATATATATATATATATATACATATATATATAAATATGTATATGAGCATGGATAACAGGGTTCCTGGGTATCGAGGAGAGTGCATGTTTTTTTCTGAAGGCTCTGGTTTGATAAGAGAATACCTTTGGACGACATTTCCAAGTTAATTAAAAAGATGGTGGAACTTGCCTTGACACTCGAGACTGCAAATGAGGGATCCTGGGAAAGAGAGCGATGACTGGATGAGATCCCTCTCTGACAGTTACAGAAGATATATATATATATATATATATATATATATATATATATATATATATATATATATATTATGAAGATTTAATATATGAATATTTACAGGCAAACTCTTGAAAATAAAATAAGGATTGTACTTGTTGTTATCTGGTGATATTCGATTATGTTTTTGTAGATATTTGACTATTTACCATTAGAAAAAAATATCAATTATTATTTATTTTTCATTATCATTTCACTTACTATTATGAGACAAGTGCAATGTGCTTTGATTGAACGTATTGCGATGCAAACAATAATAGATACATGAAAAATTCGAAAGATATGAACGAATGAAATTATATCTGTAGATAATACATAAAAACATCAATAGATAGTGGAAAGAGGAAAGATTGCATTAACTTATCCCAATCCAGGATTCGTATGGAGAAAAATTATCATCTTTTCCTATAAATTTTCTTTCTCTGAAGGCTGAACTCCTATTGAAGCTCTCTTTGGTTAATATGTGACCTTGTCCTTAAGGGCTTTTAGCTGAAGATTTAGAGAAAAAGGAAGAGGAAGGTTAACAGGTATATATGGAACGTTGGGCCCTTTCCAATCAAAGAAAGGAAGAGAAAGAACGACAAATAAATATGACACATTAGTCCCTTATGATGGCAAATGGCCACACTGTTGCTGTGAGGCTTTGACCTGCAAACAAGTGCGAGGGGATGTCGAGTGCCACCGATTACCAATAAAAGTCGTGATTAGCAGAGCGTGGTTTCGATCCACGGACCTCTGGGTTATTGGCCCAGCACGCTTCCACTGCGCCACTTGCTCTGTTTTGCAGGTTTTATTTGTTAAGTCTGATTTCAAGTAGTAACTTGAAGTCTAAAGAAACTATTTTGATCATTCAAATATCGAATTGCAAGAAAAAGGCGGCAAGAGAATCATTTGAACTTTATTATTAATATATATATTACAATTGATTTTATCTTATATATATATATATATATATATGATATATATTTTTTTGATACAGTATAAACCTTAGCTAAACAATACATAGAAGTCCTGGTGGTAAGCATCAGTATATTCAATAAAATATAATTAACTATCAAGAGGTAATATAGCCCTTTATCAAATGAAGTATGTATGAGTTTTATAAACCATATATATATATACATGATAAAAATGCAAACACACTTGCATATGTATACTTCTGCCATATTATAGCTATATAAAATATATATATATATATATATATATTATAATTTTCATTATCCTATATATTTATATAATCCAACATATTTATATAAATTGGCAATCCATCTGTGATATATATATATTTATTATAAGATGGGCTTCATATATGATGACCAATAACACATATATACAGTATTATACATATAATATTGATGGACTTTATGGATAGAATTCCTATATGATTTCATAATATATGTATAACCCCTCTGATAAAGACTGAGAGCTATATATATCATTGCTCTTAGAGCCATATAAAATATATAAAGACTATATATTATATATATATATAATATATATATATGTATATATATATATATATATACATTATCATTATATATATGAGATAGATGATATTATATATATATATATGTATATATAATATATAACTGCATATATATATATAATATATATAATATATAAAAATATATATATTATATAGAATATATATATATATTGCCTATATATATATATATATATATATATATATATATATATATATATAATAATATGGAATTGTGGACAGTATATACACAACATGGTCTAGTCAAGAGTCAGTGCACTAAGGCAGCAATGGATGAGTTAGAATTCACTTCTGGAAAGAACACTACTAAGATATTCAGAGCCAATGAAACACAGGTTTTCAGCAATAACTTTTTATCAAAGCATCAGATAAAGGTGAAAGTTGGCAAGTGTATATTTTATAACCCTAACTAATTTTTTGCAAGTATTATTTAGTACCTAAGTTCAATAGTTCTGGTACTTATCAGAGTAAAAGTGTGTTTCCTATGGTAGAAAAATCAAAATCATACCTTTAGGTAATGGTTTTGAACACAATAATGACGCTTACCTATGACGCCATGAGGCTTAGACTTATTTTACGTGAAGAGAAGTTTTACCTATTGCAAAACTTCTCGTCACGGTGGCTCTGTTCAGTTGGCGATGCCATATTCACTAATGGATTTAGCAAACACCAGAAATAAAGGTCTGCCCAATTGGGTGGAGTCACTCCCATCTGGGGTAACTACGTAGGCGATGACGTATCTTAGAGAAGTACTTGCGCATTACGGCAGCCACCTGTGGACGGATTAAGGGTTCTGAACACAATAGTGAGGTTAACCTATGATTCATTCTTTTGGCCTTGGAATTAGTTTTATCTTAGGCTTTAGCGATATCAATGATGGCAGAAAGGATTTGTCATTGTTCCCTTGATTGTATTATCATTCTCAATAATTTTATTATTATTATTACTATTATTATTATTAAATTACTATTTTGTGGAGGTTTCATCATAACTTCCGCAGCAGTTTTTGGGACTAAGTTGTCAGCTTGGAATTCTTCCATTTTCTTGTTATTCGTACTGTTTCCACTTTACCAATAATTCAGTGTATGTAATTTATCCACATAATGAATCAGTGTATAACTCATTTGTTAGGTTTACATCTATTCAGGGCGGGAATACAAAAAGACAATCCGTTTGTTTTACCTCTGGTTTCAACACGATAGCCTTCTATTTGCAGCAAGTCAGAGCAGTCACTAGAATTGATACCTCATTGTTTTATTCAAATGTAAAAGTTTTATTTCAGTGATGCCATTCATTTTCCTTCAATTGTTAACAGGTGTAAAAATAAACGGTAATGGTCAATTGCCATTGTTTTAATTTCAACACACTTTAATGTAATCCCATTGCTATTTTTCATTGATTTTTATTTATATCACATCAGCATTGGCTAAACAGCGTCGTAACTGAGGCTGCAAATAAAAGGTAATGTTAGCACTTAGTCAAGATTTTGAAACCCCGAAAATCATATTGATTTACAGTGATTTTGCTTATATCAATCAAATGTAAACACGATTTATATTGATATACATGGAAACGAAAATATATTGAAATCAGTTTGAATGAGAAACATATTGTTATAATCATTGAGTTTTAAAAGTATTTTTAGATGTACAAATAAAATGTCTAACACTATACATAATTTATTTACAAAATGTCTTCATCGTCACTTGAGGAAGAGGTCATCATCCCAATCCTCATGATCGCTACCGATGTCAGTGATGACTGGTTCCAGTGCTCTCAAAATGACAGTGTTGTTGTTCGAGAAAGAGAAGGTTTCCAGTACCCCTCCTCATCAAAGTGAGGGAAAACGATTGTCTAACAGCTCCTGATACCCACACTTCTTGGGTGGGAGGTGACAAGTAACTATTACCCACTATAAAAATAATTACCTATTCACGCTATAGTAGATCTTTCCATGGGTCGTCTCGTATGTATACAAAGTGGCAAGCCATAGCACAAATGCAGTCTTGGAACCACGGTGACAATTCCATATCCTGCTGGCCATTATCGAATTTGTTGAAGCCTAGACTGTGTAAGCATATCCATTCACCGCCTACCTGGTGGATGGTGGAGCCTCATGACGTCATATTATGTTTACGTCACGAATGGTTTTAGGATACTTCTCTGTGATTTTCTCCGTTCCTGCATCGGCGACTTCATTTTACTCTATAAATATCAAAACTATCGAACTTAGGTACTAAATAATACTTGCAAAAATTAGGTAGGGTTATCAAATGTAAAATATACACTTGTCAACTTTTACCTTTATCCGATGCCTTGATAAAAGGTGCTGCTGAAAAACTGTGTTTCATAGGCTCTGAATCTCTTTAGTAGGTCGCTTTCACTGAAAAGTAGTGGTGGGCAAATGAATAATAAGAATGAAGTTTCAGTTCTGTTTTATCACTTTTGGTTTTTACACTTTTCTACCCAAGAAAGCTGCTTTCGGAGTCTTTGTTTTGCTAAACGTCTAGTGGTTACGAGAGTATGCAGAAGTCTATGGGAGTTTTCCCCAGTTTGAGAGAGAACAGCACAAAAATTCTTCGTCATAACTTCACGCCGTAGCATCTCTGGTCTTTCACCCGATTTTCTCTCTTTCAAGAACGATTAGAAGTATATAACATCATGAAAACGTCATACTTTCAGTGACGACAAAGTTTCGTCATTCATTATGCATATGTTTTATTCATACAGGTATATTCATCATACGTATGCATCCCTGGTCCTCCTCGATCCAACTGCTGATGAGTCGCATATGGTTTACCCTTAAGATTGCAAACACACTGCTTCTCATGGGTCAGTGACGTGAACTAAGATTTATCAAATCACCGCCAAATGTTCGAAGTATTGAGCTTCTCACGGACCAGTAATGTCTAAGCATTTATGTAATCGCTGCTATTGACTAAGCTTTTCTTAAATCACTGCCATTAACTGACTGCAAACTCGTCTCAAGATCGCTATCTTTCCCAGGATCCCTTTTGCAGTCTCGAATGTCGGCAGTGGTCAACATCTCTTTAATTAACGGAAATGTCGTTCAAAGGATTCTCTAATCACTGGCAAGTGCCGTCGAAAGAAACATGCATTTATATATATATATATATATATATATATGGATATATATATATATATATATATATATTGAAGATTTAAGATTTGAATATTTACAAAAGCAAAATCTTCAAAATAAAATAAGGATTGTAATTGTTGTTATCTCGTGATATTCGATTATGTTTTTGTAGATATTTGACTATTTACCATTAGATACAAATAATGATAAATTTTTTTTTTTTCATTATCATTTCCTTACTATTATGGGACAAACAAATGTGCTTTGATTGGACGTACACGATGCAAACAATAATAGATAGAAAAAAATTCGAAAGATATAAACGAATGATTAAATATATTTGTCGATAATAAATAAAAACTTCATTAGATAACTTTTCTTTCTCTGAAGTCTTAACTCCCTTTGAAGCCCTCTTGGGTTAATAGTCCAGTGGAAATCCATTAAACCTTGTTTTGTCTGATAACAGATGTTTTATTGTTGATTATAGTGCTGAAGGGTCTCCCTGGACATATTTAAGCCAGGTGACATTCTGACACCCTTTAAAATTTTTATAGCTGAAATTCAAAAATGGCCTTACCGCCATAAGGAAAATCTTAAATTTGTGATATCTAAGCTTCTAATTGTCATAGAAGCCTGATTTTTGTATAAATATATGTTTTGAGGTAGTAGAAGACATCTAGATACTCAAATTAGACATATTTTATCTCTTTATATACATCTGAGAACATTGATACATTTTGAGGCCCTAAATCACAGTATAATATGTCATTGGGAAATTTAACTTAAATTTTCTGGTAAAGAGGAACATTTTGTTTGTAAAATGAGGTCATTAATTAAAACTACAAAATAAAAAATAAAAAAAGAAAAAAATACAGACAGCAAAACTGCAGCATTATACATTGATAATTAACATCAGGTAACAATAGTGTGCGACAGCAACATCAAATATATTTAGTTTATGTGTAATGCATTATGAAGTATTTTATTATAGGCACCAAGTCCTGTTCTATCAAATACATAAGATGCAGTATTTATGCTGAACAATTTCAGTACTTTGAGCAGAAACATAATAATCAATCTATGAAATTTAATATGGTATAATCTGAAAGTTGTAACAAGTTGTTGAACCCGCACATATGCACGCAATTATATTATACACTCATAGCAAATTGCATTAACAAAAATCAATTCATCTATGCCAAATCATATTTCTAAATCCTCTAAACTTTAGGCACAAAAGCAAACAAGCAATCAATTGTCATCTTCTGGTTCACTTAGTTCATTATCTTCCTGGCTTACTGAAGTCATTCTGACTGTCTGAGGGTTTCTGCAGTCACCAGATAGATAGCAGTCACAAAATTCTGAGCAAGAAACTTTTGCTGTTCTTTACAGCGGGCTGTGGAACAAGAATCACATCCGGTTTGATCATTTTTAGGACATAATTAGGTGCAACAGACACATTTGATGGCAGAGGGATCGCTCCAGTATATTGGCTGTAGGACTCTTCATCCAGCCATACTTTAACAGGACTGAGTGCAGGTGGATCTGGTTGAACACTTTCTCCATATGGCAGCTTGAAAATGAGCTCTAAATACATGTTGCTTGAAAGCTTCACTCGTAGGGGGTAGAACTCTCAATTCAGGGGAAGCAGAGTTTAGCCTATGGTTGGCCATCTTACCTAACAGACCTGGTAACGCAGAGCTGTCATATCAGTTTCATTCTGGTGGCCATAGCATGATGCAATGAAGGCAACAGACTGGAGTATAAAAGAGGCCTCATTCTCTGTTGTAATGCCAATTGTGTTAAGGTGTTTCATTCAGATTTGAGAACATTGAACACAGTTCCTTTCCCTATGCCCCACAATGCTGACACAGTATCACAGCCAGACAATACATGTGCTGGCAAGATATCTTTCAATGATGTCCTCATGCTCCTTAACAGTTGCTTTGATATCAGCACATTTTCTTCCCTAAACTTGTCCCCATCATGACTAGATTGCATGAACTGTCTCTGCTTGTAAAAATGCAGTAGTAACACAAAAAACATCTGTGTCATCAGCCACCACCCGAATATTGCTGTGCCCTGTTTCAGCCAGATGGACTACCTGCTGTGCAATGATTACATCAGCCTCTTCATTTCGTCTTGAAGATCTTGCCGCTCCTGAACTTGTCCATCACTGACCTGCATGGGTGTCATAAGTGAGCCTGTTACATTAGTGCATTTCCATTTTGTGGAAGTAGGTCGTTAAATATGATGTACAGCCAGATCAAGTTTATCAGCTGTACTTTATTCTTTGTCACAGTGAGACACACCTTCTGAGATGGAAGCGGTGTAAGAAACATGATGTTCCCCTACTAGCATCTTTCCAGCTCGGAATGATCTTGTGATGTCTTAATGCTATTATCATAATACCTATCGAAGATTAGATATGTGTCAGTGGTGTTTAGCTGACGTGAGAGATAATCAAAGTTTTGTTCTTGATGAAGTCTTGCACAAGACCATGAGCTGGCCAACCTGTACCCACAGTATGGCGCATCCATCCAGAACAATAACATCTGCAGGTGTGGACAAACGCTCTGACTGCTCAACTTGTAGCTTAGTCTTCAAACTGGACTTTGCTTTGGTAATCCTCATCTCCTGATTTGTCAAACATGGATGGTGGTGCAGAGGCTAACTCATAGCTGAGCACATCCTGCATGTTGATGTCTCTGACCTTCTTAGACACAAAAATCTACCATATATCAAAGATGGATCATATGGTGGAACATTCCCAATTTTGATTCTCTTCTTCTGTTCAGCCATGGTTACTGTTTTGCTAGTGGCTTAAGGAAAATCTCTCAGGCCAGCCATCCTCATAGCTTTTCATCAAATGCTTTCCCAACTTACAGATTCGTCAATGTTGACAGAAATGCCACCCTCCCTGTGACAATGTTTACAAGGACACCAGGCTGATGGCTGTCAGAATTCAAAATCAATGCATGTTGTCAGCTTGTCTCTGATCTTCTCTCTGTCTATGGCATCAGTTTGTATTCTTGATGGGCCTCTTCCTTATGAGTTGTCACAGTAGTCTGCTCATCTGGATCTGACAAGGACATGACATCTTTTCTGAGCTGTGCACATAGATGGAGACTAAGTGCCCATCTCTTCACTGTAGATGGCTGCAAAGTTATACCAACTAAACCTCCAGTACTGTGACCATATCTCATGAATGTACTTTCAATGAAGAGGTTGACCATAATCCATTCCAGATACCACTTTTGATGACATTACATGATTGCCTTATAAACTCTTTCTGGACTAGACTGGGTAATTTGACATGGTCCAGTATAGAATATCTGAAGGAGAAAACCCTAA
Source organism: Macrobrachium rosenbergii (assembly GCF_040412425.1). Lineage (NCBI taxonomy): Eukaryota > Metazoa > Arthropoda > Malacostraca > Decapoda > Palaemonidae > Macrobrachium > Macrobrachium rosenbergii. The sequence continues at coordinate 25,646,584 of NC_089742.1, read as the reverse complement.
TTAATACCCCAACACGTAAAGCATAGCACCAAAAGCATAGCACCAAATATATAGCACCAAAAGCAAAGCAATAAAATAAAAGCACCAAAAGCATAAGCACAGCAAGGTTCTGAAATGAATTTTGAATAAAGGATAACAGGTGCAGTTAATATTTATAGTAAGTTTCACCACCATGGCTACCATGGACATACTTATAGCATATTTAAATAACCTAAACAAGTGTGATACAGACTTACCTGGCATAATTGAAATGTCCAGCTGAGAAGAGGTATGGCATCATGAGCCTAGTTGCCAGCAAGTGAAGGGGCCAAAAACCTCTCTTTCAGCTCTGATGAACAGCATCAATTATCATCACTGGTTTGATTAGGTTGTCTACCCAGAGCTTGGTTGTTCGACTTTGCTGTGATCTGTTTTCAAGGATTTGCATAAGCTGTGAATGCGTTCGCAGCTCTTCATTGCATATGATGCCACTCAACAACTCTTCTGCAACCATCACGCAGGGCTCGTATGTTTTGAGGTACTTTTGCCTGTTAACATCTTTGGAACACCTCCAAATGCCACATCCATGATGGGCTCAAGTCCTGTGTCAGCCATCAAGGTGCCGACTGCCCCTACAAAACTCATCAAGGTATGCATCCCACCAAGTCTAGGGAATGAAATTCAGGAACAAGTCATTGTAGACAGGTGATGTTCACAGCTAACGGTATAGCTGTTGATCATTTGTGAAGATTGTGTGACTTGTCCTGTTGCATTTGTAAGTTTTTGTGTTTCCATCATAAGCTGTCAACATGGTTGTTGGTTCTGCTGGTGCCATGTCTATCAGGGCAAATAATCTGCTTTTGTCTTGGCTTTGATTGACTGACCTTGCTCCCTGGCACGCCTAGTGTTGTAGCCTCCATACTCTGGTGTTTTCTCAACACTGACGATATCTGTGAGGAACTGAAGATCTTCTTCTCTTGCTCTCCTAACAGAGATCACTTGGCTGGTGAGCACTGCAAGTGGCAATGGAGACTGGTTTGCAGCCCATGTTGGCATAGCAGGTTTCTTTGGTCCTTCGTACTCATGGATTGAGACTTCATCAATTGTACTCTCAGACATTTCTGCCTTTTTCAGGCGCCTGATCTTGTGCTCCTCTTGTGAAGTGGTCTGACTATCTGGTTGTGGTTGTGTGACAAGGAGAGCCAAGGCATGGGTTGATTTAATCCCATTTGGAGAGGATATATTAGCATCAAAATTGTCAGCCACTACCTGAATCAATCCAGTATTTTCAAATGCAATCCCAAGTTTTTCTATGTCCTTTGAAGCTGCATGAGCGGCTGAACTCTTAAACCGAAGTACCTCATCGTAGGAACATGTGATTCCTAGATTATGCAGGAGTTCAATATTCATTTTCTCACGAATGACCACACTGAGAGCAATTTGTAGTAAAGTTGGCTTATTGGTGATTGCACATGTAACCATGTTTCCTGCCATTGCAGCTTAAGGTTTCCATCGAGCTTTGAAGATAATCTTGACAACAATCTCAGCATAGTTGGGCTGCTGCTGGAAAGTGCATCTTCTAAAGTTATTCTAGTATCATATCTTTCCTGGTCACACTTTATTTCCTTGGTTTCTCTAATGATCACTTTGGCTAATCTTTCTATGGCTTAGGTCAATTACATCTTCACTGTTGCCAACTAATTTCTTATGTATTGACACTTTACTTCTGAAAACAAGGATGCTTGCCACACAATGCCTGAGAGAACAAGGAGATCTGGTTCCAGTTCATTGGATAAGTTCTCAATCAGAAGCCTGCGTGACATCTGTGTACCACCATAGGAGTAATACAATTCCTCAAGTTCGATGGCATTCCATATTTTAGTCTTGTCAATGATCATACTGTCTATGACCTCCGCAAAAGCTCTATCCACATCACAATTAGCTTCAATCTGCGCATTGTCCAAGTGACGTAGAGATTTGAAAGTCTGAGGCAGTCTCGGTGATATTGGCATCTGCTGCATGCAAATCGCTAACTGTAGCCTGGATAAGAGCCTCACTTGGTCTCCCCATTGATCATTCCGTTGATCACATGTGTCAGAATAACTTCCTTGAATGTCCTTTGTAATTTTCCTCGGTCTGCAGTTCTAAAGTAACTATATGGACGCCATCGTTCTGGATGTTTTGGATCCCGCTCTTCACATGTTTTACTTCAAATGAAACAATGCTTTTGGAAAATGAAAACATTATCTTCTGATCAACGACTCCGCTTTTTTCGGTGGGGTTTGGACAAGCTGAACATTTTGAAATTTGCCTCTGGATGAGTGTCTTAGATGTGTAGGTTGACACACAATTCTTGTGACACCAGTACCTAGTGTCTGAATCTTCAGACAGCTGAGCATAAGAGCTGTCACCTCTACTAATACTAGCTGTTCGTAACCGTGCTGCCAAGTAAAACTACCTTTCCACTGCCACTACAGTTAACATATTCTTTCAAATAGCAATCCTGGTCAGCCATTTTTGTTCATCTGAAATAAGACAGACAAAGGAACTTAATGTAATGCCACCACCATCAAACTATCAACAATTATTATGTAATTTGTAACTACTATGAAAAACATGCAAACAGTTCGATTAAAATTTGGAAATTTTTCGGCCTCTATCATCAAAATATGTACAATGACTTAATGAATCATAATCATAACCTGTCTTGGTGTCTCATAATTCTCCTAAAACATACATTTAGCTACAAAAATCACGTTTCCAGGTCAGTTAGAAGCTTAGATATCACAAATTTAAGATTTTCCTTGTGGTGGTGTCAGCCATTTTGAATTTTGGCTATAAAAATTTTGCCCAAATGGGTTTCAGAATGTCACCCAGCTTAAATATGTCCAGGAGACCCTAGTACTATAATCAACAATAAAACATCTGTTATCAAAAAAAACACGCTTCTTCAAAAATCTTCAGTTTTCACTAGACTATAATATGTGACCTTGTCCTTAGACGTTTTTAGCTGAAGATTTAGAGAAAAAGGAAGGGGAAGGGTAACAGGTATATGGCACGTTAGGCCGTTCATAATCAAAGAAAGGAGGAGAAAGAACGACAAATAAATATGACACATTAGGCCCTTATGATCAAATGGCCACACTGTTGCCCCTTTCTGACCTCCAAACAGGTACGAGGGGATGTCGAGTGCCACCGATTACCAATAAAAGTCGTGATTAGCAGAGCGTGGTTTCGATCCACGGACCTCTGGGTTATGGGCCCAGCACGCTTCCACTGCGCCACTCTGCTATGTTTTGCAGGTTTTATTTGTTAAATCTGATTTCTAGTAGTACTTGATGTCTAAGGAAACTATTTTCAACATTCAGATATTGAACCTGAAGAAAAAAAATCAAGACAAGGACACTTCAACACATAGACATATATATATATATATATATATATATATATATATATATATATATATATATATATATATATATGTATGTATGCACAGTATATACACATACATGGTCTAGTCCAAGAGTTTGTGCACTAAGGCAGCAATGAATGAGTAGAATTCACTTCCGCAATAACACCAGTAAGATATTCAGAGCTGATGAAACACAGGTTTTCAGCAACACCTTTTATCAAAACATCGGATAAAGTTGAAAGTTGGCAGGTGTATATTTTATAACCCTACCTGATTTTTGCAATTATTATTTAGTACCTAAGTTCAACAGTTCTGGTACTTATCAGAGTAAAAGTGTGTTTCCTATGGTAAAGCTATGAAAATCGTAGGTAATGGTTTTGAACACAATAGCGACGTTTACCTGACGTCATGAGGCTCCTCCCACAGTGAAGAGAAGTTTATATATGGGGAAAACGTACCTTCACTGTAGCTCTGCTGTTCACTTGCCGATGACATATTCACTCATTGATATTAGCAACGCCAAGAGAGGCTAGATCTACCTAATTGGGTGGAGTCGCCTCCCACCTGGGGTAACTACGTAGGCTATGACGTATCATAGAGGTATATGCGCATTAGGGCAATTCACCTGTGGACGCAATAAGGAGGTAGATAAAGCTCTGCCTACATGGGGGATTTTGGGGGGAAGTGAGCAGACCTCATTCTTTTAGCCTTGGACATTAGTACCCATCTTAGGCTTTAGCGATATCAATGATGGCGAACAGGATTTGTCATCGTTCCCTTGATTGCATTAACACTCTTAATAATTTTATTATTATTATTACTATTATTATTAAATTACTATTTTGTGGAGGTTTCATCGCAACTTCCACAGCAGTGGTTGGTTCTAAGTTGTTAGCTTGGAATTCTTCCATTTTCTTGTTATTTGTATTGTTTCAACTTTACAAATAATTCAGTGTATGTAATTTATCCACATCATGAATCAGTGTATAGCTCATTTGTTAGGTTTACATCTATTCAGGGTGGGAATACAAAAAGACAATCCGTTTTGTTTTGCCTCTGGTTTCAACACTATAGCCTTCTATTTGCAGCAAGTCAGGAGCAGTCACTAGAAGTAGAATTCAAATGAAAAGCAATGATACCTCATTTCCTTCAATTGTTAGAGGTGTAAAGGTCAACGCCATTGTTTTGTTTTAGTTAATGTAACCCATTGCGTCGTATACTCGCTGCAAATAAAAGTTAAATGTTAGGAGTCAAGATTTTGAGGCAGGCTATTAATTACTTACTTAATATCAATCAAATGTAACACGATTTATATTGATATACATGGAAACGAAAACATATTGAAATACAAATAAAACTTCTAACACTATACATAATTTATTTACAAAATATCTTCATCGTCACTTGAGGAAGAGGTCATCATCCCCGTCCTCATTGTCGCTACCAATGTCAGTGATGACTGGTTGAGTGCTCTGATGTGTTTTGTTCGACTTCCAGTACCCCTCCTCAAAAAGAGGGGATTATCTAACAGTTCCTGCCCACACTTCTGGGGTGGTCAGGTAACTATTACCCACTAAAGAAATAATTACCTATTGACGCTATAGTAGATCTTTCCATGGGTCGTCTCGTATGTATACAAAGTGGCAAGCCGTAGCAGAAATGCAGTTTTGGAACCACAGTGACAATTCTATATCCTGTTGGCCATTATAGAATTTGTTGAAACCTAGACTGTGTAAGCATATCCATTCACCGCCGACCTGGTGGATGGTGGAGCCTCATGGCGTCATATGTTTACGTCACGAATGGTTTTAGGATACTTGGCCGTGATTTTCTCGGTTCCTGCATCGGCGACTTCATTTTACTCTATAAATATTAAAACTATCGAACTTAGTTACTAAATAACACTTGCAAAATTTAGGTAGGGTTATAAAATATACACTTGTGAACTTTCACCTTTATCTGATGCCTTGATAAAAAGGTGCTACCGAAAAACTGTTTCATTGGCTTCGAATCTCTTAGTAGGCCGCTTTCACTTAAAAGTAGTGGTGGGCAAATGAAGAATAAGAATGAAGTTTCAGTTCTGTTTTATCACTTTGGGTTTTTATACTTTTCTACCCAAGAAAGCTGCTTTCGGAGTCTTTGTTTTGCTAAAGTCTAGTGGTTACGAGAGAGTGCAGAAGTCTATGGGAGTTTTCCCCAGTTTGAGAGAGAACAGCACTCAAATTCTTCGTCATAACTTCACGCCGTAGCACCTCTGCTCTTTCACCCCGATTTTCTCTCTTTCAAGCACGATTAGAAGTATATAACATCATGAAAACGTCATACTTTGAGTGACGATAAAGTTTCGTCATTCATTATGCATATTTTTTATTCATACAGGTATATTCATCATACTTATGCATCCCTAGTCCCCCTCGATCCAACTGCTTATAAGTCGCATTTGGTTTACCCTTAAGAATGCAAACACCGCTTCTCATTGGTCAGTGATGTCAACTAAGATTTATCAAATCACCACCAAATGTTCGAAGTATGCAGGTTCTCACGGACCAGTAATGTCTAAGCATTTACGTAATCGCTGTTATTGACTAAGCGTTTCTTATATCACTGCCATTAACTAACTGCAGACTCGTCTCAAGATCGCTCTCTTTCCCAGGATCCCTTTTGCAGTCTCGAGTGTCGGCAGTGGTCAGCATCTCTTTAATTAACGGAAATGTCGTTCAGAGGATTCTCTTATCACTGGTAAGTGCCGTCGAAAAAAACATGCACTCTCTAGATACCTAGGAAGCCTGTTACATTTATATATATATATATATATATATATATATATATATATATATATATATATGAAATTTTTATCACACCATGATTTATATATCATGAAGCTACAAATGTATTATATCAAATTCACATACCTCATCATCTCCGAAGGATAATTATCACCGAAGGGAATTTATATAAGTGATAAATGAATTGGAACGCGTAGTGGTAACGTCTACTGGAGTCGCTGAATAGGCCCATGTCAAGGGTTATATCGATGGGTTCCAATATTATTCATTTATCACTATATAAATTCATACATAATTCTCCTATCAGATATTCCTGGGCATCGTATATATTATATTAACAACATTTGTAGCTTCATGATTCTATATATATATATATATATATATATATATATATATATATATATATATATATATATATATATATATATATATATATATATATATATATATTGTCATAAACTGGACCTCGCCTTGGTGAGAAATTTAATCAAAACTATAATTGATGCTACACAAAACCAAGAAAGTCCAGTTTATGAGCAAAGGAATAAGTTATGTGAAAAATTACCTTAGAATTTTCCCTGGATTTACCATGGAAGGTGGAAGGTCGCCATATTGGAATTAGAATTCTTGTAAAAATTTACAGGGATTTTTACAGAAACTTAGCAAATCAACACTGAGACACGACACAACATAATCACTAAGGGGCAGATTCAGAATAGGACACAGAAACAATAATGCAATGAGTTGGCAACAAGCAAATGGATTAAAATGGGCATCAATCTGCAATATAATCAGTTCAATGA